>NC_037678.1:41223027-41523027 GCF_003255815.1 Theropithecus gelada | reverse complement strand
GAGTCCAGTAAAGTCCTGAGCCCATAGAGAGTTTTCAGTCCACAGTTCCCCTATTTCACGGCCAGCGAGCTCTTCTGTATAGTGTGGTAGGTCATGTAACTTGGTTAATTTCAACCCATAAAATAGGATGTTTTGACCACATATTCAAGCTTGCAGAAAGACCAGGGCATGCCCAGTTTGATACGAAAGAATTGCCCACCCTTTCTCCAGTCTCATTTCTTACTCAATTAAACTGAGCCCAATAAGGCTAGGGTGGAATCCCGTGAAAGCCCAGTACCTGCCCGCTGAACGCATCCAGAAGTACCGAGCTTACTCGGGAGGCTCTCTCTCCAGTTTCTCAACTTCAGCATTTGTAACACTTTGGATCAGATGATTTTCTGTTGTGGGGTCACTCCTGTGGATTGCAGGGTGTTCAGCAGCATCCCTGGCCTCTACCCCACTAGATGCCAGTAGCACTCACCCAGCTATGACATCCAAAGACGTCTCCAGACACTGTCACATGTCCTGGAGGACAGGGAACAATAACATCACTTGTAGCTGAGAACCATCAATCTAGCTCAAATGTTAACCCATAAAGGGTTTTAAGCAACTGTCACTCAGAAATGTCCATCTCCATCAGTCTATCCATCGCTCAGTTTTGTTTTCCCCATAGCCTTTATCACAGTCTGAACTATTTCAATTTATTTTGCACTTATCACTGATCTCCCACTAGAATAGCCTCTTACAACAACAAGGAGCTCATCTGTTTTAATCGTTACCATATCCACAGCACCAAAAGCAGCTCCTGGTATATAACAGGTGCTTGGTAAATATTTGTTAAGTAATAAGTATATTTTCAGTGCAGCGCTCCTTGCTCTAAGAGGTGCTGTATTATCTAACCAGTAACTGACTGTAAAGTGTGTCTACATGGCCTAGTGGTACACAGTAAGCATCAATAGTATTATACATGATTGTAGTGATAGTCAGAGTCAGACTTGACAACAGATGGCAGACAGAGGTTCCAGCTTCTTCTAGGAATTAGTTAGGCTCAACTTCCAGGTCTGGACACATCAGAGTGACAGGTATCGATCGGGCTTACCCTCCCCCCAGCTTCACCTGTTTTCAGGCATTAAATAATCGTGAGAGAAGAGAAACAAACAAGATGAGGTCCACATGGTCCCAGGCACTCCCTCCAAGAGGATTTTCCAAAATGTCACACAAGGAATTAGAGTTGAGTGGAGAGCAATGCTCTCACTGTGGGGAGGAAACAGAAATCAGAACCAGGACTGCAGAGTTGACTGGAATTTGTGTGGACACAAATGGGAGAAAGAGATAGGAAGAAGCTGTGCAAAGAAGGAGCTTCAGATATCTACATAGATCCCATTGACTACATGGCTGAATACTAAGCTGCAAGTGCACAGAGAAAGATTCTGCAAAGATGGGCAGAGAACAGATCCTGGAAGCTCTGGGATGAAGAGATATTAGTGATTTTAGAGGATGCTTGGGACTAGGGGAACTTGCAGTCCTGAACAATCAGTGCAGAGACACCGACTGAGCATCCCAGACAGTCATTTGATACCCAGAATGGCAAAGTCTTAAGAAGAGAGGTACTGTATTCCTAGACCCATCCTAACAAAGCCTAAAAGCAAGGTCCAACAGCATAAAACTCATCTGCCAGTAAGTTAACTGCTTGCCAGAGAAAGGCTCAACACTCTTAAAAGGAAGACCACATAATCTAGATTTACTATGATAGATCATTCATACTGTCCAGCATACAATAAAAATCACTAGACACATAAAGAACAGAAAAAAATGTGGCCGATGAAAAGAATAAATTCATTTGATATTCAAAGATGAGGCAATGTTCTAATTAACAGAAGAAGGTTTTAAAGCAGACACTATAAATATGTTTAAGTATTTAAACTAAAAGATGGACATAATGAGCATGCAGATGGGGAATCTCAGGGGAGAAATGGAAACTATAAAAAGAAAAATGTGGTAATTTTATAATGGAAAAATAAAATATCTGAAATGAAAAATTTACTGGATGTACTTAGCAGCAGAACAAGAACTAGAGAAGGAAAATAATCAGCGATTTTTTAAGACTGAGAAATTAAAACTATGCAAAATAAAGCAGAATGGGGAAAGAGAGGGAGAAAAGATCGAAAACAAACTGAAATGAATGACTTGTGGGACAATACCAAATAATCTAACCTGGATGTAACTGGAATACCAAAAAGGAGACAAGAGGGAATTTGATCAGGAAAAAAACACATAAAGAAATGATGGTCTTGATTTTTCCAAACTTGAGGAAAAGTAACAGGCTGTAGAACCAAGAAGCTTCATGAACCTCAAGCAGAATAAACATATACACAACACCCACCTAGACGTACCAGACGTATCAGAGTCAGACTGTTGAAAATCAAAGATAAAGAGGAAGTGTTGGAAGTGGCCAGAAAAAATTAAAAATGAAAAGATGCCTCCCAGCCTTCTTGTCTCCAGGAACTGGTTTTGCAGAAGACGATTTTTCTGTGAACTGGGTGGTGGGGAGGATGGTTTGGGAAGATTCAAGCACATCATATTTATTGTGCACTTTATTTCTATTGCTATTACATTGTAACGTATAATGAAATAATTCTACACTGCACCATCATGTGGAGTCAGTGGGAGCCCTGAGCTTGTTTTTCTGCAACTAGATGGTCCCATCTGGGGGTGATGGGAGACAGTGACACCTTAAGTGTGTTGCTTATGTCCAGTCTATTCTGTAATCTCGTTTTGGTGGCTGTCACTGCAGAAAACTGCTTCACAAAGATAGGATGCTGGAAATGGAATCAGGCTTTTCGGTGATTTTGTGGCAATCTCAGGATATTCTGCCTTGACTTTAATCCAGAATGTATGGCAATGTGAAGTTGTCTCATACATACTTTTAGGCTCACCAGATGCAGCTGTACAACTGAAGTGTATCAACTCACTTGCCACTATAGAGTGTGCCACCAGACACAGCTTAATGTTCACCTGCCACTCACTGATAGGGTTCTGATATGAGTCTGCAAACAGTTGATTTTCTATGGTCTCTGTGCAGTCAAACCTCCCTGCTAATGTTAATCTGCATTTGCAGCCACTCCCCACCACTAGCATCACTGCTTCAGCTCGACCTCAGATCATCAGGCATTAGATTCTCATAAGGAGCACACAACCCAGATCCCTTACATGCACAGCTCACAATAGGGTTTGCACTCCTATGAGAATCTAATGCCACCACTGATCTGAGAGGAGGCACAGCTCAGGTGGTAATGCTCACTCACCCTCTATGTGGCTGATTCCTAACAGCAAAGCAAGGGGTTGTCAGACTGGACTGAAAAGCAAACCCAACCCCGCTGTTTATGCACTTTAAAGACACAGATAGGTTAAAACTAAAAAGACAGAAAAAGACACACCATGCAAACACTAACCATAGGAAAATAATATTTAATTCTGTGAGTTTCTCTGTTATGTTGTTTTGCTGCTGCATTTTTGTTTTATCATTAAAGTAAATCTCTATATTAATTTCAAATTTGGAAAATGACTTGTATAGTATACACCACCCTACATGAAACTCTACAGATACATCCAAAACGCTGCAAAGTTGTACTGTAAGTTTCTGATAAATGAAGCAGCAATGAAATTGACTGAAAGGATCTTTGTGTGACGTCCAGCCTCCCCACATCTTTGCCATCACTTGGTGATGTCAGACTTTCTTTTTTTTCTTTTTTTTTTGCAGGTCTGATTATAGCAATTATGTTTCATGTTGTTTACTTTAAAGTTCCCCAAATATCAGTGTTTTTCCATTTGTTTACTGATCTTTGAAAGTTCATCAGGTGATTCTGGCATCTCTCTGTCCTTCATCCCCTCCCCCTACCTCACTAAAAAAGATCCATTTGACACATGGGGCCAATCTGTCTAGCAATGGTTTTGGTTTTTATCTCCAGTGACAGCATAGTTGAAGATGGTAAGATAATCTTCAGTGATGTATGTTTTACATATTAATGCTTGTGTTTGTTGCCGGGGAAAATTACAAAGATGCAAGTCTGAAAATTGAACAAGTCCATTACCACCAGCTGCTTTACTTAATGGTTTAGCCTCTGTTAGGCCATTTTTTGCATTGGTATAAAGAAATATCTGAAGTTGGTAATTTACAAAGAAAAGAGGTTTGATTCGCTCATGAATCTACAGGCTGAATAAGCATGACACCAACATTTGCTGTACTTCTGAGGAGGCTTCAGGAAGCTTACAATCATTGCAGAAGGCAAAGCCAAGCTTTTGAACAACCAGATCTCACATGAACTGAGTGAGAACTCACTCATCACCAAGAGGACAGTGCTAAGCCATTCATGAGGGATCCACCCCCATGATCCAAACACCTCCCACCAGGCCCCACTTCCAACACAGGGGACTCCAGTTCAACAGGAGATTTGGAGGTGACAAACGTCCAAACCATATCATCTGTTCTTTTACCCAGCAAAAGGCAAAATAACAACCCAACCCAGCATAGTTGTTTAAAATTTAAAAAAAGGAAAAAAAGAAAGAAGAAAGAAAAAAAGAAACAAAGAAAAAAAGAAAAAGAAAGAAAGGAAGGAAGGAAGGAAGGAAGGAAGGAAGGAGAGAAAGGAAAGAAAGGATGGAAAAGGCAAGAAGTAAATCTCTCTCTCCTTGGGGAGGTCCCACAGTGCTTGTCCAACACTTGGCAAGCTTGACTTCCCTCTCATGTCCTGAAATGCCTTCATCCTGGAGAAACAGAGGGACATCCCCTTTATGTACACTTTGTTGAATATGGAAAGAATGTTAAAGCTTTCTTCTTTCTTTCCTTTTTTTTTTCCATTCCCTCCATCTCCTGTAGGCTCCAAACAATTCTCTTCCCCCCTCACCCCCAGCACTATTAAAGTATAATTCCTAAATGAAGATTATATATATTTACAGTATACTATATTACATAATGTTTTAGCACGTGTATACATTGTAAAATGATTAAAACAAGCTAATTAACATAGCCACTTACCATTTTTCTGTGGTGAGAACATTTAAGATCTACTGTCTTGCAATTTCCAAGTATAGGATTAATTATGACTGACTATAGTCACCACGCTGTACAGTAGCTCTCCAGAACATATCCACCCTGTCCAACAATTTTTTTCATTGCTGTAAGGAAATATCTGAAGCTGGGTAATTTACAAAGAAAGGAGATTTGATTGGCTCATGATTCTGCAGGCTGAACAAGCATGACACCAGCATCTGCTGGACTTCTGGCGAGGCTTCAGGACGCTTCTCTAGGCAGTTGAAGGTGCCACCTCAGATGTGCAGCTTGTCTGACTTCCTGGTCCTTCCCTTCCTGGGAGTTGAACTGATCCCAACCTTAGCCAGCATCCAAGTCACCAGGAAGGCTTCCTGACAACAGAAGCTGGCCTCATCCCACAGTTTCTAATTTACCAGCTCTGAGAATTTGCATCTTTAAGAAATTTCCTGGCAATGCAGGACCCTGAATCACATCAGATGCTGGCTCCACTTCCGGGGAGAGCGTGTTTAAACCGAGGTAAAGGAGGCAGCAAGAAGGGCTGAGCAGTGTCTCCGTCGGTAGCTTTATTCTCCCAGCTTCCGCTGCACTGGGCTCTCACCCGTCTGACAGCTCCCGTGTGTGTAATGCTGGAAAATAATTACTAATAGCAGCAATATATAATGTTGACTGAGGGCTCATGCCTACTAAGGACTAAAATGCATGGGTGATAATAATCATAGTAATAGCACAAATAATAATCATGATTCAAACCATGGGTTTGGCACTGCGATGGGGCCAGCACCATTCTCAGCATGCCCCTGTGGGCATCCCTGGTTCATCTATGCCTTGCCCCTAGGTGGCAGCCTCCCGTTTTTCAGAGCTTAATGCCTACCACCCCCTCTTGAAAATATGCTTCTTTTTGTTCATTATCATATCCTCATACCTATCCAGTGCCTATTCAATAAATATTTGTTAAAAGATAAAAAGGAGGCTCAGAGAGTCGAAATAACTGGCCAAAAAGACCATGCTGCTGATAACACTCAGAGACGAAATTCAGCTCCAGGGTTATCTGACCACAGAGTCTGAGCACTCCAGCCAGGGGCTGGAGGAAGGAGAATCCCAGGTGAGGATGAGGCGTCTCTGATGCAACCCCTGGTCCCAGGCTGAGCGCCCTGACGTGAGATCCCAGCCTGGAGGGGTAGATATCAGCCTCCCTGCCTTACGTCTGGCTGCACTGGGGTTAAATCACCACCCAGGTGAAGCCCTTTGCAAGAGGAATGGGCATGATTCTGTGGTCTCCAGGTTAGTCTTCTCAGTCACTACGTCCTCATTGTCAGGTGTAAGAGCCCTTCATGGATAGCTTTGCATTTAACCTTATCAAGGGTCTGTGAATTTTGTGGTTAAATCCATTTTTACAGACTCAGAGGAAGAAACTGCCTGCCTAGAGTCACACAGCTAGTGCCTGGAGGCAGGCCTTTTGAACCCAAGGCCTCGCTTGGTGCCAGAGCCTCTCCCACCAACTCAGCACTGCCTCGGGATGCCGTGTTCAGAGGTAGCAGCTTGGACAGAAGCAGGCGGCCGACACCCAGGCAAAAGCAAGCCCAGCCTCCCCTCATCCCACCCCGTTGCCTTCTTGTGTCTTACGCCCCACAAAATTTCACTTATTCCACTAAGTATCCAGACTTTTCAGCCAGCAAAGAAAAGGCAGAAGAGACAGACAGTACAGAGCAGTGGAGGCGTGACTGGAGCGCTGCCCAAACTCACTCCTTCCATCACTCCGGCCACAAAGGAGCCGGCACGTCTGGCCCTTAACGGACGCCTCCCTCTCCTGCTCTCTCCAATTTCTTGGCTGACTGAAAGCAAAGGAGACCCCTGATCTAATGAAATGTTCCAGCAAGAGGATAAATTAACTTCCTCTCTGAGTTGTCCAACCTATTTACTGTAAACCATGCAGTCAAATGAAACTGACTTCAACAGCTCGGCAGGGTCTTGCAGCCTCAAGTATCTGGAAAGAAGTCCTGGAAGGAGGGACGACCCCGAAACGCTTCTCCCTGGTGCTTTCCACTCTTCTTCTTTCTGGATTTCGAAAGGAAAACGTTTCTTTTTGGAAGTCAGTAATACTCATCAAAATATAAGGATTTCTGTCTTTAACATTTAAATTGCTTCCAAATCTCCATGTCCAAATTGCTAAAGCAGCATCCAGTTATTGAACAGTGCTTTCTAGAACTACTGAAAAACAGGGGCGAGCACAGGTCGTCTTGAGAGAGCCGCATACAGACAGGGTTGGGCTGCAGGGGAGCAGGAGAGGCGTTCACTCAGGGGTCCAGCAAGTGCTGGTGGGCCTGGCACAGCGGCACCCCCTTCCCTGCACCCGTGGGAAGGTTCTGCAGGAGGAGCTGTGGAGTGATCGGGGAGATGAACTCAGCATGAGGCTGTGGGTTGGTGGCCATGAAGCTGATTCGCAGGTACAGAGCAGATTCTCAGGCATTGGTGCATGTACAGATTGTGCAAGACGATAGGACACCGGACAGATCCCCGGGCTCCACAGCAGAAGTCTGGTCAGTGGGTAGGCAGTTCCCAAACACTGTATTTAAAACAAAACCCCACTGACAACTCCTGCGACTGGAGAGACACTGAGTGAAGGCAGACGGCCATGTCCTCTACGTCCTGTGCCACATCTGGAGACACACACACTGAGGGCAGACGGCCACCTCCTCTACTTCCTGTGTCACACCTGGAGAGACCCCGAGTGAGGGCAGACAGCCACCTCCTCTGTGTCCTGTGCCACACCTGGAGAGACCCCGAGTGAGGGCAGACGGCCACCTCTACTGCCTGTGTCACAACTGGAGACACACAGAGTGAGGGCAGATGGCCACCTCCTCTATGTCCTGTGCCACACCTGCTGAGACCCCAAGTGAGGACAGACGGCCACCTCCTGTAATTATTTTTAAGAACTTTATTGGGGTATAATTTACATACCAGAAGTTTACCCATTTCAAGCATATGATTCAATACTAAAGCTTAAAAATGTTTCCAATGTAATGAATGCAACCAGACCTGTGCAACCATCAACCTAATCCAACATGAGAGCATTTTCATCAACCCAGAAAGATTTCAGGTGCCTGCTGCAGTCATGTTCTTTCAGACTCCCAGCTCCAGGCCTCTCCTCACAAATCCTTGTGGTCAACACGTTAGTATCCATGTGTCCATTATTGGTATAAGAGAGAATTACACCTGTTTTTTATGCTCAGCAAATAATTGCTACCATTTTAAAAACAAGGAAGAATAGTGCACCTGCTTTTCTTCTGTGTTAATCCTACCCATACGCAAGAAGGAGCCACATGCCTTGGTGTGGTTTAAGGCAAGGGCCTCCCTGCCGTTTGCTTTCTCATTCTTCCTGGTACCATTCACCATCCCAACGCAGGTGGAGGTTTTGTGAACTTGGTGGAGATGAAGTTTTGAGGCCTGTCACCTGCGTGGGCTTCCTCTAGGCCCTAGGAAGAACCCTAGCAATATGTTCATATGGTCAAACACTTTTGTAAAATTTGCACAAATAAGCTATTTTGAGTGGCGTTGGTTAAGACCGTTCTGCATTTCCACTGAGACTTAGCTTCCAGTTCAGTGAGGACGGCCGGGCCAGTGTAGATGCAGCTTCCAGGAGTGTTTCTACTCCCCTTCCCACATCAGTCACTCAGCATTTACACAACACGGCAAAAGCAGAAGTTCTGGTGTGATATAAATGACTGCTCTGGTGCTGGACTCCAGAAAAATATGGAGAATGGAGGGGAGACACAGGGCAGCGGGAGTCAGTCTGTGGAAAATCCTTCCAAATCGATTCCTTCATGTGAAGGAAACTTGAAAAAAAAAAGATCTCCCAAATTTGAAAAGTATTCAAAGTTTGCCTATGACATTAATAAGAACACTTTGTGATATAAAAGGAAATGTTTTAATTGTTAATAGAAGGTCAAACTTTGATCAATGATGATGGATTAAAGACTGAATCACCCTTCAGCAAATCATGCCACTTCTTCAGCCTCTAAAATGATTCCCTTCCCTGGTAATTGTGACTCAAACGGTGCCTGGACCACGAAAGTGCTTTGTCAACTGCAGGGCGCTATGGCAACGGTGTCGTTATCATCTTCGTCGCTACTATCGGCAACCTGGAATAAAACTCTCCAACTTTCAGTTGCTGCAACATTTAATCACCCGGTTGACCATGGAAATTACTCAGGTCGGCATGAGGTGCAGATATAGCTGCGAGTGGAAGCTGTTTCTAAATAAAATCTTATTAATTAAGGAAGTTCTGGTTGTTGTTTCTTTGCATCATCGTTATTATTACTATTATTATTTTTAGCATCTATGAAGTCCCCTTCCTGATTATGGTCTGCTAAACCTGTTTTTCCCTGGAATTGTGTTTGTTACCTCGCATTCTTCAGGTTCCATCAGATCACGGTCTTCAGCCAGAGATGTCTCTTTCCTCTGTTCCCCCAGCTGAGTTTCCAAGCCCAGAAAGGAGGGGCAAATACACCTGAGTCTGGGACCTTCTTCCCTCAGTTCTGTATCCATTTTCCCTGAGCTGCACACAGACTTCAAATATCATCTTTTGGCCGCAGTTTAGTCTGTCAAGCCATCGTTCTATGTGGTATTACTCTTTTCTATTTCAGAGAATTAATTCTCTGAAATTGCCAGAAATAACCTCACACCTCACCACAGTTACCCCTACCCATTAGTGGGAAATGGCTGTGGTCGCTCTCTCTGGAATTATTGTGCTGTGAGGTCAAGGATGGCAAGTGCAGTGGAAGCCATCTGCTTTAGCACCATTAGTGCACTTTGTAGATAATTATGGAATTTGTCAAGCATTCCTTGGGATTCACTTCAGCTGCCCAGTCTTGTGAGTGAACTTTGACAATAGAAAATTGTGGTTGATTTCTGTTTGTTTGGGTACTGTTCCCATAGTAATAAGAATAATTATTAATAAATGGAGAAAGTTGTGCTAAGGGTTTGTCAATAAATAACCTTAATTTTTTTTATTTAAAAAATGCTCACAATGAAGATCTAAAGCAGAAAGAAGCAGGGACATCTCATAGTCTCTTTTCTTTTTGGGCTTATCTTGGAGGTGAGAGACTATTCTCCATTTAATTAAAGTCGTGAGGAGTAACCGGCTGCAGGACTATATTTCTAGCAGGGATCCCAAATGTCAGGGAGCTTGTGAATGTCTCTAACAGGAGGAGGGTAAAGGTCACCAATGTGTTTTAAAGACAAGTACTCACCTTTCCCCCACCCACCCTCATCAGCTTGTAAGTCGTGAAAGGCTTAGCACATCACACACAGTTGGAAAGGAAAAGAAAAGAGTACAAACAGCACATTTGCATGATTGGCCACTGTTTCTCCAGTATTCAAACCACCAGGTACTCGTGGACCCCCAGAAGCCAGCAAGTGTCCTTGTATTTTCTGGGTGGCTGCATAATGAGCTGGTATCATGCCCTCCATCTCCACACGTGTTCATGGAAACCCAGCCCTGTGCTGGGAAGCAGGCCACAGATTGGTCATACAGCATCCTACATGGCCAACAATGCCCATCTGGGGCCTCATGGAGCTTGCCTTGCCAGTGAGGCTTGGAGTGCAAACTTCAACAGCATGGCAAGGGTCCCTGGATTAACTCCAGCTCTCCCAGAAGCAGAATTTAAGGCTTCAAGTTGTTAATTTGGGAGGGAATCCCAGGAAACTGCAGCAGCGGAGTGCAGGGGTGAGATAGGGAAGGAAAGATACACAATGGAATGTATGTTATTTAGCCAGCTACCCCTGTGGGGTACTAGAGTGAGCCCCCTGGGGCAACTCCAAGAGCCAGTGCAGACCTGCATCCCAGAGCTGGTGCACCTGAGGGGAGAGAGAGCTGGGGCGCTTATACACCAACTCCCAAGAGTAATTGATGGACAGTTGCTCCTAGTCACCATTAATCCTCTGGTGTTTCTGACCCCTGGGGCATGGAGCAGGGTGGGGGCTGTGCAGAGGGCTGTGTAGCCAGAGAAAACCCTGGGCAGAGAGATGCAGAAGCCCCAGCAGAGGAAAGTCTGAAGGCACAGCCCCCACACCCATGGCAGGCACCAGGGTGAAGGAGGAGCTAGGGGAGCCACAGGCACCCCAGGAGGGCTTCTTAGTGAAGGGAAGGGAAGTGAGACAGCTACATGGAGCCTGGAAAGATGGGAGGAGCTCTTCCCCCCAGGAGGATCTAGGGAGGAATGCTCTATTTGCAGGGGCCCAGAGGGAACTTAAGGAAGAGTGATTTCAGGGCCCTGGCAGGAGTTTAATCTCACTGGGGCAAAGGTGGAGGGGGTGGGAAGATGATGCTGGAGGGGTGAAACCAGACCAGAAAATGGGAAGGTCCTATAAACTGGCTATAGCCCTAGGGAGGAGTTTAAAGCAAAGGCATGAGGTGATCTCCTTCCGCCTGCTGCAGGAGGGGCCATTTCCCCAGGTTCCAAGAGGGAATGCAGGGCTGAGCTGGCAGCAGGGCTGGAGAGAGGTGGTTGGTTAGAAGGGAAGATCAGTCAGAGTTAGGGGCAGTGCCATTTACAGGGTTGGGAGACCCAGCTTAGAACTTTAAACAATGGAGTCTCGGTGCAGTTTGCAGGAGATGAGGGATAAGACCAGCCAACCAAGGCCACTGATTTGGCCATGGGGCCTGGAACCTCCTCTGGGAGAATCACATGTGTCTGCCCTCTCCCCTTCTCCCTGTAGCCCTGCTCTGCTCTGTAAGAGGAGAAGACACTCAAAGGCACAAGAGGAGGCTGAGGTCCCCCCTTCCACCCTTCCCTGAGCAGAGCCGTCTGACACTGGAGCCCAGCTGCTCCCCATCTTTCTGCACATCCTCAGCTCTCAGGAGCAGCTGCCAGCTTGGTCTCAGACACACTAGCTTCCCAGACCCCAATCTCATTTGTAAAATGACAGTTGGAGCGCATCTGGCCTGGCAACTTTGTTCAGAACATCATGTGGCTTCCTTTCTCTGTAACTCCACCCTTCACTGCAGAAGTTCAGACCACCAGTGGGTCCGTGAAACAAGTCTAACCAGACCTCACTGTGTTCCTTCTCGATGCATCTACTACAGAATAATCCCAACATGCTCCCTTGAAATGGCTTAGCCAGGAATTGGCACTTATTTCCACATTTCACAGAGTGATAGCCTGAACTGGTCCATGGGAAACAAGAGGGGCCCGTTGCCCATCAGCAGCCCTGTGAGATGCCATCAGCGCATTTATCACAAAAGCCACACTGCGATGTTTGTTTTTTACTGGAAGACGTAGTAAAAAGGTGGTGACATGGTATATGGCCGTCAGAGCATGTGGGTCTGTAATGGCCGTCGTCACTATTTCCTCCTGCTCCTGACAATGCTGAGGTAATAGTCACCCATGGCTGTGAACACTCCTAGTGAGCATCATTAGAATGTGCTCAGGGAAAGCAAGACCTCTGTGATTCTGGGCCCACGTGGCAGATGGGATCCCCTGCTTGTAATGCCAACTACAGACACCCACAGATAGAGAAGGAGGGGAGGAGTTTGGCAGGAGGTACCAGGGTGTCTCAGAGAGCTGAAGAGGCAAGCTGAACAATTGGGTCCTGAGGACAGAAACCTGTGCCCAGCTGGGGATCTCCGCTGCCGGACGCAATGGTGGTGGCCCTGGGTTTCTGCACTGCTGTGCGTGAGGAGACTCCATACTCAGAAGTGATGAGAGTCAACCCACTGCGCCTCGGCCTCAAGCATCTCAGCCTGGGCTTGGGTGTTCATCCTCAGTGCCTTGCACACCCTGAGCGCTCAGTAAGTATTTGTGGAATGAATGCTTTAAGAGGTCTCAATTGGCTGGGCGTGGTGGCTCACACCTGTAATCACAGCACTTTGGGAGGCCGAGGCGGGCAGATCACTTGAAGTCAGGAGTTTGAGACTAGCCTGGCCAACATGGTGAAACACCATCTCTACTGAAAGTACAAAAATTAGCCAGGTGTGTGGCATGCACCTGTAATCCCAGCTACTTGGGAGGCTGAGACAGGAGAATTGCTTGAACCTAGGAGGCAGAGGTTGCAGTAAGCCAAGATTGTGCCACTGCACGCCAGCCTGGGTGACAGAGCTTCCCCATGGCCACTCCCAGGGACATCAGGTCCCGTTTCACGGGGTGGTGACACCGGTGCTTTCAGGGAAGCTGAGCGTGAGCAACTCCATGTAACTCATTCTGCAAGCGAACATGCTGCCTCTGTGAATCAGGAACAGATAATGGACCAGTTGGTTTTAGTTGTTTTAAGGAATAGTAATACCTGGTAGGATATGAATTACACAGTTCTCTTTTTTCCCTCTACAATCTGCATTATAGCATTTTTCATCAATTCAAAGCATTCAAATAAAGATCACATAGCATAGCTGGATAATTATGTCTATCAAGGAACATGTGCCACCGCACAGAGCCAGGAATGCAATGCTATTTGTTTTGAAGTGCCACCAAGGAAAAAAGTATCTATAGAAACAGTGTGCAGGCATTCCATGGCGGCTGTGTTTCCTGATAATGGGCCTATTAATGAAATAGCAGTTTGATTTTCAATCACACGTAATGATGCCTTTTGTGTAACCAACATCCATACATACTGACGTGTTCGGCCTTTACCGGAGGAGGCCCAGACCCACAGAAGGGGGCAAAAGGCATGGGGGAGGGACAGTATCTGCAGGCACAATTCAAAGAAAAGCAGCAACATCTCTCCCAGAGCAATAACTAAAAAGGTCCTTGGCTGCTGCTGACACATGGGTTTTTGAGAAACTAGGGTTGCCTACTGCCTGTCCTCGCCGCTCTTGCAGTTATGTTTAAAGGGGGTAACGTATGCACAAGTGGTGGGCCAAGTCCAAGCCCCCTGCACTGCCCCTGTGCTGATACCCCCTAGACCATTAGAGCCTAAATGTCTGCAGAGACCAAGGAGGAGCAGAAAGAACCAGTCCAGGCCCTACCTCCTTCTTGGAAAACCCACCTGTCCTGCCCCAGCTGGAGGTTGGCTCATCTGTGGCCCCGGCCACAAGGTACAAAGCACAGATGGTCACCCTACTCAGGCTGAGCCAGTCGGTGTGTCCCTCGGTAGAGCATGTGATTGAGCCCTAAGAGTCAACTCCTGCCAGTCGCTTAATATGATGGCAGGGAAAGAAGAGAATTTCGAGGCAGCCACACAGAAAGTGGGAAAGAGAGAGGGACCCAGGGCTTCTGCTGGAGTACCTGTTCTAGCTGCAACCCCTCCTGGGACACAAGAGTCTTCCTCGTCTTGGGTTACATGGTAATGCCTTGGGTCCTCTTCATAAAGTTGCCCTTCTTCTTGAGCCATGTGCAAACAAAGGACCCCAAACAGAGAGACACACCCTTGTGAGGTCAGGTGCTTTCTGCCAGGCAGTCACTCCTCAGGGAGTGTTAAGTCCTGAGCAACACAACCTTGGGAAATCCAGCAGCACTTCTGCCCTTGAGTTTTGGGGTCGAAAGAGTGGGGCTCAACTGTTTATCTTATCCCACCCTAAATGGTTGGTTTTCCTCCGGCAGGACTGGCAGCCCGGGACATCCCCACCCATCCCCTGCCTGGCGCTGGAGTTAGAGCCTGGGGCCCTTGGAGCATCCTGTGCATGAAGGATGGTCAGGGATTCTGCTGCGACTTTCCTGGTCCTCTGTCCTGAAATTTCTCTGTGTAATCAGCAGGGCACGCCAGGAAGCTGGAGGAGAAAACACTAATATTTTGAATGATGTAGGTTTTATTTTGGATCACTTTTTTCCTTTCACTTAGAAACTGATGGTGCCATTCCTAAAAAGTTTCCCCAAATTTTTGCATCTCTGAAGCAGCCACTATCGATTTGGAAGCCAGCAACACACTCACTCTGTTGAGATTGTCTGAAACCACAGCCAGCCTTGAACCCTTCAGAAATCCTTTCTCTCCACATCCTCATTTACAGGCTAAGCCACAGCCCCAGTCCTTTAGCTGGGAGCGAGACCCTGCTTATAGGGTCAGTAGCATCTGCCTAGCAGGGAGTTAAGGCCATGCTTTCCAGCACCCAGTCCCTGAGGCCAGAGGGCAGTCAGTGTCACTCGTCTGAAGCATCATTGGATTTACCCGACAAACATGGCCAGAGACTTACATAAAAGGATATTGTGATACTGTAAAGTATATCTTTGGTCTTCCTCCTGTTTCCCAGCATTCAACTCCTGAAATCCTTGGACTCTCCAAAGAGATAAGTGTTTTTCTGTGTGCTGATGAGACGATGGGTGGTTGGGGGCTCCTAGGTAGGGGCCTCCAGGATGGGGCTGGTCACGAGAAAGACCCTGGCAGAATCAGAGTGTTGGGACTTTCAGCGCTAACCTCCTACCCCCCACCTCTGGGGAGGAGGGTGCTAAAAATTAAGCTGATCAGCAATGACTAGTGAGGTAATCAGTCATACCTAAGTAACGCAGTCTCCATAAAAGCCCCAAAGGACAGAGTTAAGATGAGCTTGCAGAAAGCTGAACGCACCACGTGGAGGTTCCTGGAAGGCCGTGCACTGAAGAGGAAGTGGAAGCCCTGCACCGCTTCCCCCACACCTTGTCCCTTCATCTCTCCATCTGATCTTTGGTAATCACGTGATATCCCTTTTAAAAAACCAGTAAACATTAAGTAAGTGTTTCTCTGAGTTCTGTGAGCCACTCTAGCAAAGCAATGGAACCCAAGGAGGCGGTTGTGGGAACCTTAATTTGTAGCTGTGGTCCGAAGCACAGGCAAAACGACAGGGGGCTTGTGATGGCATCAGAAGTGGGGAAGGAGGGCCACAGTCTTGGAGACTGAGCCCTCAACCGGTGGGACCTGAGGCCATCTCCAGGTGGAGAATTTCAGAATTGAGTTGCTTTAGAGGACACCCAGCTGGTGTTTACGGCAGAATGGACGGCTTTCTTGGTGTGAAGGAACCCCCGCCGCCCCGCCACACACACACACATTTGGTCACAGAAGTCTTCTGTGTTTGTCAAGTGAGAGTATAGGAGAAACTGGGGATTTTTTCTTATAAACTCAGAGATATGCACTACGACATGGTTAGTTACCATGAAAAATTTCTAACAGCCAGAATGCTCTACAGTCAGAGACCAGCTGGAAAAATTATGCCACAGACACATGATGGGACATGAAGCAATTAACAAATTCATTCTCAAAAAGTATTTTGAGACTATGGAAAATTCTCATGAATCAAAAAAATAAAATACAAGCACAAGATAGAAACATGTGAATAAAAGGTCATCTTGATTTTGTGTTATGCACACACAGGCATCTGAGTGACCCAAAAGCGGAAGGGGGCACCACAAGGGGGCACACAGGGGTGCTGGGATTGCAGGAGATGTTAATTTTCTTCTGATTAATTTCCTGTATTTTCCAAAATTTCTATAAAAATATAAACTTATTTGGTAATTAGAAGAAAAGTCATATTTTAAAAAATATAAGAAATACGGAAACATACCTCCAAAGGCTATGTTTCAAGAGATTTGGAACATGCTTTAGAGTTACCACGAAGAGCTCAGAAAGGATGTCTTCTTTGATCAAAAGACACAAAAATCACGTTTGAAAATCCATGTGCGTGAATAACTAATTTCAAAACCACATGTGAAACCTATGCTGAGCGGCCATTCTCCAAACACACATCTTCCCTCCCTGCTGTAGGTGGTTACCAAGCCCAGGGGTCTCCTCCCCCAGGATGGTGCAGGGGTTGAGATCCAGGTGTCAACTCTGCAGCTCCCTGGGGAAGGTCTGCGCTGCCTCCTTCTTCCCACCCATCTTGTCAAGGAAAGAGGAAGATCACAGCGCAGGGACACACTCGCCATCACTGTGCAGCCATAGAGTGTCCTCTTCCCAAAGGGTCCATCATAGGAGCCAGGGGCACCCCTCTTCTACCACCCGATCCTACTGCAATCCAGCTCGACCTTCAGGTTCAACCCAGGCTCTGGGGAACCTTGTCTAGGTAGAGCACCTGGGAGGGATGCGAGGACGTCAGGTGCACGCATTGTAGGGAGGCAGTGCACAGGGAGCTGGGGCAGGAGTGCCCCTGTGTCTGGACATCCTCCAAAGGGCCATCTGCAGAAAAGAGTGCTTCAGGGGCACCAAGAGCTCACAGAGTGATGGACGGCACCATTGGCCCCCATCAGCAGTGGGTGCAGCTTCTAGCAGGTCAGGCGCATCCCAGGGCTACCAAGTGCGGCATCTGGGCACATCCCTGTTGAGGCTGCAGGGCGGCCTTGGAGAATTGTCAGGTGTGTCACTTCATTCCGCCACTGCAGAAAGCATTGGAGACTCAAAACAAAGGGAGCCCCTTCTAAAATCTCTTGCTCTCCGAAGTCTAATTCCAGTTTGCCTTGACCTATTATTTCATCACCTGTCCTCTGATTGAAATGTCCTTCCTGGAGCTTGCATGCAGCTTTTTGCACCTCCTCTTGGCTGGGTGGGGGAGGAGAACAGGGATCAGAGAGATCCCAAGCGCTCAACCATAGGTAAGGGCTACTTCTGCCATTTTCCTCCAACATGCAGTATTTCCTTGTTAGACCAAACTGATGAAATAAATGGGAAACCCAAGAAGGGAGTGGGTTTGGGGAAAACATTTTTAAAATGTAATATCACCGCAATTTAGAATGTTTCTATGACTCTGGTTTTAAAGACACATTTATTTCTTTTTTATTACAAGTTCTGGTACTTCTTAATGGAGCCACGGCCTCGCACAAAATCAGGTTCTCCTTGGATTAATATCTTTGAAAATTAAGTTGATTTATAACCAATTTTCTCCTCATTTGAACAGCGACCCGCAGGGGTTCCTCTGGGGAACCCACAGGATCCGAGAACTGATGTGTTGCTGAGATTACTCAGTGAAGCGGAATCTTTGCAAACATGTGCATATGGCGGTGGGTGCTTAAGGGAGCAAAATAATGTATTTCCTTGTTCTACATCCCTGCCTTAATTTTGGAGTTATACTTGCACATTGCTGGGGATGAAGAAATGCTAATTGGATAATTACAAAAACTCCCATCTGATTTCCCACTTTCAAATCGGTTTATCTGCCCTGTCCTTAGCACACACACTCCTCTGTGGGCAGTGGGCAGAGGGCATGGGTCAGGGTGCACGGAACATGTGGAAAATCCACCTCCACGTTCGGCAAGCCTGAGACACAAGTCCTCCCAGCAAAGCTCCGGAATGACGACTTCTCTACAGTCGATGTTGAAGGTGGGGTGTGTTTAGAATGGTCCACCAGATGCTACTACAGATGCAAGGAAAGCAGAGGATGGATCGGCTGGCACGCCCATCTCTTCTGTTGAGAAAATGTTGTATTTCATTATTGCAGGCTTGCTGGTGGGGGGCTTTTCCTAAAACTGGATAATAACTGACCATACCAGCTTCCTAGGGTTGCATTTTTGTGCCAGCCATCAAGCCTCCAGTTAGTCCTTGTCATTCCCAAAACCCTCACTGCAGCTCCACGAGGTCATTACTTCATTGGCCCCGTGTTTGCGAATGAAAACATTGAGGCTTGAGAGACCCACAGCCTGCTCTAAGCATCGCCAGTTAAGGGGCACTCAGGGTTGCCTTTCAGCTTTCCTTTTCATGGCAGCATTTTTTAACGCTACATCCAACATAATCTATATTTTATTATTTATTCTGTTCGCTGTAGGTTCTGCTAGGGCGGGTGGATTTCTCTTGCTGTTCACTGGGCATCACAGTCCCTGGCAAAGAGCAGTGCTCAATAAATATTTGCTTAATGAATGCATGCAGACATGCTCTTAGCCATTCTATGCTACCTAATATGGATTATTCCAGGCCCCCTGAACGTTTCCCACGTCAGAAACCACCTTCCAGAAGTAATTTAACACGAGCTGCCAAGCCTTGACTATTGAAATGTTTTTGACAGTCAGCCTTGCCATCTTTAGATGTCCTGCTCTCTTCAGACCTTCCCAGACCTCTCATCGCCAGCGCCTTTCCTGAAGAGCCATCCTACACTGGGTCCTGGTGCTGCAGCTCTGCAAACAATAGCACAGGCTCATGATCGCCCCCTGTCTCCATGGGGAAGTATCCCTCCCTGTACCAGAGCAGCCCTGGCCGAGAGGGGCTCAGCCCAAGAGCAGCCTGGAGCCAGACAGGTTGGCCCACAAATATTGATGAACAGTTTAAAAGGACAGGCCCATCAGCACTAATTCCTCCAGGGTCCTCTCCCCGGCTCCAGGTTGGTAATCAAAGGGAAAGTGCACTTTGGAAATAATTTTGATCCACAGGATTTTGTTTCTGTGCAGTTCAAATTCCAGAGACCTTGTTTTAAAGCTCATTTGAATAATAACAAGAGCAATTAAAAATTAATATGAATTGCTCTTATTTATTGAGTGTGGGTTACATGCCAAGGGCTTTTCCAAATGCTTCCCTTGCACTATTGCACTGTAGCCTAACAACAACCTTGTGAATTGGCTCCTGTTTATACTCTCCTTTTAAAGGGAAGAAAACTAGCACTTTGAGAGTTTCAGAAACTTGCATTTTTCTCCCCAAGAAGTGTGGTTAAGAAATGGCCGGTCCTATTATCCCGGCGTGGTGGTGTGCGCTTGCAATCCCAGCTACTTGGGAGGCTGAGGCAGGAGAATCACTTGAACCCAGGAGGTGGAGTTTGCAGTGAGCCGAGATCGTGCCAATGCCCTCTAGGCTGGGCAACAAGAGTGAGACTCTGTCTCAAAAACAGAAAAGAAAGAAGTGGCTAGTCTGGATTTTCGTCGTTTCCAAGTGCTGTGCGTCCCACCAGAAACGTGGCACCCAGACAGCCCTCCAGGGCGTGTTTCTGCTTACACAGCTGTAGCTCAGTGATACTGAGTCCTCTGGTCCAAACCTTGACTCTAATTGGAATGCATGCTCTGATTAAAGGCCCAACATTTTGAAAACCAGAAGAGCAGCTAACGAATAGACCCAAACGCTCAGGCGGAGCCAAAGTTCTTCTTGGCGTGGCCAGAAGGCCCACACTCTACTCCCGGGGGGCTGTCTGGATTCTGGGCCCCACCAGCTCACCTGCTCAGCACCTTGGGCCTGATCTCCTGGTGTGTCCCTGCCCTTGGAGCCCCGCAGGGAAGTGACACAGTATCCCCTGTTTACTAAAAGGCTGGGCTTCCTCATGGGCCCTGCCTCCAAGTTCCAGACCCAGTTCCACCCCGGGTAGCTTTGGAGAAATGATGGAGCCTCTCAGAGCCTCCAGTTTCCCTCTGATGTCTCATAGATGATGATGTTGGCCCACAGGGCTGAGGGAAGGACAGTCAGACAAAGCCTGAATTCACCCTGCATGGTGCCTCACCCGAGGGCAACCTTGAATGGAGGTAAAAATAAGATGGTCCCTTGGCCGGGCGCGGTGGCTCAAGCCTGTAATCCCAGCACTTTGGGAGGCCGAGGCGGGTGGATCATGAGGTCAGGAGATCGAGACCATCCTGGCTAACACGGTGAAACCCCGTCTCTACTAAAAATACAAAAAACTAGCCGGGCGTGGTGGCGGGCGCCTGTAGTCCCAGCTACTCGGAGGCTGAGGCAGGAGAATGGCGGGAACCTGGGAGGCGGAGCTTGCAGTGAGCCGAGATCGCGCCACTGCACTCCAGCCTGGGTGACACAGCGCGAGACTCCGTCTAAAAAAAAAAAAAAAAAAAAAAAAAATAAGATGGTCCCTTCCAGTCCCGCCCACACTTACCAGGGCCAATGTTTCTCCCCAGTGCTCTGTAAGCTGAGTGGTCTCTGCCTTCCCGGGCTGCCACCTGGATGTCCAGGGGCCATGGCTATGATGGTTAATATTGAGTGTCAACTTGATTAGATCAAAGGATGCAAAGTATTGTTCCTGGCTGTGTCTCCCAGGGTGCTGCCAAAAGAGATTAACATTTGAACCAGTGGGCTGAGAAACGAAGATCCACCCTCAATCTGGGTGGGCACCATCTAATCAGCTGCCAGCAAGGCTAGGATAAAAGCAGGCAGAAGAACCTGGAAGGACTAGAATGGCTGAGCCTTCTAGCCTCCATCTTTCTCCCGTGCTGGATGCTTCCTGCCCTCGAACATCCAACTACAAGTTCTTCAGCTTTGGGACTCTCAGATCTTCCACTGCAGACTGAAGGCTGCACTGTCAGCTTCCCTAGTTTTGAGGTTTTGGGACTCGGACTGGTTTCCTTGCTCCTCAGCTTGCAGACAGCCTAATGTGGGACCTCACCTTGTGATCGTGTGAGTTAATACTCCTTCATAAATTCTCCTTCATATATACATCTGTCCTATGAGTTCTGTCCCTCTAGAGAACCTTGACTAATACAGTGGGTATCACCCCTATCTGGAAGAACAGCACGGCCAGGCTGCTGCAGGCTCCACCCAGGTCCTGCATGCACGGCTCAGCAAGCTGGTCTGGGGAGCTCCCTCCTTTGGGGCTGACCCCCCGAGCCAGGGTCCACGGTAACATGCCTAAGTTCTCCCAGGGCTGGACACAACCTCCATGAGTCACCCCAGTGTTTGCAGTCGTCAGCGTGCTTGCTAGCAAATGTTTAACACCAAGCTCTCAAAAAAATAAAAGTTTTTAAAAAGCCCTGATTTTTAGCATTGCCATAGTGTAAATCTTCCTACCATGGTCAACTTCAAGCCATCTATGTGACCTTACTGAATGCAACGTTGGGAAGGAAGAGAGGCACAGCAGCAGACAGTTATGCAGTGTTTTAACATTCCCAGTAAAATCAGTTCATAATCTTGACCACACAGGTAGTAGCAAAGTGTAGTCAAGTAATTAAAAGGTTATGCATTTTTGAGTATGTATAACCTTTCTTTTTAATATGATTGGTTTACTTGTAATTTTATATCATTTAATGTTTACAACGTCTGTGTTCAACAACCAGTAAGCACTGGTTATTGCAATTCCTGCAAATTTACCATTTGGCTCTCCTGAGCTTGGAGGAGCCGGCTGCTGCACACCCTTGGCTCTGGCCGCACAGACTTTTCTTAGCTGAGCTTCCACACCCTGACTGTGGTCCAGCCCTCTCACTTCCAGCCCATACGTGCTTTCAGATGCAGTCTGTACCCAGCTGCCCAGTGTTCAGACGTCCAGAGGCTCTGTCCCAGGGCCTCCCTCCAGCTCCAACATCCTGACTCCTCAGCGCCCGTGTCACCTCCCTCATCACCAGAACCACTTCATCTGTCTCATATCCTGGGAGGCGGACACAAAACAATGCCGCAGTGAAGAACCTGGGCTAGAAAGTCTGGCAGAGTCGGGGTGAGTCCTGGCTCTGCCCTTTCCCACAAGTGACCCACTTCCCCAGCATCTGCCTGCACATCTGCAATAAGGGAGAGAGAAGAGTATCAACGAGGGCTGTTAAACAAACCAATTCATGCAAAGGCCCAGTTCTCATCACCTAGTAAGTGCCCCATAGAAGATGCCCTTAATACTCACCTCCTGCCAGATTCCAGCCAACACTGGGGGCAAAGGCAAACTCCAGCACAAAACCCTTATTTCCTGCAGACAGTACCTAACAGCCCCTGTGTTTCCATGAAGCGAGCAGCTGCAGCCCTTCTTCACCACGGGCTCCTTCTCCTCCAGCACCACTGCCTCTCTCCTCAGGGCCACCAAGCCTCAGAACAAGGCTCTGACAACCTGCAGAGAAGGACTTTTCTTTCTCGCGTTGTCTTTGAGCTTTGACTTTTTAACAGAATGGGGGTCATTTTGAGTCAATGTTTGACATTCCTCTGGAGTTTGTTTCCTAGCTCCAATGCTTATATTTGGTAGAAGAAGAACTCTTAAAACTCAATGGTAAGAAAATAATCCAATTTTTCAAAGGGGCCAAAGACCTTAAGAGACACCTCACCAAAGAGGACAAACGTGGATGTCAAACGGCACATGAAAAGATGTTCCACATCCTATGCCATCAGGGAAACGCCAACTACAACAACAACGAGATGCCACCACACAGCTGCTAGAATGGCCCAAGTCCAGAAGACGGATGACACCGAATACTGGCGAGGATGTGAAGCAACAGAACCCTCGCTCATCGCTGCTCAGAAAGCAACACGGTAACAGCCACTTGGAAGACAGTTTGTCGGTATTTTGTAAAACTAAACATACTCTTACCATATGATCCAGCATTCGCCCTCCTTGGCATTTACCCAAGTGAAGTTTGGAAACGTATGTCCACACAAAAACCTGCACACAGATGTTTATAGCAGCTTTATTCATAGTTGCGAAAACTTGGGAGCAACCAAGATGTCCTTCAGTAGGTGAGTGAATAAACAAACAGTGGAATATCCAGACAATAGAATGCTATTCAGGGCTAAAAAGAAACGAGCTGTCACACCAGGAAAAGACATGAAGGAAACCTGCATGCACATTACAAAGTGAAGGAAGTCACACTGAAAAGGCTACACACCCTAGAGTTCCAACTACATGACATTCCGGGAAAGACAAGTCTACACAGACAATCTAAAAATCAGTGGTTGCCAGAGGTCAGCAGGAGGGAGGCATGAATCAGCAGAATACAGAGGGCTTTTGGGGTAGTGAAACTGCTCTTTATGATACTATCATGGGAGATACATGTCATTATACATTTGTCCAAACCCATGGAATTTACAACATTAAGTGAACCCTAATATAAACTGCAGACTCTGCATGATTATGATGTGTCTGTGTAGGTTCATTGCTTGTTAACAAGTATACCATCTGGTGGGGGATGTTGACAACGGGGGAGGCTGTGTGTATGTGGGGGCTGGGATTATGTAGGAAATCTGTATGCCTTCTGCTCAACTTTGCTAGAAACCTAAAACTGCTCTAAGAAAATTAATTCTTCAAGATGACTAGGAGCAAATTCCAAATACCTCACCACAAAGAATGGTAAGTAAGTGAGGTGACAAGTATGTTAATTAGCTTGACTTAATCCGTCCACATCGTATACATCAAAACATTACTTTGTACTCCGTAAATGTTCATTAAAAATAACATTAATAAAAAATAAAGTCTTAAGCCAACAAATTATCTCTATGCACACAAGAAATCAGGACCGCAGCACCCAACACTCCACCTGTTTCGGTTTTGCTTTGATTTGTAACTCACTGTACTCTAGTCTTTATTTTGATTTCACCCATTTCCTGTCTGATACGGTTTGGCTGTGACCCCAGCCAAATCTCCTCTTGAATTGTCATGCCCATAATCCCCACATGTCTAAGGAGGGGCCCAGTGGGAGGTGACTGGATCATGGGGGCGGTTTCCCCCATGCTGTTCTCATGACAGTGAGTCTCACGAGATGTGATGATTTCATAAGCATCTGGCATTTCTCCTGCTCGCACTTCTCTCTCCTGCCGCCTTGTGAGGAAGGTCCTTGCTTCGCCTTCACCTTCCACACTGATTGTAAGTTTCCTGAGGCTTCCCCAGCCCTGTGGAACTGTGAGTCAATTAAACCTCTTTCTTTATGAATTACCCAGCCTCAGGGGTTCCTTTATAGAAGGAGCCCTTCTGTAACCACCCAGCTCGAGGCATTACATGGCCCCAGGAATGAGCAGTGACACACTTTCCCACTATTTCCCCAATTGCTTCACAGCGAGATTCAGACCATCACCCGGGATAATTTAGAACTGACACCCCCACAGCAAAAGCTACACCTTCCAGAGGAAGTGGCTTCTGTTGAGAAAGGCCACGGCTCCCTGACCTGGCCACGGCTCCCTGACCTGGCCACCATCCCCGAGTTACAGCACAGGCTCACGGTCTCACCCTGAGTCACAGCCCTGGGTGATTCCGAACAGGCCCAACGCTCTCCAGGACCCTGACACGGACCTGAACTACACGGAGCTATGGTGATCGGGCCGGCTCAGGGGCTCACCACAGTGATTCCAGGCAGAGCAGCCGGCACTTGCTACCTGGGGTAATAAAGCGCACCTCGGAGAATGTCCTTAATGAAAATGTTTAGAAATCAGCCAGAGGACCCACGGGAAAGCACTTTCCTCCAAGACAGCATGACCCCTGTCCTGGGCTGCGGAAGGAAAAGCAGGGGGTTGAAAGGGCTCCGGTGGGGAGCCTGGCTTCACCTGAGGAGGGGCCACATCCTGCCCAGGACAGACTTTGCCTTGTGTACCTTATTTAATTTTGATCTGGATACAATCAGAATGATACAACATGGCCAAGAGTCTGGTTCTCCTTAGAGATGTTGATCTCGTTAGCAGGATGCCATGACTCACTCAGCAAATATTTACTGAGCAGCTACTATGTGCCCAGCAGATGCTCACTGAAGAGGCAGCCGTGCAGCAAGCGGAGTGAACCTCCACCTTTGTTGCACATCCACGCTCCTAGGAAAGAGATAACCCAAGCAAAGCTGCATAGCCTGTCGCATGGTGAAATGTGCAACAAGGAACAATAAAGCCAGGATGGGGATAAAGTGTGATGTTCTGAGACTCACATGGTCACTTTTTGTGCGGCTTAGCTTCCTGTGCCCTGCCCTGTTGCCCACAGCTGGAGCTCTGCCCTGCAGTGAGTAGTTTTGCTTTGCGTTTGGAGGAGGGAGCAGAGGGCAGGGCTGAAGAGCACTGCAGGTGCTCCATCAAGCGAGAGCAGGTCCATGCCTGTGCTTTACACGCTGACCGTTTGAGTCTCTGGCCACTGCTGTCACAAGCCACCACAAAGGGAGTGACTTACAACAAAGCAAATTTCTTCTGTTACAGCTCTGGACATCACATGTCCAAAATCAAGGTGTGGGCAGAGCAGTGTTACATCTGGAGGCTCTGTGGGAGAATCCGTTTCCTGCCTTTTCCAGCACCTAGAGGCTGCCTGCACTCCTTGGCTACTGGACATCTTCCTCCATCTTCAAAGTCAGCATCTTCCAGTCTCTCCCTGATTCTGACCTTCCCGCCCCATCTTGTAAGGACCCTATGAGGACGCTGGGACCACCTAATGATCCAGGATGATGTCCCATCTCAAGATCCTTAATCCCACCTGCAGAGTTCCTGTTGCCATGTCAGGTGACATCATCTGGGGTTTCAGGGAGGAGGATGTGAACCTCCTTGGGAGACACTTTTTCAGCTGACTATACTGATGCTGACCCCAGAGAACACTCTGTCTAATTAACTGAAATTCCACATCTGGAAATATCATCATGTGTACCCATGTATGCTCCCTTTGTGGCAGGGACAAACACATCGTTAGTTAGGGAATTTATTGTTTTCCTTGACAAAATGTGTTTTGTTTTGTTTTTTAAGTAATCATTTAGGAGTTGTACGTTTTAGCAACAAGGAGAATGAAAATGGTCGAAATTTAAACTTGCTCGTTTGTTTTTTTAGCTGTTGGAGAATTCTTTGGGGTTTTGAACTTTCTAGAGTCTTCTCTTAGGAAGATTTCTGAAACAGAAACTGCTGTTGGTAAAATTGCTTGGACCCAGGGCCACCTTCGTGGGTCTGGGGGAGGATGGACTTGAGTTTGTTCTTTGCGTGTGTCGCTGCAAAGTGGCTTAATCTTAGAGCACACTGTCCCAGAGAAAGCCTCAGTGATCAGAGAGGGAGCACCAGGAAACCCGCCTTGTTTACACGATCACCATAGCAACGGCCTACATGATGGCAGCTTCGACTCTGGGGAATGCGAAACATCTTCACAAAGCATCTTTAACCTCCGCACAATTGGGT
The DNA here is from genome assembly GCF_003255815.1 of Theropithecus gelada. Taxonomy (NCBI): domain Eukaryota; kingdom Metazoa; phylum Chordata; class Mammalia; order Primates; family Cercopithecidae; genus Theropithecus; species Theropithecus gelada. The sequence goes on along the minus strand of NC_037678.1, from coordinate 41,496,386 downwards.
GAGCTGCCAGGAGGGGGAAGCCAGCAGGCGGGAGTTACAGGGATGAGGAGTAGGAAAGAAGGCATGCAGGGGAGGGGACCATGTGCTTGGGCGCAAATGGAGTCAGTACCTGATCCCTGGAAAGGGGACAGGAGAGGAACAGAGCAGCCTCCCTGCACGTCCCTCCAGCTCAGGAGTCCCAAGTGACAAGTGGTGAAGGAAAAACACACAGAGGCCTCAGGGACTGGGGTCCTGCCCCCTCGTGCCAGCCCTGACCGATGCAGGAGTTGTGGCACTGGCCAGGGTGGGCCCTGCCCTCCCGCCTGGATGCAGAGTGAAGCATCCAGACCACACTTGACAAAGACCTCAGGATGGCCTCGGGGCAGGGCTGTACGGCTTGAGGAGACAGCGGCTCACATGAAGGCCACATCGGGGGGATGCTGAGGCTCAGCCCTCCCTGGCTCCAGGGCGGAGGGTGAAGGACCTGTGGACTCTGGGCCTTGTTTCTCCCTGCCAGCCAGGTCCGCAGAGGCTGCTCTGACCTCACCAACAGGAAACACCAGGCCAGGACCTTGGGTTTTCATCTGGTCTGTGCCTTGCTTCACTTATGAGGGGGGCGCAGCTCCAGATGGGGGTTCCATGGGCACAGTGTGGAGAAGGGCACTCAGGGCCTGCTGAGCCTCCAGAAACACACTGAGCTCAACTGGGGGCCCTCGTGGCTCAGGAACCTCTGGCCTTCTAGGCTCCAGCCACCTGTGCTATGCCGGGCTCCCCAGAAGGTGTCTCCCAGGCAGGAGAGTGGCGGTTCCCAGCAGGAGCTTAGAGGCAGGGCTGGCTCAGACACGGAGGCTCTGAATGGAAGGCAGACCAAGGAGACCACCCGAGGGAAGGGGACCCTGGGGGAGGCAGTGCCAATACCTGCCAAGACCCTGGGCCACACGCCCGTCCCTGCAGAGCACTTTACGTGGACGCTTTCCTCTCCGGGGCTGCGGCAACACGGCCCACAGACCGGGGCATAAACAGCAGAGCTGCATCGCCTCACAGTTCTGGGGTCCGGGGCTCTGAGGCCAAAGTGTCTGCAGGGCCGGTTCTTCCTGGACTGTGAGGGAGGCTCCGCTCCAGACCTCTCCCCAGCTTCCAGTAGTTACTGGCAATCTTTGCTGTTCCTTGCCTTGCGGAAACCTCACCCTGATCCCCACCTTCATCTTCACACGGCATTTTCCTGTGTGTGTTCCCCTTAATACAAGCGAATTTCCCCATGTATTAAGGACACTAGTCGCATTGGATCGGGGCCCGCCCCAGTGACCTCATTGTAACTTGGCCCTCTCTCCAAATAAGATCACATTCTGAGATGCTGGAGGTCAGGACCTCAACATACAAATTTTAGGAGGGCACAATTCAACTCCTAACAATAGAACCCCTCATGGAACTTTCAAAACAGAGAATATTATTTTCCCCAATTTATAGATATAGAAAGTGAGGATTTCAAAGACTAAATAATGTGCTTAGGGCCACGTACCCAGTTAATAGTGGAGCCAGGACTGAGATCCCAGCGAGCCCCAAGCCTAACTCTGCTAAAATATGCCCTAGACTGTAGCTTAAAATCAAAACACCCTGAGTTATAATCAACCTACATTTCCAAAAAATAGCTGCTGATCCCCATTTTTGGCAAGACGGCACCTCATTCGCCAGGAAGGGCTCTGGTGGGGAGTTCCCGAGGTCTGCCAGGTAATGAGAAATAGAAGGGGATTAACCTGGATTTCTGAGACCCCCGAGTGGAAGCAGCACAGAGGCTGCAAGTCCAGGTTTTAAGACTCAGAGGATGTTTGAAAACCAAGACTCTGCATATCGAGGTCCCCGGGGAGAAGGCGGGAGATGCAAATGTGTCTCTGAGTGTGCTCCGGCAACAGAAAGGGATTAACTGGGATTTTTTTGGTTGCAAGAAATAGAAGACAACTTGAGCTAGTGTAAGCCAGGAGAAGGAGGTTCATCAAAAGGACCCCGCATCTCATGAGGCTCAGGTCAGAGGCACAGGCCCAGGGAAGGGGTGGGAGGCAGAAACAGGCACCACCACCTGCCTCTCTTAGCTTCCAAGCCATGCTCGGCCCCTCTGTGGCTGTCTCTGGTGCCCATTCCTATGGCAGTACGCACCATGGCCCCTAGCCCCTCATCCGGTGTCCTGTTGTACTGGAGAGACACTTACACAAGAATCTCTCAGAGCCAGGTCCGCATTCCCAGGACACAGAATCTGTCCCAACTTGGATCGTGTGTTCGCACCGCTGTCCAACCAGCTGTGAGCCCTACCAGGAGGAGGGGAAGAAGGGTGACCAGGTATTCTGAGCCAAGACCCCAAGAAGCTCCTTCCCCGAGGGCTAAGACAGGAATATCTAGGCTTGGTTTTCACATTCGAGGAGACTGAGTATAGAACAAGGGAACCATGACAAGAAATTGGAGACACTCTTTGTTTAAAAACAAACTGGGGGGTTGGGGAGAAGGAGCTTTGTTCTCCACAAATCAAACATTTCAAACCCTGCAGGATCCAGCACTGCCAGAGTCTTCTCCAAGCCGGTCCACCTGCTTCTCTACCGGTCTCTTAGCAACTAAATACCTGACTAATATTCAGTTTTTCCCAGAGCTTTAAGAGCTGCAAGATATTAATTCCAAGCAAAACATCTAAATTGTTACTCTGGAAACTTGCACACGGCCCCCTTCATGGGTCAGACGCTGAAAGGCCACGTTCCAAGTATCCTTACTATCTTGCCCTCGCCATCCCTAGAAGCAGGATTGAAGTCCCATCTCCACACGGCCACAGCAGGAGGGGCAGCCCGGGCTCAGGTGAGTGGCTGTGGGCTGGACACACACAGAGCTTGGTTTGATGACCGTGATGGATCCTATAACTTCTCTGAGGCTCAGTTTGCTCCTCTGGAAACTGGGAAAACAGTCACAACACACAGGATTTGTCCAAAGTGGGCGCTCAAAGCCCAAGCCACAGCTTTATACACACTTCTTTAAAAGAAAAGAACTAAGTTTTTAACACAAGAAATTAGGAAAACTCAGGCCTCAAGCACTCTGTGCTCTGCCTCACTGCCAGACAGGGTGGCTGTCATTTCCTTTAATCCTCACAAATACTGTGTGGGACAGGCACCCGGTCACCCCCACTTTTACAGGTGGGACACTAAGGCTCAGAGTGGACAAGGAGCTTGCTCCGGACCCCAGGCCTGTGAGCAGAGCAGCAGGCACTCAGATCCAGGCAGAGCGAGCCCCTGACTTCCCTGACAGCCTCGCTCCATGCTGCCCCCCTAAACAGAACACCAAGCAAATCCCAAAGAAAGAAGAAGGCATGAAGGATGGGAAAAGAAAAGAAATAATAGAAAAGTAAAAGGTAGAGGTGGTCAATACAATCACAGAAATTTGAGGGGTTGGAGGGGGTCATGCCCAGACCCCACCTCTTACTCAGCTCCAGCTTACACAAGGCTACACAGCCAAGGCCCCGGGATGTGGCCTGAGGGATTCCCCATGGGACGGCCTTTCTCAGCCTTTGTCCCCGCCGACGGGGCCATGGGTATGTTTACGTGTCAGTTCCCACCCATGCACTCAGGGGAAATGGGCCCCTCTTTCCAACCCTGGGGGAAATCATAGAAAGAAATAATAACATAGGAAAGCAAAATTGCTGATCGATGAAAACCACAAGATGTTTTTGTTTCTTAAAGACAAATCAACACAACATAGCAGGTATGACCAAGGGAAAAAAAATAAGCATTGAGAACAAAAAGTAGGACATATGAAAATAAAAGGACTCAATTTACAAGTTGGAGGCCGGGCACGGTGGCTCACGCCTGTCATCCCAGCACTTTGAGAGGCCGAGTGGGGTGGATCTCTTGAGGTCAGGAGTTTGAGACCAGCCTGGCCAACATGGTGAAACCCTGTCTCTACTATAAATTGATTAATTAATTAATTAATTAATGTAGAACTCAGGGCCCTGACTGTGAAACCCTGGCAGCAGGTGAACAAATTATCCCAGGGCTTTTGGGCAGCAGTCGGCCCCTTAGTGTCCAGGGAGTGTCAGGCAGGGTGACATGCAGGGTGCATCCCATGAGCACGAAGCTGCCAGGGGAGGTTCGAGGATCCCAGATTTTGGTCAGTGCTGACTGCTGTCCCTTCGCTCTCTCTGTGTTGATTTTACTTGCAGTGTCTGTGCTCTGGGCAGGACCTGGAGGGTGGGGGGCTCCTGAGAATGAACGTGCTTCTAGCTTGGGAAGCATCAGGGAGCGCTGGGGACACAGGGCCTCCCCAAGTCCACCCACGGTGGACTAGAGCCTGATGCCCACCTGTGGAGCACCCTGGGTGAGTGACTTTCTCATCTGAAGTGGCACTGTTCTACAATGGGGGTGGTAAGAAGAACGCCTATTTCTGATGGCTCCCGGGAAGGGTGGCACGCCTTAGCTGTTCTGTTCTGTTATCCTGGCAACCTGTGCTTGCTGAGGCTGTCACTGTGTCACCTACAGATGAGGCCATCGAGGCCCAGGCCAGGTAAGTGTTGGCCCACAGTCGCAGGAGCAGAGCACGTGCCAGCCCTCACAGGAAGCCACACCTGGATCTGTGGTCTGTGCTGTCTCCCTAAAAGCACGTAGAGCGATGCACCTTTCAAAGCGGCCCCGTGCTGAGTACAATAAAGCCGCTTAATTTGGCATTCTCTCAGCAGGAAATCCTTATTAACTAGCGATCATACCATACAGTGATAATTGATATTCATAAGGAACTTAATTGAAATTAAGTTTTAAAATAGCTTTAGTGTTAAGTGCATTTTATTCTAATTCCTGGAAAATTGGTCATCCGTGTATAGTAGATGAGGTAACAAGAAAACATGCTGAATAAAACCACTCAGCCCCGACTTTCCCAGATGTCCAGGTTTCCTATGAAAGAAGAGGGGCTTGGCGGAATCCAGTGGGCGCTCACCGTACTGACGCCAAAGACCACCCCGAGGTGCCCATGAGGCTGTGTCTTCTCTCCCCACCTGGCCCTGCATATGGAAATAATGTGCCCCTGAGTGTCATTACCACAGCACCACCCCACCCAGTCTAGAAATCTCTAGTGGGTTAAATAGCGGCCCCCCAAAAGATATGTTCAAGTTCCAGACCCCAGAACCTGTGTATGGATCCTTATTCAGAAATGGACCTTTGCAGATGTGATGAAGTCAAGAGTCTCAAGATGAGATCATCCTGGATTTAGGGTGGATCCTGAATCCAGTGACTCGCCAGGAACGAGATGAGAGGCTGCGGGAAACACACAGAGCGGGGGCCGTGTGGCCACGCAGGCGGAGGCTGCAGTGATGCTGCCAGGAGCCCAGGAGCTGCCCAAGCTGCCAGAAGAACGGGGAGGCAGGAAGGACCTGCCCTAGAGCCTGCGGAGGGAACGGGCCCTGCCCACACCTTGACCTCAGACATCCGCCTCCAGAACTGGGAGAGATTCCATTTCTGCTTTTTTTTTTTAGACAGAGTCTCGCTCCGTCAGCCAGGCTGGAGTGCAGTGGCATGATCTCAGCTCACTGCAAGCTCCACCTCCCGGGTTCACGCCATTCTCCTGCCTCAGCCTCCTGAATAGTTGGGACCACAGGCACCAGCCACCATGCCCGGCTAACTTTTTGTATTTTTAGTAGAGACGGTGTTTCACTGTGTTAGCCAGGATGGTCTCGATCTCCTGACCCCGTGATCCGCCCGTCTCGGCCTCCCAAAGTGCTGGGATTACAGGCGTGAGCCACCATGCCCAGCCCATTTATGTTGTTTTAAGTTACCCAGTCTGTCCTATGATTAAGGTACCCACAGAAAAAAAACACAGGTCCTAATTTGTAATCTTCCTTGTTTGATTCTGCATATTGAAGGTGGGCAACGTGAAGTTTTACATAAGTATCCATAGTGCAATGGTTATTGCCATCAAGCCAATTAGTATCTGCATCACTTTACATAGTTACTCTGTGTGTGTGTGTGTGTGTGTGTGTGTGTGTGTGTGTGTGTGTGTGTATGTGTATAGTCAGGGCCCCTAAAATCTACTCTCAGCAAAATTTCCGTATACAATGTAATATTATTAAAACTCATGCTGTACATTACACCTCCAGGATTTATTCATCTTCTTTAACTGCACTGGGCCCAGGTCTGGGCACGTGGAGTAGGTGACGCAGGGTCAATGAGACCCCAGGGGTCTGTCCTGGAGCTTGTGATGGGGATGGGCCATAAACAGCCCCGAGTGCAGGAGGATGGAGTTGGGGGCGTGTGTGAGTCCTCCTGGTCATAGCAGCTGCTCCTGTTGGCCGTGCCCAGCTCTTTGCCTCGCCTGCACACCTTGCTTCTAAAGGTGACTGCCTGTAGGTGCTCTGGCTGCAATGAGGCAGATGGCAGAGGGCCGGGGTGTTTCACGGCAGACATGGAAGAGAGAGAGTGTGGGGCAGAGCTCATTCCATCTTCAAACATGCTGTGGGGGTTGAGCTCAGCCCGCACTTCCCTGCGCATGAGCAGAGCCAGGGATCACAGATGCCCAGTGACCCACGGGCGTCCCACCGCCTGAACCTCACAGAGCCCAGTGCCCACCACAATCCCGCTATGTAGGCGGGAATCCACATCTGATTCTGCCCTTTCTTCAGACCCTGATAATGCCATGAGAACAGAAGAATTAAGATGTGGCTGTCAGTGATGAGCTGTAAGTTCTAAAAAGTCCTCGTGAAAACGGGGCCAAGTTTTATCCATCCCAAAAACTCCAGCCAAGAACTCGGCCCACAAGAACAATCATCCACGGCCTTCCAAGTTAACAGAAAAGAGTGACAGAGGTCCTTAGACATGTGCAAAGGGAAAGCAGCCCCAGGTACGCGCCCGCCACCACGCTCCCGTCTCCCAGCCTCGAGGCCCGTGCACCCGGCAGCCCAGCCCTGCCAGATAAACACAGCCTCATCGAGGACGGTACAGACAGATCCCAAACCCAGTCATTCTAATTATCTCTGAAGCACATGCTGAAGACTGATTTGCATATTGAAAATATGGCAGGGCAGGAAGGGAGTGCGCTGGCATTTCTCAACTCTGCCAGAGTTGTCTTCTGACGGCATCATAAGACACTCTTCTAATGAAGTAATAAAAACAGTGTGAAATTTCAAACCACCCCAGGACATCTTTAAATGACAGCATCTCCTTTCCTGCAGTGATGAGAAAAGGAACGGCTCAGAAGTTACAGACCACACAGTGCTTCCCGGGGACCCCCACCACAGCCGAGATGAGCTATCTAAATACCTGCATGGACTTCTCACTGTTCATCACTCAGTCGCCACCCCTGAAACACCCGTCCTCCCATGGTAGTTTCCCATGCTAACTACCAACCCGGCCAGCTCCCACTCATCCTCATTTCCCAGGCAAACACGCAGGTGACTGGTATAAAGTCTGCTGTGTATGCTCATTCCATCTTCAAAAACAGCTTTTAATTTGTTAGCATTTAAAGTCTGCATAACTGTAAAAACAGCCAGATGCTCCAGGGAAACTTTGCTTTAAACAAAGACACGTCGTACAGTGAATGTTCTATGGACCGCACCTATGTATCAAACACACCACGTGGCGCTTTGTAGGAAGCTACTGCATCTCTGTGAACAGCGTGGGAAACCAGCTCACAAGACCTTTGGAACCCAATGCTGTCATCCCCAGAAGAAGAGAAAGGTTCCTAGAGTTGGCCTCGGGTGGGAGCTTTTCCCAACTCAGTGTCCTGATGCCCCTTCCAGGAAGCCTGTGTTGGCCCCGAGCTGCCAGCCCCTGAGCCCCAGAATCCTCACCCGCTCCCCATGCACCTACCTTCAGGTCCAGCCTCTCGGAGGAACAGACAAGGAACAGACCGGCAAGCCCGCAGTTAGCAGCTGAGAAACCAGTTCATGCTGGGGAGGTACAGGGTTAAGATGGTCCCTCCCTAGTCTTGTCTTAAGATAAAATGCCAATACTTTGTCCTGACCTTCCTACCTAGTCTCACTCCCGCCTGGTTTATAACCTCTTTCACGCGCTCCCCTCTGTGCCCACAGTGGATTCTTCAGCCCTGGCACCCCACAGAACTGTTCCTGCATTTTGCAGGGCCCCAGAGATCCACTAAGCTCTCAGCACTCACAGCTGCCCTCCTGGGAGTCACCCTGTATTTCTTGACCCTGCTTTATTCCTTATTTCTTTGTTTTTCACAGCACTCATCTGACAGGCCCTCATTTTTGGCTAACATGTGAACTGCCCCTCCAGTCTGCTCAGCAACCACTGCCTGTTGGTCCATGCAGGGAGAGGCCATGACTGCCATGAGAGCCCCCAATCCTCTCCGCCTTGCACAGCGCTGAATGTGCAGAGAAGCTCCCTAAATCTGTGCCGGGTGAACAAATGAATGTCTTGACCCTGTTGGAAGCCCAGAGTGGGAGAAAGAGGTGGTGCCCTTGGGAAGCGTCCACGACTTAGACCTTCTTAGGTACATGGCAGCAGGCAGAGGGCACTCTCAACGTCATGCATGAGAACGGCACCCTGGGCTTACGGAAGGATGATGGACTCTGAGAGGAAAAGGCACTTTATATCCCATCAAGACACAGATGGCATTCGTTGGACTTGGGCTCTCTTAAACTGAGGCAGACAGAGCACCTGTCTGTTGGGAATGGTGATTGAGTCAAGGGACAAAAGCATTGTCACAGACCCAGAAACAATTGGGAATTAAAGCAGGAGGCTGGGTCTACGATGCAATTCAGTGTCACAACACAGGCTGAATACTGCCTCTGTTCTGAGTAGTGCTTTATCACCTCCTTCATACACTCCCCTCCTTGCCCACAAGTGGATTCCTCAGCTCTCGCATCCCACAGAACTATTCCAGGATTTTTCAGGGCCAGGGTCTTCTCAACTGAGCTGCAGGAAGTGCCAAGGTAAAGCAGTCGCAGCCCTGCCCTGCAGTTCACCTTCTGACCATGAAGACAGATGTGTGCCCCCCAAGCTGAGGCCGTCTTGCACTGAGGCATTGAGCCACGTTCAGGCTGTGGGCTGCCCACTGCTCTAAACGAGAAGGCTGGGCCACTCTGACCTCATGGAGCTCCAACATTCATCAGCTGATGTCCCAAATAATAAATAATGTCTAATTACAGTTTGTGATAAGCACTGTGAAAGAAACATGAAGGGTGGCGTGAGAGCTCATCCCAGAGAGCTTGGCCTATGTATGGGCCTGGGGATCTAACAGGAAGAGCCATCCCTGAGTCTAGAATGTGATGCTTGAGCTGGGAAGGGATGGTCAAGTGTTTGGCATCGAGGAGGAGTCAGAGACAGGAAAGGCTACATCCCATGAAGGGGGCATGGCAGGTCTGCAGACTGGCAGGTGGGACTGGAATGCTGAGTAGTAGGGCAGGCTGGGGGAGACATGGCTGGGGTGGGGGTTAGCGGACACCATGCCACCTGGACTTTCTGACAGTGCTAAGGCTGCTGGTCTTTATCTCCAGGGCAGCGGGAATATCTGCACATCTAACCCCACACCTTCTTTCTCAGTTTTGGCTCTAACGTCCCCTTCTCTGTGATGTCATTTTTTAAAGAAAAGGGTTCGCTCTGTCACCCAGGCTGAAGTGCAGTGACATTATCAGAGCTCACTGCAGCCTCAACCTTCTGGGCTCAGTTGATCCTCCCACCTCAGCCTCCTGAGTAGCAGTGACTACAGGTGTGAGCCACCGCCTGCCCCCCTCAAACTAGTGCCACCTTTTTGATGAACCTTCCTTAAAATTAAGACCTAGCCCGGCCCTCCCTGCCTCCCTCCTCACACTTTATTCTTCTCCACAGCACTTTGGCATTTACATACAATGTAATTTACCTCTTTTTATAATTTTTTTATATCAATAGTTTTTGGGGTACAGGTGGTTTTCTGGTTCTTGGATAAGTTCTTTAGTGGTGATTTCTAAGATTTTAGTGTACCTGTCACCTAAGCAGTATACACTATACCCAATGTCCAGTCTTTTGTCCCTCATCCCCCCTCCCTTTCCCTGAGTCCTCAAAATCCATTGTGTCATTCTTATGCCTTTGGATCCTCATAGCTTTGGCTCCCACTTACAAGTGAGAGCATGTGATATTTGGTTTTCTATTCCTGAGTTACTTAGATTAATGGTCTCCCGCTCCATGCAAGTTGCTGCAAAAGACATTATTTCATTCCTTTTTATGGCTGAATAGTATTCCATGGTGTACATATGCCACAATTTGCCTCTTTGTTTATTCCCTGTCTCCTTGCACTAGAACATACGCTACAGGAGGGTAGGGAATGGTCTTTTCTTGGCCAGATTTCTTCCCTGCTGTCTCTTCAGTGCCCTTGAGGGGGTTGCCTCTGGTAGGTCCTAGTTTTCTCTCTCACATTGAAAAGGCACACGACTTGTAGTAAGTCAGGAGGGTTTGAAGGTCGCTGGGGTAAAGGGGAAAGGTCGTTCCTGGCAGGAATCTTGGAAACACTGCCAGGCATTGTTGAGGGCCCAATGTGCTGGGAAGCCAGGAATTTATAGTGACACCAAATCTGCATGGGGCACGCGGGTGTTCTCCAGAAATTCTCGGCAGTGTGGCTGTGGAGAATGCACACGGCTCAGCTGACCCACGCAAGTTCCACACTGACACAGGGCAAGGGAGGAAACCAAGCGGGGAGGCCGTGTTGAGGAAGAAAAGCACAAATGTATTGCTATAAAGGTACAGCAGAAAAGAGAGGATGAGAAGGATCAGGATGTGAGGCAGAATATTGAGCTGCCAAGAGCACATGGCAGCATCCCCTGGCAAGTTGGAGAAGGCGGGACTCAGTCCTCCTGCGAGGCAGCTGAGACCTGTATGAACCACCTTTTCTGAGACCCAGAATCTGTGTGGTCTGGTCCATTGCTCCGGGAGCAAGACTGCTGGCTCCCCAGCCCTCCCAGAGGTGTGCACTGACCTTGGAAGCCAAGGTGATCAAAAAGCTGCTCTGTTCTCCAGACCATACAACAGCCCTGCAGTATATACCTAGAGCCTTCCTTGTTTTAAAGACAGGGTGTTGTGATTTCTCCACTGATGGACAGTGGGCTTGGGCTGCCCTATGAAAGGCACATGTGTGGCATGGAAAATTCACAGCAATCTTGGTGGAGAAGCAGGAAGGCGTCAGATGGAGTTGCTGAGAGCCCAGCCGAGGGACGGGATGCATGGACGTTGGTTGAGTTCTCGTTATGTGCTGGCCCTTTTACACTCTCCCATTTGATTCTTAGGATAATCCGATGAAATATGCATGTGCTTCCAATTGTGTAACATTCACAAGGAAAGACACATTGGGAGGGGGAATGTTTACATGCATAATAGGCACCATGCCTAAAACTCAAAGTACGCAAGACATTTTTATTCTTTCAAAACACTTGGAAATATCCTCAAAGGCTGTTAAAACCAGTCCCTGCAACTGAAATTGCTAGGCATTTTATTAAGTTAACCGAAACACATTTTAGCACATAGGTAATTCACCCAATTGATAAACTTGCAAATTGATTTCAGTGAATTAAATTATGCTCGATTTCAGGGATTTGGTCCTGTAGCAAAGCCTTTATTTTGTGAACTGATTGACCACAGATGAGTTTTGCCAACCCATCCATTTGGATCCAAAGCTTGTCTCCCCACTCAGCCACAGACCTCCCGGACCACAGCACCCCGCTCCAAGGAGCTCCTGCTTTCTGCTGACGTGTTTACGTGACACATTCGGAACATCAATTCATTCAGTTGAATGTATCAATCCACAAGCTGGCCACATGCACAGCCCTGCTAAGTACTGTTTCCAACACCCCAGGTGTAGAAAGACTTAGTCATGGGGTCCATCCTTTCTCCTTTCCTGCTGCGGCGCTAGGAGATGCGGAATGGGCTGGCTCAGCCCCATCTCACCTCCTGTCACAAACAGATTCGCCATTGGATGCTGTTTAAACTTGGGTCGGTATTTGGTGGGTGACGGATGTTTCTCTGCAAGAGTTCACAGTCTGCCCATCCGCTGCCCCACACAGATGTGATTTAGGGCATCACGAATCAATCATCACTTCTGGAATCTCAGTGAACAGATGTCCTCTTTAGAGATTCTAATTCAAACTGTTAACCTCCAGATTCCTCTGGCTTTTTTTTTTCTTAAGAAGTGCCAGTTGTCTGTGAAGATGTCAAAGGGCATGAATGTTATTTGGATATGAGACTTACCAATAGGTCTTTCTTGAATGAAATAAATGCATTTTATGGGAGAAACACATGTAGGGGAGTCCAGGCAGAGCTACCACCCCAGACATCAGCTTGAGCCCGGGGATGTCGTCAGCAGCAAACAGATGCACTGCAGGGCATCCGAAATTAATCACTGCTGCTGGCATTTTAATAAACAGCTGCTTTTGAAATTGCTTTGGAATGAGCACAGATTCTGACCCAATCTTTTTGAAAGAAGATCAGGGCATTATAAAGCTGTCTATTTTGAAAGCACGGAGGAAACAAACTTGAAAGTAATTCTTAAACAGACTCCCTTAGAAATCAGCCCCTGTGGAGTGACCCCAAGTCCCTTTTCTTGAGCTCAGGCCCACACAGAAGCACAGGGCGGTGACATGCGTCTGGGGACCTGACACCAGGGGCGTCTGGATTAACCGTGTGATCTTCCTGGGGTGCCTCCCCTTGCCAGGACTCAGGTTCCTCGCAGAGAATGGGGATAGTGAAACGCTCTCTCTTCTGGGGGCTTTCACAAGTAACTGAGGAGAGAGGAGAACCGGATCTGACCGCCCTCCGAGTGGATAAAGTCGCCCCCAATGCAAGACACCCTCTGTCACCCACTGCGTCCTCCTAAGTGGAACCAAGGGGCGACTCTACTGGAGGAATCAAAAGAATTCCCAATCAAGTCAGATCCAAAGTTCTGCGACGGGTGACCCGGGATGATGCTCAGCCTTTTTCACCAAACATCCAGGGTGATAAACAGAAGGTTGGAAAGGATTCGCCAGAGCAAAAGGACGCAGTGATTTGCTTCTGGAACTCCCTCTGTGTTGGGAGGGCATGTGAATGTGTGGACAGCCGTGCTTGGGGCAGGAATCCAGGCCCACATCCTCTCCCCACTGCTGCTCTCTGAAGGCTGCACGTTTCCACTTTAAATAGCTCCAGGACGTTCTTGTGTTTCTGTTTTTGTGTTTCTTGAGAAGGTCACAATTCTTTTACAGCCATGTTGTAAAAGAAGTTAAAAGTCTAATTGAAAAAAAGTAAAACAAAAATCCACAGTGCTAAATAAAGCTGAGGCTAGTGCACTGCCAGCCTCCGATATCAGAAGCAGCCAGAGGCATTGAAGGGTTGCATTTCTGTGGGTCAACCGGGGCCAAAATCACTACATAAGTGGCAGAGTACCACAGAGCTCCCCATAAACAGTACAGAAAAAGAAAGAAATTCACCCAGAATGAAACACAACCACCAGATAATCCCCTCCTGGTTCCAAGCAAGAGGAGCTGCCCCAAAGCAACTTTGAACGTGGGCATTATGGCCCTATACAGCGCGGGTGAGAGGAGTCAGGCTGGGACATCAAACGGAGACCCCAGGGACTGCGCTCTACGCTACACACAGGTCAGAGATGAGCCCTGGGCTCTGCTTTGCTAAGGAGCTTAGCAGTAGTAGGCTTGACATGGAAGTAAATCCAGGGCACACACTTCGCATGGCTTAGTGACGGGAGAGAGAAACGTTGCAAGATCGAGGCTCTGTTGATAATCTGCACACTGAAGCTGCCTCTTCAAGCTCTTGGTGCCTCGCCCCTCCTCACAGGGTCCAGATTAAGCTCGCACCGTCCCTCACTCTGAGGCTGGGGCAGCTTGGGTCTGAGCAACTTGGTTCACTCACCCAGGCAGACAGGCTCCTGCATTCACTGCCCCTAGCTGGGGAAACATCTCTGGTCATGGGCCCCCACCAAACCTCTGCCTGACTTCCTCAACAATGTGTCCTGCATCGACGCACCTCGACCCCTGAACCCATGTCAGGAGACGTAAGACGTAAGTGGGGACAGCTGCACCGCCTGGATGGAGAAGCTGTTGCAATTTTCAGGAGGAAACGGCTGACTAATTCAAGGGAGACTCTGTCTAAATGTACTAATGCTTTGGACGACGTTTGCTTTCCGTACATCAACATTTTATTCCACAGAGAAGCTAATCAGATTGCCTAAGGAGAAAATAAACCAGTGCCTATCAATTAGCTTAAATATAAGTTTTGAACGATAATATTTAGCAGGTTGAATTCTAAAGTGGGGAGGCCAAATAGAAAATAATATCTGCTATTTCTCAGAGGCTGAAATGTTGGAGTTTCCCAAAGTCAAAACACAATAGAATTTTTGAGATCTGCTTTAAAATAACCGAGGGAAGGGAGGATAGCAAAGAAGAGGAGATGAGAAGATTGGCCCTGTATGGATCATTTTTGGATCTGGGGGATGAATGCAGGGGCCATAAAGCTTTCCTGTGAGCCAATGTGTCAGACTTTGCTGGTTTCCTTTCCTCCAGCTCCCAACAGGCTGAGAAGCTCAATATCTTACCACATCAATAGGATAGACTCCAAATCTTAAGGAATGGTCACAACTGTCCCAAAACCATCAGCCTCAAGTCTTGTGCCTGCCATATGTTTGGTGCAGGGTTGGGACACATAACCTGGAGATGTGGCAAGTGAGAAGGACTCGATGACTAATTAATCAGAACAATCAGGATTGTTCCAGGGAGACCAGACCGCATGGGGACTCCACCCATGACCTGAGCTAGCTGAAGCAAGGGGAGTCTCAGGCCCTTGATTCAAGAGGCTCACTCAGGCCCTTTTCTTGCTGTCAGTGAGAAAGTGCCCAGGTTGCCAGCAGCAGCCTCAGAATCCAGCATGGGGAGGAGCCCAGAAAAACTGACCAGAGTTCTAACGAAGCTGCAGCAGAAGCCCGCCCCACTGCTGAATCTTCCCGGCATGTGGGCCAATACCTCCCTCCAGTTTTTAAGCATTTGTGAGCTGCATTTCCAGCTCCTTCCCCAACAGGACCTGCCAGTTGGCTGTCATATACCCCAGAGCAGCAGGTGTCATTTCAGAGCCTCCTCGAGGTCATTCTCTCTCAGGTTAAGCATTTTTCCTCTGAATGGCACAGCTTAGCAGTGGCCCGTAAACTTTCTGGTGATGTTCCTACAAATTTGTTCCATACGTGTTGTTTTGTTCTTCAAGTGCCTGGTGGATGCTAAGGTCAGTGGCTACCCCTTCTAATTCTTCTCCTTGTGCTCAGGGCTTCCCAGCGCACTCTGGGCAGCCGCTGACTAATTAAATCATCCCACAAAGGTATCCTGCAGGACACACAACGCTGACCCTAAATGCGAACGCCTGAGTAAGCATTCAAGAGAGGGACCAGGTCTGACGTTTCTCAACATCAGGACTCGGCGCCTATTCCAAAGCTTTTGTTTCCAAAGGTGTGCTGTGCTCATTCAGAGGCTTTTCTCGTATGTTTCTAAGCAAACGTGGAAGGAACCTGGTCAACTTGCAAATGGACAAGGCCCTCCCCGGTCCTGACGTGGCGATGCAGCCTGGCTACATCCTCCCGGCTCATCAGGAATGACAGCTTTGCCTTGGAGGAGTTCTGCGGGTGCTTCAGGACCACGACACAAAGCTGCAAGTGACCAGCAACAGTCATCTTCACCCATGCATGGTATCTACTTTTGTCTTCTAGCTTCATAATTTCAATTCTTTGGACCTATTCTCTCTCTCTCTCTCTGTCTCTCTCCCTCCCTCACCCACCCCCTACTTCCCTCCCTCTCTCTTTAACTTCACTTGGGTTTTGAACTTGGTAACTATCCTGTAGCCCCTCTTGGAGTACACAGTTGAGTAAGGCTGAATATACACAGTTTGGACAATCACATGTGTTAATTCAGGGATTCCTTAACCTACTAATTGTCACTAATCCAGCAATGGCTGACCTAACTGCTGACACTTGAAGCTTGCTTGTCCACCATAAAGGCCACAATTAAACCCAAAGTGAGCTGTGGGGGTTTATTCAAATTCTCTCTTCAATGCTGCGCCCCCCTCCCAATGAAAATTAAAAATAGGCATAGCTTACTGCTTCATCAGCATTATGTAGCACGCCAGGGACTGCTGGGCTCAGAAAAATGCCCACAAGCTGGTAAGATGGTCTCCGATTTGCCAACAGGGAGGTCCCCGAGGGGACCCACGCACCGCTCTTTCCTCTCCTAGAGCTTTGCCATGCCTGAGAGCCCTGCATGGGCACCTTCAAGGTTTCATTACCCACCTTATGAAAAACCAACGGCCTCTTTTGTTACTAGTTAGACATTCATACCCAATAATAGAGCTCTCTGCAAAGTGCACAGTGATGGTGCTCCCACTGAATTCTGTTATCAACGCAGCCGTGCCATGTCATCAAAGGTGTAATTCAGGGCTGCCTTGGATGAAAAGGAATTTCAAAGGCAGCTTTCTCTGGCTGACTTCTTTGAATCCACTTGTAAAAAATCAGAACTTGATTCCAGGCTTGTTCCGGGATGGCAAATTAATGAACTGTCCTCATGTCACTAAAGACTTAGCTCAGAACTCAGGTTACAGGAGGATTGGGTTTTTATTAGCTGCTTTCCTGGGAGCTCTTGCAATTCCAGCCTTTTATTGTTGCCTGGGAGGGTGTTGTATGAAGCTGATGAGTGTTTGCTGCAAAAAGCTTAAGTATAATCAGAGATTAAGTCGTTTCTCCCTCTTCCACTCTTCCTTTTCCACAGTCAAAGGAATCAGGAAGGCAGAATTCAAGTGAAAACTAAGCAGTGCATAATTCTTAAATGCAATAGTTAAATGCCCATAATAAGTACAGCAGCTATTACATGGGTGCTCTTCACAAAAGGTTCTGATGTTTGTCTCTCCTTTGAAAGGATCTGCTCCTTAAAATCTGACTTAGGGGATATTCAATCAGCATGAATACCTCTGAGGTACTTTCACCATAAGATAGCTGTCAACTCTTTCCCACAAAGCAAGACGTTTACAATATATTTACACAGGAGTCCACGTGGAGAGGGCTTCAATATGTTCATTGTGCTTCCTTCAAAGTGGCGTGATGAGGAATCAGAGGACGTTTCATAAGACGGGAAGAAGGCAATTTGGCTTCATGTGACACCTTTCATACTCAAAGAATCCCAACAGTGAAATACTTACGAAGAATAAAATGCTTACACTTTGTAAGTGAAGAGAGTGGAGTTGCAGCAATGAGGCTGGAAATGGAAAAGAGCTCAAGCCGAGCACAAGTTGGAGCCAAACTTCAGCGAGGTCTCCAGGCAATCGAGAGCCCAGCGTGTGGCGCCCATTGAGAGGAGGAGGATCTGCTCAGATGTCTTAAGTAGCCGAGGCGAAGGCCCTCCAGAGCTGCTGTGGTTGACCATCACCCTGCCGCCAGCTGCTTCCTTCGGGTGCAGTGGCCCAATCTGCCCCTTGTTTTTATTTACCTGAAGTGGTCCTTTTTCCTGCCTTTGCCTGCTTTCAAATTTATAATTCAAAGAAAATCATGACAATCAGAACATGCTCTGTTTGTTTAGTCACTGGTAATTTCACCACGGCTATCATTTTTGGGTTTTCTGTTGGCCCTAGTTTCTAAGGATGAATAATTTTTACAGAGTTGCACTCCTGGCTGGGACAGGATTCTGTGTTCTGTTTTCTCACTTGTCTTTGGTCACCTCCATCTCTTGCCTCCATTTGCCGCCATGTTAAGGGTGCAGACTCTCAAGGGGCCAGGCCGCCATTTTGTCCGATATTCTGCTACTGCTGAACCTTTACGTTCATTCATGTATTTATTCATTTTAAAAAATGCTTATTGAGCCCCTACTCTGAACTAAAGAGATAAAGATGCTAAGCTGTAAAGGTTTTCATTGGGCATGAGGATTAAAAAATGAATAATGAGTGAGCTTTATTATATGTTCCGAGGTGAGAGGTGACTGGAAAAGTCAACAACAGCAGTGGAGGAGGAAGGTAGGTATGTGAAGGTGGGGAGGGGATTCTGTGGCTTCAAAGTGTGCAGCCTGGTGAGCCTCCTGGAGAAGGTGATGTGGACCAAGACAAGGAGGTGAGCGAGGAAGCCACACCTGGGGCAGGAAGGCTCCAGGCAGAGTGGACGGTGGAATATAGGCTCCGGGTGGCCAGGCTGGCCTGGGCGAGGGTCAGCAGGGGAGCCAGCTTGGGGGTGGCTCCTACCCATTGTCAGTCAGGCAGCAGCTTCTTTGGGATGGATTCCTGGGAGCCAAATCATTGTGTTTGAGGTTGTTTATATTTTTATGGTTATTTTTATGTAGAGTCAAATTATTCTTGCAAAGGCCTGTACCAATGTGTACTGCTACCAGCAATTTATGATTATAGCACAGGATAACCCCAATAGTATTAACTATTACAGTTTTTGAAATATGTTAATTTAATAGATTTTAATAGTTTCTCATTGTTATTTTACTCTGTTTAAAAAGGGTGAACCTTTTTTCACTGTTACCAACATCACGGCAGCACAGAAATGATCCCTTCGTAATTCTCAGCCATTTCCTTGAATTGTCATTGACTCATTTATTTAAAGTAGAGTTTCCAGATTTAGCAAATAAAAAAACCAGGCACTGGGTTAAATTGGAATCTCGGGTAAACAACAAAGAACTTTTTGTATAAGTATGTCCTGGCCGGGTGCGGTGGCTCACTCCTGTAATCCCAGCACTTTGGGAGGCTGAGGAGGGCAGATCACCTGAGGTCAGGAGTTCAAGACCAGGCTGGCCAACATGGTGAAACCCCATATTTACTAAAAACACAAAAATTAGCTGAGTGTGGTGGCGGGCACTTATAATCCCAGTTACTCGGGAGGCTGAGGCAAGAGAGTTGCTTGAACCTGGGAGGCAGAGGCTGCAGTGAGCCGAGATCACGCCATTGCACTCCAGCCTGGGCAACAAGACTGAAATTCCATCTCAAAAAAAAAAAAAAAAAAAAAGTATGTCCTGTGCAATATACTAAAATAGTATTTTATCGTTTTTTGAAATTCAAATTTAACTGGGCTTCCTGTATTTCATTTGGAAACCCTACTTTAAAAGAACATTTATTAAAGATCTACTATGCACTACTGTCCCAGGGTGCTGAAGCCTTGATGTTGGTCTCAGTTGTTTGTTAAGTAGGTAGATATTAATTTACTACCATGATGTTAGTCTCGGTAGTTCGTTAAGCAAGTAGATACTAAATTGCCTTTCACATGAATTCCAAATGTTCTCCTGCATGTTTGTCTTCTATTTCAGTTATTATTTCTAATTGTAGAAATTTTAATTTGTGGATAAGTGACCTTTTTTTTTCTTTTTAGTTTATTTTCTATTTCAAAATTAGGAAGACAGGGCACATCTAATGATAAGACTCTCAGATCTCTGCTGATGGGTTTTAGTGATACTTGGAAAGACGTTTACTGCTATGCTCAATTCTCCAAGAAAATGATTCCCAAGTCTGAGAGGTACAGATTGCTGAATGGACTTAGATGCATTCTCAGGCTCAGCAGGAATGTTTCTTCTGCAAACCCACACATATACACCCTCATAGTCCAATTGCACATGCAGCAGTTGCAGATGACCAATGTCCTAGAGTAGTGTTTCTCCAGTGTTTTCCTCTAGTAATCTTATAGTTTCAGGTCTTTCACTTAAGTCTTTAGTCCATTTTGATTTGATTTTTGTATATGGTTTAAGATGGAGAGCTCTCATATGCATATGAATGTCCCTTTTCTCCAGCATTACTTATTAAAAACACTGTCCTTTCCTCACTGAATGTTCTTCATTGAAAATACATGATGGGGCCGGGCGCGGTGGCTCAAGCCTGTAATCCTAGCACTTTGGGAGGCCGAGGCGGGTGGATCACGAGGTCAGGAGATCGAGACTATCCTAGCTGACACGGTGAAACCCCGTCTCTACTAAAAATACAAAAAACTAGCCGGGCGTGGTGGCGGGCGCCTGTAGTCTCAGCTACTTGGGAGGCTGAGGCGGGAGAATGGCGTGAACCCGGGAGGCGGAGCTTGCAGTGAGGAGATCACGCCACTGCACTCCAGCCTGGGGGACACAGCGAGACTCCGTCTCAAAAAAAAAAAAAAAAAAAAAGAAAATACATGATGGGCTGTAAATACATGAAAATACATAGTAGGCTGTAAATACATGGATTTATTTCTGGAATCTCTATTCTGTTCCATTCATCTATGTGTCTGTTTTTAATGCCAATACGACATTGTTTTGGTTACTATAGCTTTGTTATATATGTTGGCCTTGGATACTGTAACGCCTCAAGGCTTTGCTCTTTTTGCTCAGGATTACTTTGTCCCGTTCGGGGTCTTCTGTGGTTCCATATGAATTTTAGGACTGCTTTTTCTGTTTTTGTGAAAAAAAAAGTCCTTGGTTGTTTGATAGGGATTGCATTGAATCTGTAGATTCATTTTGGTAGCATGGCGAGTTCCACAGTATTAATTCTTTCAATCCATGAACATGGAATGTCTTTTCATTTTTCTTGTGACCACTTTAATTTATTTCATCAGTGTTGTATAGTTTTTCTTGTGGAGATCTTTTACCTCCTTGGCTAAATTAATTTATAGGGTTTTTCTTTGTAGCTATTGTAATTAAGTTGCTTTCTTGATTTCTTTTTCTGCTATTTAACCATTAGTATGTAGAAATACTACTGATTTTGTATGTTACTTTTGTAATCTACAACTTTACTGAAATCTGATATCAATATGTTCCACAGGGGAAATGCTTTATGGCCAGGAAATGACAAACTGATGCTATGATCCCATCGCCTTTCTATATCTAAATATTTACAAAACAAGGCTCAAGAGATCACTTTCTCTGAGCCATGTGAAGACATGGCAAGAAGGTGGCAAGCCAGGATGCGCTCACCAGGAACCAAATGTGTTGGCATCTTGATGTTGTATTTCCAGCCCCAAGACCTGTGAGAAATAAATGTATATTGTTCCAGCCACTCAGTCTATGTTTTGTTATAGCAGCCCAAGAGGACTAATTCATTCCCTTTTAAGCACGATTTTTGTTTAATCAAAAATACGTTATTGAGTTATTAGATGAAGACGTTAAGCAAAAGAACATATAACCAACGATTCTAACCTTTGGGAGGTTGAAGCAGGAGAATTGACTGAAGCCAGGAGCTCCAGACCAACCTAGGCAGCATTGCAAGACCCTGTCTCAAAAAATAAAACTAAGAAGTTATTTAGACATAGTGGCATGCACCTGTGGTCCCAGCTACTTGGGAGGCTGAGGAAGGCAGATAGTTTGAGCCCAGGAGTTCAAGGATGCAGTGAGCTGTGATCAGACCACTGCACTCCAGTCTGGGTGACAGAGTGAGCACCTGTCTCAAAACAACAAAAAGATTCCCACCACAGCTGTAAACTCAGCCCCTGCCTGTCCCAGTGCTTGGCTCATCAAAAGCACTCAACAAATGTCTGTTGACTGCATTAATGATTAAATGATACCCTAGAGCATTCGCACATCAAAGAAAACCTTTTTAATAATGTGACCTGCAAAGTGTGTTCTCTCTTCTCTTTTCCCTGCTGAGCATATCTGTGACAGAAAGTTAAGTATATTTTACAACATGGTCTGTTTGACAAGTTCAATTTGATTTTATAAACCAACTGATTTGTTGTGGAAAGTTGTGGGGCAAATGGTTCTCCCAGGAATGGGAGGTTGCCAAGCGCTGTGCTTGCCTCCACTGCATGGCACATTTGTCAACCCCCTCTCATTCTCAGCAAGTCAAAAGGCATCCCAGGCCCTCAGCCTGACCCCAGCATTCAGCTGGACAGAGCCTGGGTTCCTGCCAGGTCTCCATGAACTCACACATGGCCAGAGACGCCTGGTGGTCAAAGGGAGAGGCCAACGTGCAATCGAGCCAGGGAATCCTGGGGATGCTGAGAACTGTCTCATCCTCATTCCTGTGGACACATCTCTGTGTATTCAGCGAGCCTCCTTGGAAATGTGTGACTTGCTTGTCTTCTCAGTGAGCACACTTCCTGCAAAAGGAAGCATCAGTCAGAGGCATGCAGGACTTGGTGTTCTTTCTGACAACAAAAGCACAAGTGCAGCTTGCCCTTAGTTCTGTGAAGCAAAATCAGCATGAAATAATGATTTTAGGGGACCATTACCACAATATTTAAAATATCTAGCTCCTTTTGTTGGGTCTCAAATCTGAAAGAAAGATCTAAATTCTGGGTCTTCCTTGTTGAGAGAGATTGTGTGTTGGGGGATGGGGAGGGGTGGGTGGGACTTATAGCATTTATTTTAAAGAATCACCTTACATTGCCAGAATAAATAAAAGCATGATTATGGTGAACCAGGTCAGCCTTTCCAGGACACCTTTATTTATTTATATATTTATTTACTTATGGAGAGACAGTTCCTTGCTCTGTCACCCAGTGCAGTGGCCGTGGCCTGATCATAGCTCATTGCAGCCTCAAACTCCTGAGCTCAAGCAATCCTCACACCTCAGTCTCCTGTGTAGCTGAGACCACAGGCACGTACCACCAACACCCGGCTAATTTTTTTATTTTTTTATAGTGTTGGAGTCTTGCTTTGTTATACAGATTGGTCTGGAACTCCTGGCCTCAAGCAATCCTCGTGCCTCAGCCTTCCAAAGCGTTGGGATTAAAGGCATGAGTCACCACGCCAGGCTTGGACACCAAAGCCCTGAGCCACAGGGTCAGCTCCTAGGTGAGGGGAACCTGGGATAGCCAAGAACCCCTGGATTCTTTATATATATATATACATATATATACACACACACACACACACATACACACACATATACACACACACACTCTTTAGGTTCTAGGGTACATGTGCACAACGTGCAGGTTTGTTACATATGTATACACGTGCCATTAACTCATCATTTACATTAGGTATATCTCCTAATGCTGTCCCTCCCCCCTCCCCCAACCCCACGACAGGCCCCGGCGTGTGATGTTTCCCATCCTGTGTCCAAGTGTTCTCATTAAGAACCCTTGGATTCTATTAGCAGGATTATGTCTCCAGCTCCACTGGTGCTGTCCTTAGAGATTCCAAGGCATAAGTCTAGACTCTTCCAGACTTGTAACCCTCAGCACCACTCTGGAAAAGACCACAGAGCCACAGATTCCACGCCTAGGGGAAGTTGTTAGTCTCTTGCCCCTCTGCCCCACCAGGAACATTCCAGAGTGGAGCTCATTCCGCAGATATTTACCCAGTCCCCACCACATGCCAGGCACTGGGCTTGGCTAGGGTCAAGGTGGACAATAGAGAAGCCAACATTTCCTGTGCACTCACTTGATGCCAGGTAACCCACTTGCACCCAAAAGCCTAGTGCGGCAGAAGCTATGAGAAGAGTGATTTGGGCAGACACATTCTTTGAACAGACGACTGTGTGTGAGCGGATGGAGAAGGAAGGCAGAGATGTGGACAGATCAATGGAAGCAGTCACAAATATCCAAGTGAGAAACAGCATGGGAAACGATGTTGGGGATGGGAAGAGCATTCCAAGGAGAGAAGAGGCCAGTGGATCAAGGATCAGGGTCCCCGGCCTGAGTCAGTGCACCCCACAGGGTGCACTGTGACCAGAGAACCTGGAGAGAGGCACCTGTCTACACAGCATATATGATTGGAGAAATAGGGGCCTTTGGTCATAACGTCCATTCCATTTTGCTTGGGTTAAAGCTCTTGGACTTTATCCCGAAGGTTATGGGAACCCACTCTCAGATCTTAAAGAAGACAGTTGACATGATCAGATTTAATACTCAGAAATTCGCCATCTAGGCTGCAGGAGGGGTGCTGGGGAATTGAGAGAAGAGGGTTTCTGGAGGCTTCTATGAGAATGAATGTCAAATCAGCTTCCTCATTTTTGAAATGATGTTAAAAAATAACTCATTTTGGGTTTTGGAGAGTCTATAAAATAACAATCATGATAACTATCATTCATCGTGCACTTAGGCATCATGCCAAAGGCCTCACGTACAAAATCTCATTTAATGTAAACTTCAAAACAACCTACAAGATAGATTTGATTGCCTGACTTGCACAGATGAGAATATTAAGTATCAGACAGTTTGAAATTTTGCCTGAGCTCATCCAGCTATTAGGGCAGAGCTGGGTTGTAAAACCACAGCCATTTAACTGGGGACATCCAACTCTTAAACTTCTCATGTCCTGAAATATATACAGTAGGACAGGATTCATTTACATTTCACAGATGAGGAACTGAGGCTCCGAGAAATTACGCAATTTTCCCAACCCCAGAAGAAGAGGTCTCCTCAGTCTTGTACCGTGTTGGTTTTATAAATCAGAAGGTAACACTCGGATGATTTTTATGGCATTATCACCTACTAACATCCCAGGTCAGATATTTTCATTCAAATGCATGCTTTCTCATGAGCAAGATCTTTAATGATTTGGAGAAGAACAGAATATATATATAATATATATATATTATATATATATATTATATATATAATATATATATGTGTGTGTGTGTGTATGTGTGTGTGTATATGTATATATGTGTGGGTATATATATATATTTGGAGATGGAGTCTTGCTCTGTCACCCAGGCTGGAGTGCAGTGGTGCCATCTCAGCTCACTGCAACCTCTGCCTCCTAGGTTCAAGCAATTCTCCTGCCTCAGGCTCCCAAGTAGCTGGGGCTACAGGTGCACACCACCACTCCCAGCTAATTTTTTGTATTTTAGTAGAGATAGGGTTTAACTGTGTTGCCCAGGCTGGTCTTGAACTCCTGAGCTCAGGCAATCCACTCACCTTGGCCTCCCAAAGTGCTGGGATTACAGGCGTGAGCCACCTCGCCCGGCGAATATTTTTAATGCAGCGAAAAATGGAGACTGTGTGACAGACTCCATCAGAGAGGCCAGGCACAAAGTCAGAGTGAAAAGAGAGGGCAGCTCTGGGAGAGCTTAGGAGCAACAGAGGACATGGCAGGTCTGAGTGACCAGGAAGGGGCTCCGAGGGAATGCAGGATGGACGGGCAGCTGCTGGAGCTGAGCAGATTGTCCTCTCCCACAATAGCCTGTGTGAAGCACCTGTGGTCCCATTGAAGGCTTTTGCTGGCAGGGAGTGATGATGCTGGAGGCTGCCACACCCTCCTGCCTCTTCCTAGGGCAAGGAGACAAACAAAAAGGAGACTGATGGTGCTTAAAAGTAGGCCTTTCCAGATAGTTTTCCTTTCGACAACCGCCTTGTTCTTGTGATTAAGCTATTTCATGCAATTGCTGCTAACATCTGTATTTCCAGAAAAGCCAAAGCAATTTATTTGGAAGATGAATTCAAGCCCTTGAACAAACCACACAGAGCATTGTGACTGAGGCGAAAATTCAAGAAGAAATGAAATTGCTAATGGAGTTCCGTAAGTCTGGGGCTATTTGTGATTTCTGCAGACAAAATGACTGAGCCTCAACCTCTGGCATCAAATCCCTGTGCAGCTCATCCATGCGACACTCTTTTACAGAGTGGATCATGGGAATTCCTGGTCTCGCCAGAAACAATGAAATTCCCAGGGCTATTTAATCCCTCATTTCACTTTAAGCACCTACTTGGATGATTACAAATGGCAGCACATGTGCACCAGACTCACCGGCCTAAAGTCATTATGAAAATGCTTTTCAGCTATTCTGTTAAATCACTGAGGTTTAAAAAAGTGTTTCCATAAATCCTCAACTCTTTAACACCACTAATTGCAAAATACACATTTTAAATTCAAAACAACTTTCTCGGGGGGAGGAGGGAGAACACACTACATTTATTGTAGCTTTTATTTTTATACTACGGCCCAATTTCAGGAACAGTAAAATATGAAAAAAAGAAAAATGTGAATCTTTACATGGAACCAAAAGGAATTTGCCTAAAAAAGCTTTGCTTCAACATTTTTAATAACATCTTAGAGAAATCTTCTTTAAATAACCTCAAAGCTTTTTCTTGTCTTACCTTAATTTAGCTTCAGAAATTGGGGGTAGGTAGGAGGGAAAGATGGCACCACCTCTGTTTCACACGTGGTCAAGAGGAGGCGAGCATCCTGCTGAAAGGTGCTATCTTAGTCTACTCGTGTTGCTACAGCAAAACCCTTGGGACTGGGTAATTTGTCACAAACAGGACTTTTTATTTTATTGTATTTTAGTTTTAGTTTTAGAGGCTGGAAGTTCAAGATCAAGGCTCTGCAGACTCAGTGTCTGGTGAGGGCTGCTCTCTGCTTTCCAAACGGGGCTCCTTGAGTGCTGCTTTCTCTGGAGGGAATGAATGTTATGTCTTCACACGGCAAGGTGCAAGAGCTCAAGAGAAAGCACCACTGTCTCAAGCCCTCTTATAAGGTCCCTAATCCCCTCCATGAGGGCTCTACCCTCATGATTTAATCACTTCCTAAAGCACCGCCCCACACACACACTTAATACCATCACATTGGCAATTAAGTTTCAACACATGAATTTTGGGTGACCCACACAGACTGTAGCGTTCTGCCTCAGACCCAAAATTCATGTCCTTCTCACATGCAAAATACAGTCATCCCGTCCCAGTAACCCCCAAAATCTTAATACATTCCAGCACCATCTCGAAAATCTGAAGTCCAGAGTCTCATCTCAATCAGATCTGGGTGAGATTCAGGTCAAGATTCAACATCAGAAAAAGTGCTCTCCAGCTGCGAGCCTGGAATCAGAGTTATGTGCTTCCAAAACACAGCAGTGGGACAGGAACAGGACAGACATTTCTAGTCAAAAGGAAGCAACAGACAAGAGGAAAGGAGGAACAGGTCCCAGGTTTCCAAGTAAGTCCAAATCCAACAAGGCAAACATTAAAAATCAGCTTTGCCTTCATGTCCCACCCTCTAGGGGTTCAACCCCCAAAGCCTCGGGTCCCCAGCCACACAGCAGCTCTTCCATTTGGTGTCATATGTCTGTGGCTCTCTTTGGCTGGCATTGCACACTGGTTACTCAACAGTTATGGGGTCTCAGGGGTGGCCCTACTCTCACCACTCTTCTAGACCTTGCCCTAATGGGAGCTCTCTTTAGCTACTAATGCTCATGGCTCCACTGGGCATTGCTCTAGTGGGGGCTGTCTTCAGCACCCCCATCCTTGTGGCAGTTCTATGTCTGGGCCCCAAGGTTGTATGAGGCATCCTTTGAAGTCTGGGTGGAGGCAACCATGCCCCCATAGCTCTTGCACCCTGAAAGTCTGCAGAATTAGCACCACGTGGATGCCACTACATGTTTATTGCTTGCATTAATGGTGGCTGGAATGGTGGCTGGAGCTGCACTTGGGGTAGCCAAGGAGTGCTATGTCACAATATAGTGGGCAGACACTTGAGGTGGCCTAGAGCAGTGAGCTCTGAGGTCCCACAAGTGTCCTGGGCCTTCCCTTGAAATCATCTTTCCCTCAAGGCTGTTGCTCTGAGGGCCTGTGATGGACATGGCAGCCTTGAAGATATCTGAAATGTTGGTCACTCTTCCACTGTCTAGATCAATAGCATATGGCTTTTTTCTATCCATAGTAACCTCCTCTTAAATGTTCACTTGGACACACACTTGATATTCTCTCCCGAACATGCTTTTACAAAATGGGCCAGGCTAAGAATTTTCCAAATCTTTAAGTTGTAGCTCTCTTTTAATTATAAATTCTATCTTTAAATTTTTCTCTTTTCTCACATTTTACGATAAGCTGTCAAGAGAAGCCATGCAGCACCTTCAACACTTTGCTTAGAGATTTCTTCCACCAAATATCCTAGTTCATTATTCACAAGTTCTGCCTTTGTCAAAGCACTAGGACAGAGATACATTTCATACTTTGCCATTTTATAACAAGGATTGCCTTTCCTCTAGTATCCCTCATTTCTGTCTCAGACCTCATCAGAATTGCCTTTACCATCCATATTCCTATCAACATTCTGGTCACAACCACCTAAGTAATCTCTAAGAGGATTCAGACTTTCCCTACAGCTTTCCTCTTCCAAGCCCTCACCAGATCTCCCTTGACAGTCCATTCACAGTAATGCAGGCTGTTTCTGGCATAAACCTCAAAATTGTTCCAGCCTCTATGCATTATCCAGTTCCAAAGCCACTTCCACATTTTCAGGTGTTTGTTATAACAACTTTTCTGTCCTAGCCTGTTTGTGCTACTTTAATAACAAAATACTTGACACTGAGTAATTTTTAAAGAACATAAATTCATTTTCTCATAGTTCTGGAGGCTGGGAAGTCCAAGATCAAGGTGCTGGTAGGACCGGTGTCTAATGATAGCTGCTCTCTGCTGTGAAGATGGTGCCTTGTTGCTGTATCCTCTGGAGGGGAGGAATGCTGTGCCCTCACATGGCAGAGGCAGAAGGGCAAATGGGGATGAATGCTGTATTCTCACTTGCCAGGAAAAGAAAGAACATACTCGCTCAAACCCTATTATAGGAGCCCGAATCTCATTCATGAAGGCTTCACCTTCATGACTTAAGCACAGGCTAAAGGTCCCACCTCTTAATGCTATCACTTTGGTGATGAAGTCTCAACATATGAGCTGTAGGGACATATTCAGACCATAGAAGCTACTCAGCTTGCAGACTGTAGAAGCAGAGCTAGAGTCCAAGGCTCCAGAATCCTCATGAGTGACTTTTTTCTCTGCATTATTCACTCACAGGTTACCTTTTGCAGCCATCACATTCAAAAAGATAAGGACACCCACCAAAGGCAACGGTCTAGGCAGACTTCCAGGAAAAGAGCATGTTGTGAGTTCAAGGCACATGATTTCCTGTTGCTGCTATAACAAACCATCGCCAACTCAGTGGCCCCAAAACAATGAGACTTACTGTCTTATAGTTTTGGAGGCCACAAATTTGAAACCGTTTCACTGGACTAAAATCAAGGGCTGGTTTCTGCTGGAGACTCTGGAGGAGATTTCATTTTCTTGCCCTTTCCAGCTTCAAGGGCTCCCTGTATTCTGTGGCTCACAGCCCCTTCCTCATTTCATTACAACCTTCTGTTTCCATCATCACAGGGCTTACTACTGCAAATGACCCTCCTGCCTCCCCCTTCCAACAACACTTGTCATTACATCATTGTGCCCACCCAGATAATCCAGGATAATCTCCCCCAGAGTCCTTAACTTAATTACATCTGCAAAATCCCTTCTGCCCTAAAAATGAAAATATTCATAATTTCCAGAGATTAGGATGTGAATATCTTTGGGTGCAGTTATGGGCTTATGGCAAAGGGAAAGAAAAGTGAAAACTGGAGTGCACCCTGCTACTTTGACATATATTGTTGTTTTATATTTTACTGTACACCTGCCTGCCTAACTTATTTTGACTAACTGTTTCTCTTGGGACCTAGTCCCGTGAACTACAACTGGCACCAATGCGACGGCTTTTGCTCCATTGCAGATGTGTTTGTTCACCCCACAAATATTCGTCAATTGTTGTATTTCAAGGCACCATGCTTAGAACCTGGGTGGGGAGGAGACACAATTATGTAAATTAGTCTCACCCTACAGGAACTTGCAACCCAATAGGAAGAACAGATTCTCCCTGGAAACAGGTAAGACTTCAAAGGAGGAGATGACGTGCAAGTAAGTGGTTCAGAGAAAACCCACCTTGGGCAGGAGGTCAGAGAAGAGGCAGCCAGTATTGACAAGAGAAGAGGCAGCCAGTATTGACAAGAGAAGAAAGGAAAGGCTGCCTGGGAGAGGAAATGACCTGGACCAGTCATAACAGACATAGCTGGAGGGAAAACAGAAAGAAAAGTGTCTCGAGAAGGAGAACACAATGAGGAAAGGCTTTGAGATGAGAGCAAGTGTGATTTCTTCTGGGCATAGAGCGGATTCCACCGGGATGGAGCTGAGTGTTCACAAGATGAATTATGGAAGCTGATTCCGGTGAATTTGGGCAGGATTCGGTTCTAAAATATCTGCATCCAATAGTAGGTGTTAGGACTTTATCCTATAGTTAGGGAGGAGCCCTAGAAGGATTTCAGAGAGGAAAATTCTGTCATAAAGTTGGTAATCTGACAATGTTGGCATAATTGGAGGTGGTATCTACACAGTATTGACAGGACGGTGATCAAGGAGAGGAGGGGAATCGGACTGGGTATGGGCAGGATAGGGAGAAACACAGGTGTGACAGGAGAGGAGAGGGGGAGAGCAGGTTCCCAGATAACAGTGGGTCAAAGACGAGGTAGAGATGACAGACGGGACAGCCCAGGGCCAGGATCACACCCCGTCAGACAGACATGGACTCCAGTCTTGAAGTCACCACTCACATGCTGAATGGCCTTAGTTTTTCATCTTTAAAATAGGGACACCCAAAATGTGTGGATTCCCATTTGGCAGGGTGGATGTGAGAGCTCAGGATAGGTACATAAAACGCTGTACCCAGAGCCTTCTTCATGAAAGGTACTCAGTAAAAGATAACCACCCTCGGGGCGTCCGCCCCAACACTCCAGCCCAGGGACAGGAGGGAGGGAGCTTTGTTTCTAAAACTTGCATCGAAACAGACAATCCTAATGGCTGGTGGAACCCCGGAAAATAGAGGAGAGATTCCATAACATCAGATTTCAGACTTAGGCCTAAAAGACCAAACTGATGGCTACACGGGATAAAAAGTTCTTTTAAGTCATGTAAAGCTGTCAAAACAGAACTGGAAGGCATAGTGGTTCTTAGCAGAAAATATGGCACTGCAAGAAAGGAAATGCATATGATTGACTAGGCCCATGGGACATTCCAGCAAGAAGCAGGGGACGAAGAGGCCCACTGCAGTGACCCGCCAGAGAGGATATCCAGTCTAGCACAGGTTAGGGTGGGTTGCAGTCACCTTGGGAAGGACAACAGTACTTCACCCAAGGACCTCGTGGTGACAACACAGACTCCAGGCTCTTGGCTGTCCTGTGGGGTAAGTGAGGCTGAAACTCCAGGAGCAAGGAGGAGGAAAAGGAACAGATTCCGAAGGTCATACTCTGAGCCAGGTTAGAGGGTGACGCCCTGATAAGGTTTGGGGTAGGGGGGGATTGCATGAGTTTGTGTTTTGTTTAATTTTGAAAGTGTGTAAAATGTAAAAGTGAATTTGAATTACTAAATAGCAAGAGAACTTGGTTTATTTCCATAAGTTTAATAAATTACACAGTAATGGGAACCAAGTGGCAATGACTGCTCTCCCCACACACTAAAACCCCCTAGAGAATTTAAATCCCAACTAAATGGATGCCTCATTACCCCCATGGGCTCAGCCACACAGGGTTTTCTAAGCAGTTCAGAGTTGTCCTTCCCAGTTTTAACCTAGAGCTGAGTCTAGCTTTCAAGGTATTGAATATGGCAGGTCTGATGGGCAGAGGGACTGATATCATCCACATCAGCACAAGAGGGTGTCCTCGTCTCTGCCAGGGTCTGGTCATGGCTGCAGGCAGGACCAGGGACAAGGACAACCTCTTGCTCATGCAGCTGAGTATGGGCCTGCCTCCTCTGATTGTCAGCCTCGACTGACAGTGTGTCCACCTGGTCCTTACCACTGGGCTCTGGCCCTATCTCAGTTACGTGTACACTTCTGATGGTCACGGGATAGGGTCCTCCATACACTCCATGCCTTTCTCTCCCGCTCTGGAGATGAAGGGGGTTCAGGGGGCTGCCCCACACATCCTCTCTGCCTTGGCACACCTGCAGCTGAGAGCAGCTTGACAGAGGTTTTCTACATCCCAGGGCCCCAGCTGGGGAGCTGGACACCACCCTCCACTGTCAATCCCCTAACTGCCATGCCTTCCCTTGGGGTTCAACACAGGGTGGAAGGTTCAGGGCTGCCTGGTGGGAAACTGCAGCAGCCACATTGCTTTGCTCTCAGACTCCTTCCCATCCCCAAGCATTTGAAGCTTTTGTCTGGTCTGGGCAAATGGGGAAAACTAGTTTTAACAACTGATCATGCATTTTTCTTTGCCTGTTTGTCAATCCAGAGCTTCTATTCTCCGATTCAAGAGGCTTTTCTGGCCCAGCCAGTGAGCTGTACCTTGGTTTCCAAGGTCTGTTTGAACCTAAAACGTTAAGTATAGACCTCTTCTTGTTCTTTCTATTTCTGCTGTAAGAAGCTTACTCTGGGGCCCTGCCTCCCGGAAGAGAGCAGCCGGGTACAGTGCGTGATGAGAAGACTCTCCAGTGACTACGGTGCTGGCCGGTCCCCAGCAGCACACCCAGGCACAGGTGCTGTTTTTATGCCAGTCCCATAGCACTTGGCAGATGTGTCTTCCGCTGGGTGGGTGCCCCAGTAACAAATAGATGCATGATTTCTAAAGACTAGAGAGTCAGTTTCCAAATTCTCAAGATGGATAACAGGATGTCTGCAGCAGACTCACCTTGCAAATGTTTCTAAAACATAATATCCGGGTCTTTACTCCCGAGTCAGTGGGGCCGGAGGGGCCTGGGACCCTGCATCTCTGTCATTGTTCAGCCAAAAAGTTCTGGTGAACACTTTCTACACCTGGGTTGAGAATCCCTGTTAGAGAAAGCTTATTTCCCAAAAAAAATAACCCTCTGAGCTCTTAGAGAGAATCATAATTTCTGGTGTTTTTGCCAATAACTCAGGGACATTGCCAGTGTAAGAAAAATCATCTTCACAAGATTGTGAACAGGAAGATCTTTTTGACTTTTGGTAATGCGCTAGGCATAAAGTTCAAGACCATTTTCCAAAGATGAATGTCATATTCGCAGCCAGACTGGTTGGTTTCCTTTAGAAAACTAACAGTTTATTCCTGCATTTACGCTTACATTGTGATTGATAAGATTTTTTAACTTACAATACAAAAACACAAACTGCAAAAAGTAACACAAAAGTAGAAAATGTGGAAAACAGAGGTAAACAAACCAGGGAAAATTGCCATCATAATCTCCCCACTATGAAATAACCGTATTAGACTGGGTGTGGTGGCTCACGCCTGTAATCCCAGCACTTTGGGGGGCTGAGGCGGGTGGATCACAAGGTCCAGAGATCAAGACCATCCTGCCCAACATGGTGAAACCTTGTCTCTACTAAAAATACAAAATTAGCTGGGCGTGGTGCCAGCTACTCAGGAGGCTAAGGCAGGAGAATCGCTTAAACCCGGGAGGTGGAGGTTGCAGCGAGCCAACATCGTGCCACTGTACTCCAGCCTGCGTGACAGAGCGAGACTCTGTCTCAAAAAAACAAAAAACCAAAAAAGAAAGAAAGAACCACGTTACCATGCTGGCATGCGTACTTTCCATCCTCTTCCCCGTGGTAATGTGTAGAATGTACATGGTAATGTGTAGAATGTACATAGACACGCATAGACAGCATTCATGCCCCTCCCCCAGCTCCAACAAAGGGGACCTTTTCATACACAGAAGCCTGCTGTCTTCAGGATACTTGGTTCCAAAAAACAAACACAACCTCTGGCTGACTTAAGCAGAAGAGTGATTGTGGAAGACAAAACAATTGCTCCCTAAAGCTGTCCGTGTCCTAATCCTCAGCACTGGTGAATATGTCACTTCACCTGGTAAAAGGGATTCCACAGGTGTGATTAAGTTAATGGTGTTGCAATGGGAGATAATCCTGGATAATCACAGGCCTGGATGTAATCAGAATGGGTCTGATAAGAGGGAGGCAGGGGTCAGAGTTAGAAAACGGAAGCAGAGGTAGGAGTGACGTGGAACTATGAGCCAGCTCTTGAAGTTAGAAACCACCAAGGAAGGGATTATCTTCCAGCCTCCAGAAGAAGCCAGGTTCGCAGACACCTTGATGGTAGCCCCTAAAATCTAGTCTGGACTTCTGACCTCCAGAACTGTAAGATAATCCACGTGTGTGTGTGTGTGTATGTGTGTGTGTGTTTTGAGACAGAGTCTCACTCTGTTGCCCAGGCTGGAGTGCAGTGGTGCCATCTCAGCTCCCTGCAACCTGCCTCCTGGGTTCAAATGATTCTTGTGCCTCAGCCTCCTGAGTAGCTGGAATTACAGACACGTACCATCACACCCAGCTAATTTTTGTATTTTTAGTAGGGATGGCGTTTCACCATGTTGGCCAGGCTAGTCTCAAACTCCTGGCCTCAAGTGATCCACCTGCCTCAGCCTCCCAAAGTGCTGGGATTATAGGCTTGAGCCACTGTGCCCAGCCCACTTACGTTGTTTTAAGCCACTAAGTTGTGATCATTTGTTACAGTGGCCAAAGAGAACTAATATAGGTGCCTTATCAAAGGCGTCTCTTAGCTCACAGAATCCACTGGATGCTGGAAAGCCAGACTGACACAGACAAGCCAGGGAAGAAAGGCACAGCCAAAGCCTGCTCACAGCATGACCTGCGTGGCACCCAGACGTTTGTCTCTGGCCTCGCTCCCAGAGCTTCCCCTACAGGGTCTTCCATCCCCTGCCACCAGACAACTGCCCTTTGACAATGTGCTTCCACCCTCGCTGCAGCTGCCCCAGTGACTCTGCCTGACCCTGTGCCTTCGTTCATTCCACAGGAAATCATATCCTTAGACGCCCCTCATGGCTTTCTTCCAGGGTGGCCCCGGCTCTGTCCACCATGCAGGGAGTTGGCTTGTGATATGGTTTGGCTGTGTCCCCACCCAAATCTCATCTTGAATTATAGCTCCCGTAATTCCCACATGTCATGGGAGGGACTTTATGGGAGATAATTGAATCATGGGACGGTTTCCTCTATAGTGAATAAGTCTCATGAGATCTGATAGTTTCATGAGAGGTTTCCCCTTTGACTTGGTTCTCATTCTGTCTCTTGCCTGCTGCCATGTAAGATGTGCCTTTTGCCCTCTGCCATGATTGTGAGGCCTCCCCAGCAATGTGGAACTGTGAGTCCATTCAACATTTTTTAAATAAATTATCCAGTCTTGGGTATGTCTTTACCAGCAGCGTGAAAATGGACTAATACAGCTTGCCTTCCCCTGTGGCCTCGCCTCCCTCTGCAGAGCTCAGACCCCTGCCTGCTGTCTATTTGGGATTCCAGGAACAGTAAGGCATCCAGGTGCTTTGGAGCCAAGCAGTCACTCCACCAGCTGGTCTAACTTCACTCTTTCCTCTTGTCATTAATGTCATTGGTTTTCTACAATCTAATTTTTTAAAGGCTTCTGCATACAGTTGAAGCATTTAGGTTGTTTCTAATATATTCTATTTTAAACAACACTGCAGTGAACATCTGTCTAGTTAAACCTTTGGGCACATCTGTGGTTATTTTCTTTTTTTTTTTTTGTGAGACAGAGTCTCGCGCTGTCACCCAGGCTGGAGTGCAGTGGCGCGATCTCGGCTCACTGCAAGCTCTGCCTCCCGGGTTCACGCCATTCTCCTGCCTCAGCCTCCTGAGTAGCTGGGACTACAGGCGCCCACCACCGCGCCCGGCTAATTTTTTGTATTTTTAGTAGAGACGGGGTTTCACTGTGGTCTCGATCTCCTGACCTTGTGATCCGCCCGCCTCGGCCTCCCAAAGTGCTGGGATTACAGGCGTGAGCCACCGCGCCCGGCCATCTGTGGTTATTTTCTTAAGATAAACTCCTCAAAGTTGAACGCCAGCACCGATGGTGTGATGGCACATCAAGGCTCTTGTTGGACAAGATGCAGGGCAAACCTCCGTGTCAGTGACATGACAAGATGCAGGGCAAACCCCACGTCGGTGACGTGACAAGATTCAGGGCAAACCCTGCATCGGTGTCATGACATGGCAGTCAACATTCTTGTTGCCAGATACCTTCATACGAGAAGTGTACATTTGCACAATCACACACAGAGGCAAAAGGTTTTTGAAAGCTGGCATTAAATACTGTGTTTCTCATGACTACGTCTTGTTTTCTCAGGTTCTGTGGGGTTTTTTTCTTAATTTTAGAGACATAGCATGTAGGAAATTGAAATAGCAATATCACAGACTCCAGCACTGCATCAAGAAAGAACATTATTTCAGTGATAAATATGTAATGTTCAAACTTTTCTAACGTGCGGCAAATGTGTTTGCCTGCCCTTTCGCAGCTGTTCGAGTTAGTGTTGGAAACATGGATCCGAATGTGATTGATCACACCTTTGGTTAGCATTCTGGTGTGGAATCCTCCCATTTGAATGCTACCTTTTCCATGTATCTGCATGTGTGCACATGCATGTATATATACAAATAGCAGACAGATTAAAGTTTCAGTGCAGCCAATCCCAACTAGAAGATCTCGGATCCGTAATGACATGCATGACAAATAGAAGTCATATACCCACAGTACAGATGCTGGAGTGTCCAAGAATTCATGCAATTTCTTTTCTTTCTTTCTTTCTTTCTTTTTTTTTTTTTTTTTTGAGACAGAGTCTCACTCTTGTTGCCCAGGCTGGAGTGCAATGGCATGATCTCGATTCACTGCAACCTCTGCCTCCCAGGTTCAAGCAATTCTCCTGCTTCAGCTTCCCAAGTAGCTGAGATAACAGGCATGTGCCACCACACCCAGCCAACTTTTTGTATTTTTAGTAGAGACAGGGTTTTACCATGTTGTCCAGGCTGGTCTTGAATGCCTGACCTCAGGTCATCCACCCGCCTCAGCCTCCCAAAGTGCTGGGATTACAGGCGTGAGCCACTGTGCCCGGCCTACTTACACTGTTTTAAGCCACTAAGTTGTGATCATTTGTTACAGCAGCCAAAGAGAACTGCAGGCATGAGCCACCGTGCCCAGCCTATGCAATTTCTTTACTCTGCAAAACTGGCTTTGGCTCAGTCCATTCATACAGTCCAGTTGCTCACAGGTAGCGCCTCCTTCTTCTCACTCTTTTCAGGAACCGGCTTCTCAACTCCTACCCGGCACTGTTCTGGTTAGTAAGAGGATGAGATGAAATACGGAGAATGCATGGGGACCGCAAAGGGGGAGGCTTTGAAATCGATTAAAAAACTCGACCTGCATTAGTATTAGATTTTTCCTTATGTTTAATTAAGTCTAATTAAACAATGCTGACATCTTCTTGGCACCTGTGGTGCGATGATGTTAAATATTTAATGCTTGTGAAGGATTAGGCTGCGCTTCTAATCTATAGCTAACAATCTGTTCCCTCTCCGGAGTATTTTTTATTTAGTTCTGCTTTTGTATAATGAGTTACATTTCAAAAGAAATTGTTAAAAACTTCAGCACCAATGGGCCACGTCTTTGCCCGGCGGATTGAAGGGAGAGGCACCGTGCCACACGACTCCTATCTGGGCCAACCCTCGGTGGTGGTTTCCCACAGAGAGAGAAGGCGAAGGTGAAAGGCACCAAGGGGCCTCTTCAGGGGCTTTTTCAGCCCCATGAAGCCCAGTGACTAAGGACCCTGAACACACGGACACAAGCTCACGTTGAAAACAGCCCTCCGTGCTCTGCAGATATTTCCTTGAATGTTCTCTGGCCCCCTTCTCCCTAAGGGCTGTCAGTTGAATAATGAAAAATTATATTTGTATATGTGCATGTCTTTTGTATATTGCATATTTGTATATTGTATATGTTTGTCTTAAAATTGCGTGTCTTCACCTGCCTCCTCCAACACACACCCACCCCTCCGCCTCTCAGAGGAAATGAAGCCGTGCTACAGAGATAAGCACCTATTTTGAAGACCTCGCTTCAAAAAAAAAAATCCGTGGCTATTTCTGGAACTAGAAATGCCGAGTAAGGCTGTTTGCAAATTGTCAAGCTCGGCCTCCAAAGGAAACTCAGTCCCTCCTGATTCATCTTGGCCCGAAGTGTTCCTGATAGGAGAAATTCAACTTGCTCTTCGCATATGCAACAATTGGTACGAGACTCTCAAAACGGGAAGCTTGGTTTCGTTTCTCTGATAACTGCTAATATTTTGAACATGTTTAAGAACAAAAGGCAGATTCATGTAATGAGCTTCCAATTGGCTGAATCTGTGTAATCAATTTCTCAGGGTTTTTAATTTTCCTCCCTCCTCCGCACAGCATGGCGGCTGTAGAAACTTCTTTCTCCTAAGTTGGAAAGAGGATCCAGTTGCCTCTTTGGTTAAATTAATTGATCTTTTAAAAATTTAAATTAGCGTCGCTTATACAAGTTCTGGTGGTGATGAATTATCCTCAGGGTTTTTGGACAGAGATGAAAATTTACTCCTTGCAATTAAGTTTCAAGTCTTCTGAAAAGAGACCCCAAGAATGATTCCTGGAAAGGACGGCTTTCCCAGAAACTGTGGCTCCTGCCCCAAAATCCCTCCCACGAAGGATGGCAGAGAAGAAGGTAGCAGAAAGCCAGACACATGCTCAAAGAGAAAGCTTTCTCCATGAACAGAGAGATGCATTCGGTCCCATGTCAAAAAGCAGGAGGTGCCAGGATCTGCGGGTGAGTCCGTATATTTTTGATGTGCAGTAGTGACAATTCCATTCTGGAGTGGGCAGCTCATGGGTGGATTTTAAGTGTAAGTCTTATAAGAATCTACCCCCACCTGTAATCCCGGCACTTTGGGAGGCCGAGGCAGGTGAATCACCTAAGGTCAGGAGTTCGAGACCAGCCTAACCAACATAGCGAAACCCCATCTCTACTAAAAATACAAAAATTAGCCAGGTGTGGTGGCTTGCACCTGTAGTCCCTGCTACTCAGGAGGCTGAAGCAGGAGAATCACTTGAACCTGGGAGTGGAGGTTGCAGTAAGCCGAGATTTCGCCACTGCATTCCAGCCTGCGTGACAGAGTGAGACTCCATCTCAAAATAAATAAATAAATAAATAATGTATCCCCAAAGGGAAACATGGCTTTGCCCCACCAGACCCACCAGAGCAGTGACAGGAACAGGAAAAAGCTACTCACCACAGGTTGTGAAGGCCAGATCACATCTATTCAGGAGCGTAACTGGATTTTCAAATATAACTTCACACTTATGTAAAATTAATAGGGTATTCATTAGAAAATCGATGTGGCATCTTATTAAATGCTTCCTGTCACTGGAAGCAGAAGGTGAAGTTCCTTAAGCTGGGGTTTTGTTGCCCTCTAGTGAATGAGGTCAGCATTATGCATGCAAAATTATTTTGATTGCTGCATAATTAATGTTTACGGAGGTAGGGAGAAAAGAACCAAGCTCCAGCCTGTTCACAAGGGCTATGCGTGTATATCTATGTGTACCTGTGTGTGCGTGCACGTACACACTTGTGTGTGTGTCTCCATCGCCCATAAACCAACCCCCCCCCCACTTCCCTGAACTTGACTTCATTAACATATGGAAGCCATTTCTTCTCTCCTGTCACTGTTATCTTTTGGCGTGGAAGTTTAGTTTTATATGGCTATCAGCAGGCAAAGATCCAAGCATAAAGAATAAATCAACAGAGCTGATCTGAGATGCAGCGCTTTAATGCATAAGTATATATTTAATGTGTCTGCTGAAAGAATGTCTAATTACCCTGTCATTGAACAAAGCGCATGTTCAACTGTGATAAATTATGCCATCCTTTACTTTTGCAAAACATATTGCGATTGAGAAAAGCTGCAGCAAAATCACCGCATCATCCACCCAATAGCACAAGCTGGCATTGCCCAGACCACCACAGGAGCAGAGGAGAAACCACCGGGTAAGGGTTCAGAGGCTGCATTTCAAACCTTGGCTACTGCGCTTGGTGAGAAGCAAGCCCTTTCTGCATGGCGAACCTCCTTTAGCTTGAGCTGTCCCCTGCATCGGTCTCTTATTGATGCTAGATTCTCGGTGTCTATATTCTGCCATTCTGAATCCCAGTTTGCCAGAAGGCTGGATGCCAATATCCAAAGAGAAGCCAGTCTGTATTTCAGGAAAAGGGAAGGGAAAGCCCAGGCGCCTAGCACCTCAGTGCTCGCTGTAGGAGCAAGGCTGCTGGCGTCTCCCTGAGGTTTATTTATAGGCACGCCTCTTCCCACGAGAGGCTACGAGATTCAGACACCAGGTGCCACGTCTCTAAGAATTCAACCTCCAAAGGGATTATAGAAATCAGGATGAATATATTATAGCAACATATAATATATATGTATAAAATATTATATATAATATTTTGAGCTGCACCAGGGAGAGTAATGCAAGGAGGGGGTACAGTGAGGGAAATTGTGGGTGACAGGAAACCAACCAAAATGCAACTACTGATGCGTCCAGCCCGTTGTGGGTGGGAGGAGACCCAGGTCTAATATCTGAGAAGCGTTCTCAGAGCGTTCTCAGAGACCCAGGTCTAATATCTGAGAAGCCAGGGACATGGCGGCCAAACTGGGGTGATGTCAGGGAGGGGCCTCCTGCTAAGGTTGCACAATGTGGATTCATTTCAGTAAGTAGGTCGCCACCTATTCACGCCCACCTTTGTCACCCCACACCCTCCACCTGCTCTCCTTCCCTGCGTCTCAGTACAGACCTGTCCCCTCCCCAGCCACCAGCCTCGGCAGTCCCCAGGCCCTCCACAAGCAGGAGAGGCAGTTCAGCTTCGAGCCCAGAACCAGGTGCTCATGTCATACTGGAGCAGAGTAGAAACCACGCTGTGCTGTGTGATTTGTGCAGCGCTGGAGCCCGTGGACACAGAAGCGCTGGGTTTCTATTTATGTCAGCAAGAGCCATAACAAACCAGGGAGAGAAAATATGATTTCGTCTGCCCTGGTATCTATTCCTTTCCTAAGAGAATGCCCAGAGTAGCAGTCTGTTTCTTCAATGGCGATTATATTTCTTATTTCTTTGATTACTCTTGCAATAGCATTCTTTTATTTACCGACATATAAGACAAGGCTTTACCATGATGTCTCCATCATGGGTAAAATACACATCCCGTAACATCAATCCCTTTATTTGCTTTCCTGAAATGTGATCTATAGACTAAAGGGCAAATGAAAAATAGAGATAAAAAATCTATTTCTGATACCATATTGGCTCTAAAATGTCAAAGTTTTCTTTATTGCTTTAGGAGATTTGTACCCTTATTTATCTTTCTCGTTTTATTTTCAAAGGCTGCTGTCTCCGCACTCTTTGACTGGATGCTGTTTTCATGTACGATCAGGGCTCTCCCTTGCTGCTTGTTGGTATTTTATCAAGACCTCCTAAGGCAGCAGAGAAAGAAAAGCCAGACACCCAGCCGCACAGAGACTGCAGGTCAGTCACTGATTCGCCACGTGGGTGGCTGGTGACACACGCACGCGGGCAGAGCTGATTTCAGTAATAAGCAGTGATAGGCACTCCACGTCTCAGAATATTAAGAAATTGATAGACACACTAAATACTGTGCTTCTAAAGGACCATTTAGAGTCTCAAGTGATCCGACCAGAACTGAGTAGCCCAAGCTGTGTGCCAGGGTCGTTCTGAAGTTAAAAGCTCTAAGTTAGTCAAAATTCCTCCACTCCTGGAAACAAAATGCACCTTCGGAATGAGGCCGTATGGAAGGAGGTTGTTCCCTCTGTTCCCATCAAACTAACTGAATGGAGAACATAATGAAACTGTACTTGAAACAAAGGCAAGGATGATAGCAGAGAGGCTCCCCCTCTCTTTTTAACACTTGTCTCCAAAACTCACCAACAATCTGAGCTTCAAAAAGGAAGAGAAGAGAATGCCCAGAAAAGCTTCCCTTCCTTGAGCCTACTCCACGTTTCCCGTCCTTCCAAGATGGGTGGATTGAAGTTTTAAAAAATGATGAACGAATGATTCTGGGGGGAAAAAATCTGTGTACTTCCCTGAGACAAAGACACTGGCTTTGTCCTAGAAACGTTCTTTTCCATCCTAGAAACAGAAAGAGCAAACAGAAAGGAAAGAAGGTCACGATTTGAGGAGTACTGGAGGGTTTTCCACGCTGGCCCAGGGGGTGAAGCTGTGCTAGTCCACACGGTAGAATCACAAATGTAGGCATTTGGCGAGTCTGTGACCCGTGACTCGACCAGAGGAGGTCTTGCCCCTCCACGCAGGGATACCTGGAAACACCTGGCACCATGTCTGGTTGTCACAGCTGGAGAAGAATGGGTGGAGGCCTAGGACGCTGCTGTACACCTTACAGTGCACAGGACGACCCCCACAACAGACAATTTTCTGGTCCACAATGAAAGTAACCAATGTGGAGATGCTGAGAAATAGAAATGCTCTTCTAGAGAAACTGTCACACATTTCAGCCCTGGGCAGCTTTTAATTATTTCTTATGCCTTAGTTTTGTTTTGTTTTGTTTTTTCTTTTTTTTTTTTTTTTGAGACAGAGTCTTGCTCTGTCACCCAGGCTGGAGTGCAATGGCGCACGGTCTCTGCTCACTGCAAGCTCCGCCTCTCGTGTTCATGCCATTCTCCTGCCTCAGCCTCCGGAGTAGCTGGGACTACAGACACCCGCCACCACGCCCAGCTACCTTTTCCAATTTTTTTTTTTTTTTTTTTAGGAGAGACGGGTTTCACCATGTTAGCCAGGATGGTCTCGATCTCCTGACCTCGTGATCTGCCCACCTTGGCCTCCCAAAGTGCTGGGATTACAGGCGTGAACCACCGCGCCCGGCCAGTTTTGTTTTCTTAACCAGAGAGTCTACCGCATCTCTCAGAATTATATTCCATCTCTTGAGCCCCTGGCAGGAGGATGAGCATGCATTATGTCACCCACAAAGATGAGATTTGCTGGTAAAGATGTGTCACAAGCCCAGAGACCTCTCAGTGCCCAGCAAAGGGAAGACTTTGGGGAGCAGAGAAATTTAGAACAGTCATGACAAATACCACTGTGCATTTAAAGATGTTTTTCTTCAAGTGTCTTCTTCCAAATTGCCACCAGTCCATTCATTTAGGTGGCAACTGCATTGCTGCTGGAATGCTAGGGGAAGGAGGAGAGGCCGCAATGAAGCTAGAAAAACAAAACCCCCACAAGTCTGGGGTTCAGATCTCGCCTCTGCCGCAGCTCGTGTGTCTCTATGGCAAGTCCCTTTACCTCTCGGGCCCTTAGATTCCGCCTTTGAAAAATGTGGTTGATGATAATAAAAACTACCTCTCAGAACTGGGATTAAGGACTCAAAGAATTTGAAACGTGTTTAAACATGCCTGCCACATTTTAGGTGCTGGGGTCCTAGGTGCTGGATTCTCCTTGGTGCATCTGTTTCTGCCCCTTACTTTAGAGTTGTGACATCAGACCAGTGTTCCCAAGTTTTTTAAACATTTTTTTTTTCTGGCTTTTCCTGATGATCATTTTAAGGAATGCCCAGGAAGGAGGCGGTGGTCATATCTGGCTGGTGGTGCTCCATTGAAAAGACCTATGGCTCTGACAGCCTTTTGCTGTGTAGGCATTTGGCGAGTCTGTGACCCGTGACTAAAATAGGCACTCGAGTCCTAATTTTTTTTTTAAGACAATCTTGCTCCGTCGTCCAGGCTGGGGTGCAGTGGCGCAATCTCAGCTCACTGCAACTTCTGTCTCCTGGGTGCAAGCAATTCTCCTGCCTCAGCTTCCCGAGTAGCTGGGATTACAGGTGTGTGCCACCACCACCCCCGCTAATTTTTGTGTTTTTAGTAGAAATGGGGTTTCGCC
Source organism: Theropithecus gelada (assembly GCF_003255815.1). Lineage (NCBI taxonomy): Eukaryota > Metazoa > Chordata > Mammalia > Primates > Cercopithecidae > Theropithecus > Theropithecus gelada. The sequence continues at coordinate 41,453,020 of NC_037678.1, read as the reverse complement.
ATGTTAGCCAGCCTAGTCTCGAACTCTGGACCTCAAGTGATCCACTTGCCTCGGCCTCCCAAAATGCTGGGATTACAGGCATGAGCCACCACATGCAGCCAGAGTCCTATTTTTTTTTTTTTTTAATCTTTACTCTTGTGCAAAATGCATCAGCTCTGGTTGGCTTATCCAGCCAACTTCATGAGAACTGGCTGATGGAGCAACTGCCACCTCCAAGGAAGATTCCAGAGTCATCTTCATATCAGATACATCCAGGTGTAGGGGGTGCCAGTCCAGCCATGGGGAAAGCCCAGTATGTCTGGGCGTAGTATTATAGCCAAATTCAGGACACGGAGGAAACCAGCATTGAACTGTGGGAGGGTGCCTGACATGTTACTACAATTTGTGCCATCTTAGCAATTATTTGTCTAACAAAGCCGTTCAGTCAAGAAATCTCAGCCCTCCTGTCTGTAGTCAGGTGCACAAGAACCATCCTTCCACTCACCTCTCGGCCAGTGAAAGAGAATAAAATCCCAGCATTCTCCAAGAGAAGGATGTCACACAGATTAAAGTTCCTAGCAACTGTTCTAGTGATAGAACAACAGGACAGAATTTTTAGCCTAAAATAATCATGATCAACCATCCTTGGCATTTTTCACTCATTGAGTAATATTCATCAGAAGGTATTTGCATTTTCTGTGTAATAAATCAAAAGCAAGATACCATTGTTTCTAATTTATCTTGTAGACTGCTCTAGTGATATCTTGCCACTGCGAATATTTCCAATATTTCTTTAAAATCGTAAGATAAATGGGTCCCGAATGTTCAACATGGTAGTGATCTTCATAACCTAAAACTTTATTTCGAGGTGGGGGGCTTCTTTCTTTCGTTTTCAGTTTCTAAGGAAAGTAATATACAAATTATGTGGAGTAAGCACTAACTGTCAACAGTAAAATATTGACTTTGCTCAAACCCTTACAAAGAGAAAACATTAACAATTGTGATCATAAGTGGACCTGGTGTACCAAGCATATGAATTATGAATCAAAAGACAGAAACATGCTTTTTTTCTGCAAAGACATAGAACGGGATATTAGAAGCCTAAGTGAAAATACATGTGTGTGCTGTTGGTGCTTCTTACCTCCACCACGCGGCTTACTCAGCACGAGCACCTCCTGCCCGTTTGTTCCTTCTCTGGGTGCTGCCCGCGGAACATAGTCAGTAAACGCCGACCGATTGGTTGGTTGAAAAGCACTATAATTGTAGGAAATTATTATCAATTTGAACTCCGCTAATTCAGAATTTGTGCTCATGCAGGCTTTGGCTTAATAAAAATCTTTATGAAAAAATGTTGCTTCAGTAGACACACGTAGGTGCAAATACAATTCCTGTACAAACACAGGAATTACCTTTGTGGTATCACACCACGTGTAAGAGCACACGCAGCTTCCAAGCAGGTTCCAGACATTCGTTTCCCTATAAATTCTTATTATATGCTAATTATAAACCATTTTGCCTGTGTTTAATTTTCATTATGAAATAATATGTCCCCATAATGAAAAACTAAAGTTTATAAAATAGAAGGTGGAATCTTCTTTGATTGCACCTCCTGCGTGAAGGTGGCTCACCACCTTCCCCACCTGTTTTTAATAAGCTAATCCCAATGGGCATTTCCCTGTCAGCTGAATTCAAGTTGAAGTCAAGATGGAAGTAATGAGGCAGTTTTAAAATAAGTAATCATTAGTTCAGAACTTTCAATAAAATGGAGGCGAGTCATGCATCTAAACGTGCTCCTTGAGGAATCCTCCCTCCCCCTGGCGATGTCACAGGACTCCCAAGGCCTTGTGAAAGGACAAGGTTTGGAAGTAAGATTTCGTGTTTTCCTTCACCCTCTGAGAGTGCATGTGTGTTCTTGCCTGCAAGGCCTTGTCAGGACCAAACGGAGAGGCTGCCTGGAGAGGACCTGTCAGCCTGATGCTATGATAGCATCAGTTCACTGAGGACCCCAAGAGGGGATGACAAAGAGGTGGCCAGAGGAAAGACGAGAACATGCGGGGAAGAGAGGCAGCTGCAGGTGCTGAGGGGCGCTGTCCTCACAGCCACACTGGACTTGGCCCGTGGTGCTCCGTAGCAGGCTGCAGCCCAGAGGGTGGCTCCCAGTGCCAGCAAAGATCCACACACCCGGGCTTGGGGTGGGTGCTGCAGAGCCCCCTTTCCAGGAGCCATGCCCGACTGGACAAGGGCACATTTCCAGGGACCAATAAAGACCAAACCCCAAGGCAGCTCCCCAGGCTTCTGTCCCTGCACACCTCCTCTGACACCCTAGCAGCAACCACCTGACATGGGGGTGAAGCCTTCACAATGACTGCATTGAATTCTCATCATGGGAACTTGCGTCAGCTGGGGCCCTCCACAGACGCAGAACCAACAGGATGTGTGTGTAGAGAGATTGATTGTAGGGAATTGGCTCATGCCATGATGGAGGCTAACAAGTCCTGAGATCTGCAGGGGGAGCTGGTAAGCTGGGGTCCCAGGAAAGCCGATGATGAAGTTCTAGTCAGAAGTCTCAAGACCAGGCAAGAGCCAACGTTGCAGTACAAATCCACAGTGTTCGTCCCATCTGGGACATTGGGAGTGTTACCTGCACAATGGGTGGGTTCTATTGCTTGGCGGATGACAGTCCAGTAGCCTCAAGCAGGGAAGATTTAACAAGGAGATTTTATTACTTGCAGCAAGTAAAGAGGACACCAGGGATAGTCCCCACCCTAAAGCGGTGCCTTCCCGAACAAAGCTGACAACAGGGCTTTTATTAGGCTGGTGAGCTGAGACGTTGCATGCGAGGTGGGGTAAAGGCGGTGCAGGTGTGGTTGCTGATCATGCTTCTACTTACATTGCATGAGTCGAAAAAGGCAAATAAGCTCCTCCCTGGGCCGGGTGTTGAGCGTGGTAAAGGAGGGGAGTTCCCCAAAGCTCATCTCCAACTCAGGCATCTCTGGACTGACCAGGTTTTGTTTCTCCAGGGCTGAGCTGCTTCTTGGAACTTTCTGAAACAATAAAAACTGAGGTACAACAGTTACAAACAGCTGCTTTTGTGCCGTGCATGTCCCAAACCCGAGAATCCTGGGTTACACAAAGGCAGGAAAAAGGCCGCTGTCCCTGATCAAAGACCATCGGACGGGAGGCGTTCTCCCTCACTTGGGGGAAGGTCAGCCTTTGTGTTCTATGCAGTCCTTCGACGGACTGGACAAGGCCCCCCATACTGAGGTGGGGTGGGGGACAATTGGCTTAACTCAGCCTGCCGATTTAAATGTTACTCTCAGCCAGGTGCAGTGGCTCGTGCCTATAATTCCACACTTTGAGAGGCCCAGGTGGGCAGACTGCTTGAACTCAGGAGTTTGAGACCAGCCTCGGCAACATGGCAAACCTGTCTCTAGCAGAAATACAAAAAATTAGCCAGGGAGGCTGGGTACTTGGGAGGCTGAGGTGGGAGAATTGCTTGAGCCCAGGAGGCGGAGGATGCAGGGAGCTGAGATCACACCAATGCACTCCAGCCTGCACAACACAGCAAGACTCTGTCTCAAAAAAAATAAAAAATAAATAAAATAAATAAATGAAAATAAATGTTAATCTTATCCCAAAACACCCTCGCAGACACACCTAGAATAATGATGGACCAAATATCTAGACTTTCCATGGCCCAATCAAGTTGACACCTGAAATTAACCATCACAGGGCTCATTAATGATTGCATGTGTCTCAAATAAAAGGATGTGTTGTATCGTAGCTGCCCTGATTTGCAGATTAATATTCACCTTTTAACGGAAGCAAACAGGTGTTGCAGGAACGATGGACAGGTTGCTTACTGCCACTGAGTGTGGAAGTGGCATCATTGTATCCTCCTGTGCCCCTCTGTCTCCTCCTTCCTCGAGTCTGTCCTTTGTCCTTTGTGAAATCCACTGGCTGGATCTGTCTTCACTGTGTGCTAAGAAAACAGTCACAAAAATAGCCCGCTTCTTCTCGAATCACCAATCCAAGGATGCTATGAGACTGTTTAGCCCACAGCTAGATAAAACACTGACAGTAAATCACTTGCTCTTTCTAAGGGTTATAAACATAACAAAGAGCTGCTGTGGAATGAGTCGGAGCTGCCCGCCCGAGTTCCAGGTCATTGCCCATCGATGACCGCCACTGGCAGCAACTTTGAGCTGGCCTGGCGAATGGCCAGAGGCTTCGCTTTTATTTTCAGCTGCTTTCTGCTGGCCCAGGAGCAAATTCATGAGGGAGAAGCTGGAGGAGTCATTTGCCATCTTGTACATCCTCCCATTAATTAAATTATTCACTGAATGCAATGACTCTTCACTGAAGTCCTGGACACGCCTGGCACTGGGCTAGATGAGCAAAAGCAGCAAGCGCCCCTGCCTCTTTGGTGCTGAGTGAGGGTGGTGGGTGCTGGAGCTCCATCCTGTCCTGAACAGCAAGTGCCTTGCGACTCTCCCCTACACATGCCAAGTGCTTGTCATGCTCCAAATGTATCCATCTGTGAATGAAAATATCCACATTAATGAATGGATTTCTGCTAAAAGCCAGCTCAACTCATTTGCAAAACTGTTGGGGATAAAGTTTTCAGCAGGATGCAGTAAAAGGGAATTGGGCCATAACTAAATAGACGTTCCTAAATACTTCTTTCCGGATCACTGCATCATTGACTCAAGCCCGGGGCCCAGGGACCTGCGCCAGTCCATGCCGGGTCTTAGACACACTTCAGCCAGCACGGAGACTATGGCGCTCATTGGGGATGTGCATTTTCCCAGTTGGCCAAAAGCTTAGGCCAAGGATGGGCACTTTGAAAACTCTGGCCCTTCCTCAGATGCATTAAAGAGGAGTGGCCTGGCTCACAGGTCACCTGTCTTCAGGGAACACCTGAGGCTAAGTGGAGTCCTTGCTTCGGCATGGAATGCTCTTGGTCCAAGCACAAGACCTCTGTCTAAGTGACCCAGCTGTCTCTGCCCATCCAGACCCTGCTCATCAGACAGGCAAGGGTGACACAGGTGGGCCTGAGACAGGCAAGCTGTCTGGTTTCCTGTTTCCATGTGGTCTGGAGAAAAAAAAATAACAAAGGCCCCTTACTCCAACTGTAACTCCAGCCAATCAGCATCAAAGGCCCAAGAAGCTTTTAACCACACGTTTCTGCTTTAGGGGATCAGTGACTTTCCCAAGGCCCTGCATGCACAGCTAGGCTTAACTTCCAATTCACAGTTACCTTTTCCTTATGTGAATGCTAGAACTCATGCCCAGAGGTGGAGATTTGAGATGCTAATGAGACGTATGTTGTATGAAGGGCACGTTGGACTACCATGCATGGGCTGGGAAAACCCCACTGCTACATGGTTCCCCTTACTTCCCTTTACTGTAGAGCCTCATAAAAGAAACCCACACCCTGACTTCGGGAGTGACCCTCCCAATCATCTCCACTATCCATCAACCATCTCCACTATCCACCAACCATCTCCACCATCCACCAACCATCTCTACCATCCACCAACCATCTCTACCATCCACCAACCATCTCTACCATCCATCAACCATCTCCACCATCCACCAACCATCTCCACCATCCATCAACCATCTCCACCATCCATCAACCATCTCCACCATCCACCAACCATCTCCACCATCCATCAACCACCTCCACCATCCACCAACCACCTCCACCATCCATCAACCATCTCCACCATCCATCAACCATCTCCACCATCCGTCAACCATCTCCACCACCATCTATCGACCATCTTTATCATCCATCAACCATCTCCACCATCCATCAATCATCTCCACCATCCATCAACCATCTCTACCATCCACCAACCATCTCCACCATCCATCAACCATCTCTACCATTCACCAACCATCTCCACCATCCATCAACCATCTCCACCACCCATCAACCATCTCCACCATCATCTATCGACCATCTTTATCATCCATCAACCATCTCCACCATCCATCAACCATCTCCACCATCCACCAACCATCTCTACCATCCAAGAACCATCTCCACCATCCATCTACTATCACTATCATCTATCAACTGCCTCCACCATTCATCAACTGTCTCCATCATCCATCAATCATCTCCACCATCCATCTACCATCACCATCCATCAACCATCACCACCATCTATCAACCATTGCCACCATCCATCAATCATTTCCACCATTCATTAACCATCTCTACTATCCATCAGCCATCACTACCATCCATCAACTGTCTCCACAACCATCAAACATACCCACAATCATCTCCTAGATCTCCTCAGATCTTTAAGTCACCAAATCCTCATCAGCATTAATTCTCAGTTGAAATAATGTTCAATATCCTACGTCCCTCCGGGACTCTCCATCCTTTATCACATGTTACTGTCTCAACACACAATTCTCTAAGAGCATCTTGTTCATTTGTGTGTTTATATTGTGCCTACTACCTGCACATTCCCTGGGGGCTGGGATTACTTTCTCCTTGCTTATGACGGTCTCCTCAGTGCCTAGAACTGTCTGGCCTGCACTCAGTACCCAAAAAAATGTATGACATGTGAATAAACATGTGTATAGGATTGTGAGTATCAAGTGATTCAACTGTTGTAATGATTTTAGCTCAGCTCTGGACACCCTGCAAGAACTCAAGAAAGTGTCTGTATTACTATTAAGCACTTAGGAAGGTCATGTTTTAGGTTAGCTCTTTGGTTACAAGCAACAAAGTCTCCACTCAGACTCACTTGGGAGTAGGGTTTTCACTTGGGTTATACAGGAAGCCATACAAGGAATCCCAAGGAAACTGAGGTGTGCAGGCTGTGGGGCAGGTTCTCCCAGGGACCCATGGGGGAAGACCTGAATCTGGGTGGCTCAGAGTCCTCTGCACCAGGACTGGGTGGCTGTGTCTCATGGGTTCCTCCAGAAACTGCCAAGAAGTTGGCTGCTGCCTACTTCTTCCTTTTGCACCAAACACTGGCAAATCCTTCCCAGATGTCTGGTACAAACGAGCCTAGTTGGCCCTGCTTGGATTTAATCCAGACCATAGGGGTTTTGTGTCATTGACTCAGCCAGGAAGGGGAAGCTCCTCAGTCAGATGCTCCGCCCTGGACCAGTCAGCCTGAGAGAGGCAGGACCACGGGTGCCAATGCTCCTGCTGTCCCCACGGTGCAGTGAGGGCAGGACGGGTTTTGCAGCTTCTCCTTTAAGAGGGAGCAGGGAGGCTGCTGCTGGACCAGGTTCCCAACTGTGAACATCACGTAGACAAATACTGTGCTGTGCTGAAGCAGACCTGGATGATTTTCAGGAGGGAGAGGGTGCAGACCCTCTGCCACAGAGCCAGGTCTCAGGCAGATGTGTTCTCTCCCTGAGTTGGGCAAGGCACATGCTGTGGCATCACACAAGCCCTCTCTCCCCAAGGGGCCTTGATGGAGAAAGAACACTCCTATGGGCTGAGGCCAGGCTTCCAGGTAGGTCCCAGGAGCCAGAAGAAGGGCTCTTGCAGCTGCAGACCCAAGACAACAAAACTAAAAATGTGTTGAATTTCCAAAGTGAAGAGAAACAGATGGGAGGTGTTGGGGCAGTAGGCCTTGCCCCTCTACAGTGTGAACCTTCAGGGTTTCCTCCATATCCTTCCCTCCTCCCAGCTGCATAGCTGGAAACCAAGAGGCAATCAAAGAAAGATGGTGATGATGATTGTTTCTGTGAGAGGCATCACATCGGCAGAAGCAACTTCAAACTCAAAGGTTAAATATCATTGTGTGTATGCACCACACTTTGCTTATCCACAGCACAATTTGGTTATTCCAGGAATCCCTGGAAATGGGTGCTCCACCAGTTCGGGGCTCTCTGAGCCCTCAATGGCCCTGTCCTCATGGAGTGTCCCCATCCTCACTCTGTTCACCTCTTCTGTTCTCTTTGGATAGCCTCAAATTTCATTTAGCCTCCAGTCATTGATCCTTCCATGGATTCAAGTCAATTAACTCATCTCAGGCTGCACTGGGGTTAGGACACCTTTTGGAAGGTCAAAGGACTTTTATAATCCCTAATTGTCTGCTGCTCTTGACAATTGTCTGCTGCTCTTGACCAGCAACTTCCTGCATCCCCACCCTCCAGAGGGTTTGAGCCACCAGAGACGTGGCCTCTAGATGCCCAGTCAGGATGCTGGACAACACCTGCATGTGCCCACATTTTGTCAATCGTACAGGTCAACACGGTTTGCCAGGACCCAAAAGAGAAGGCAGAGGTGAGGCTCCTGAAGAGCAGACTGCTTTGTGGTTCAGCCCAGCACGCTGAATGAGGACCAGCAAGTAAAGTGAGCTGACTGCTCTCACAGGCCAGAGGTTTATTTTGGCACTCAGACCCTCCGGAGATGAAGGTGATGGTGTATTCTAATGTTTGTTTCATGAAATCTGTCAATGAAAATAATTAGAGGCAATGATCTTGAGGATAAATCAGAGCTATGCAGAACACCATTCTGCAAAATATAGATATACTGGAGATACAAGAGGCTCTTAATGGTCAGCCCCAGGGAGACACAGGAAAATCAAATGTTGTGTGAAGCCCCTGTGACCCCAAGAACTTGTCTATCCGAAGGCTCCCCTGTGCTGCCATGGTCACAATGATGGAGGTGGCATTGCCTACGCAGTTCCTGGAGGTGAAACTGCCCAGGTGAAAGGTGAAAATGCACCTCACCTTCTGCAGAGCAGTCCTGCTTCTCCACTCCCAGTCTAGGGAGATGCCTGCATTCAAGAACAAGAGGCGGCACACAGAAGGGGTTCATTTCAGCATTTATGGTATTGGCAATAAAATTAAAATTAAACTAGAATACCACTCCTAGGTATATGGCCAAAAGGATTGAAAACAGGGACACAAGCAGATACTTGTACATGAGTATTCATAGCAGTACTCTTCATAATAGCCAGACAGGGAAAACGACCCAGATGGCCACGAGGGATGAATTGTGGATGAATCCACAAATTGTGGTGTGTGCACCCAAGAAAATACTATTTAGCCTTAAAAAGAAAGGATGTTCTGGCCGGGCGCAGTGGCTCACACCTATAATCCCAGCACCTTGGGAGGCCAAGACAGGTGGATCACCTGAGGTCAGGAGTTCGAAACCAGCCTGACATGGTGAAATCACGTCTCTACTAAAAATACAAAAATTAGCTGGGCACACTGGCAATCCCAGCTACTCAAGAGGCTGAGGCAGGAGAATCGCTTGAATCTGAGGTTGCAGTGAACCGAGATCATGCCACTGCACCCAGCCTGGGTGACAAAGTGAGACTATCTCAGAAAAAAAAAAAAGAAAGAAAGAAAGGAAAGAAGGAAGGAAGTTCTGACACATGCTCCAATACGAATAAACCTTGGAAGCACTATGCTGAGTGAAACAAGCCAGTCACAAAAGGACAAATACTGTATGTTTCCACTTATATGAAGTACTTAGAATAAATAGGAAAATTCAAAGAGACAGAAAATAGAATGTTGGTTACCAGAAGCTGGAGGGAGGGAAAGAGGGAGGAATGGGGAGTTATTGCTTAATGGATACAGACTTGATGTTTGGGACAATGAAAAAGTTCTAGAAATAGTGATGATGGTTCATAGCATTGTGAATGTATCAGATATCACTGAATTGTATGCTTAAAAATTGTGGAAATGGTAAATTTTGCATTGTCTATATTTTATAAAAAATACTGATCTGGAGGCAGCTTTGTCTTAGTTTGGGCTGCTGTAACAAATTGTCATAGACTCGGTGACTTCAGCAACAGATATGGATTACTCATGGTTCTGGAAGCTGCACACTCCAAGGTCAAGGCGCCGGTGTATATGCTGTGTAGGGAGAATCCTGATTTCCACTTCCTGATTTGCAGATGGTACCCTCTCTGCACCCTCACAGAGCAGAAAGAGCGATAGAGCTCTCTGGCTTCTCCTTACAGGAGCACTAATCCCATTCATGAGGGCTCCCTTCTTACCTAACTACCTCCCAAAGGCCTCATCCCCTAACACCATCATCTTAGGAGTCAGTATTTCAGCCTGTGCATCCGGGAGGGACAAAAACATTCAGGCCATAACAAGCCTAAACTGCTCACCAACAGGGAACTTGGAAGATAACCCCTGGTCCTTCTGTAGCAGGAGCAGGCGCACATTTTCTAGAAAGGACCAGACAGCAAATGTGTTAGGTTTTGTTGGACATTCTATTTCTGCCTTGTATTATCTTTTATATTTTTTAACAACAGCTTAAAATGTAAAAACCATTCCTCGTTTGAGGGCTGTGCAAAAACAGACTAATGGTGGGATTTGGCCTGTGAGCTGTAGTTTGCAGAACCCCTGGTCTATGCTATGAAAAATTATGTCAATGACAAAGAATTCAGTACTTTTATATGCACTGATACTGAAAGATTTCCGAGATATACTGCAACAAAAACAACTTGCAAAGTGATAAAGTGTGGTATGATCGTATCTATGGGAAAACAGAACCACCTATCTTTACATGTGCGTATCTGCCTGTAAATGAAAAGTCTGGAAAGGTGCATGCAGATCCATTGACAGAACTTACCTCTGAACTGGGTTGGGGTGAAGGTCAAGGCGAATTTTTGTATTACCTTACATTTTTGCATTTTTAATAAGCATAAAAAATTACTTGCACAATTAAAAAATAATTGTTGCAAAAATTATGAAAGAAAGGATTAAGATTTGCATTATAACAGTGGTTTTTCTCTCCTTGGGAAACTCTGTAAGTCTCTTCATATGCCATATGACCCCAATGTTGTACTCTGACATCCAAGGGAAATGCTTTGCCCAGAGAAGTAGAGAACATTTTTTACAGCTGATGGCTCTGAGACCTTAATAAATTCCCATAATGCCCAGTTTCTACTTCTTTCCGCTCCTGGACATAAAACGAGGATATTTATGGACACCACAGGGTATTGCAATTGTTAATTGGGACGCCCTTGGAGGGCTGAGAGGGCTCAGTCCTGTGCTTTTCTACAGAATGCCTCTCTCTAAGGAAGGCACTAGTTAATGATTGGCTTTAATTTTATGACCTGGGGCCTGGGTGTCAGGTAAACAGTTTTACAACCACTTTAACATAAGCTAGATGGGCAGATGACTTACTGAGCCTCTCCCAGAACACAGGCACATTTCTTTTCTCCTTTCCTACTGGCAGGGCAAAAACCCAAGCTCCTCTGGCTTCATGCCCTATTCAAGCAGGCTGCAGCCTCAGGGGTGATGCACGAAGGGCTCAGGCCACTGTTTCTTTGGAGGGTGAAGGTGAACAGTCTTCTCTGATATGCTCCCTCTCCCTCAGGGTAGATGTGTCTGCCATGCAAACAGGTTGCACATGGAGCCACCAGGCCCCTTAATGAGCCCTTGCTCCAACCCCAGCCCTGTCCTCAGGTCAGGCCCCTGCTCATAAAATTCTCTCCAGTGATCTGTGATACACAAGAAGGTACAGGTTTACAGGGAAACCTGTAAGTCAGGGAAATCGAGACAGCCCCAGACTCCTTCTCAAGGCCACTTAAAGTAGCAAAGCTGTGGCACTGGACTCAGCCCTGCGTCGGTCTCTGCACAGACTCGGGTAATCATAGCCGGTCTGGGAGGATGCAGCCCTCGAAGGGTTTTGGAGCATCTCCACACTGAGATGCTCAGTGCCTCACACGTACCCGGGAGGTATGTGAGTATCTTTGACCCCACTTCACAGACTGGAAACCAAGGTTGTGCCTTGACGCTACTGGCCAAAGCCACAGAATGTGGGCAGAAGTGAGACCTACCAGGGAGCTTTCCTCCAGGGTGAACAGCTTTTCCTCCTCTGAAGCGCCTTCTTAAAGGAAGCAGGTAAAGAATTAGCTATAGCTGTGTGCACTAACCTCTCTAAAATCACTGCAATCCAACCAGTTTTAAGGAACAATTACGACTCCACTGCTAAGTATTTTCATTTGTAAATTTGTAATAGTAATAGATCTCCCTGAAACTCTGGTTTCAAGGATTCAATGAGATAACATTAGGAGAACACTTAGAACACATGATGCCTATTAACTAAATCATGGTAGTGGCTTTTGCTTTTGCTGTGATTGTGGAATCTGAATTCTTGTCATCTTTTTGCAAACCAATGGGGAAAGAACATTTAGAAACCATGACCCACTCCACAGTGTGTGTGGATCCCTGTGCCTGCCTCAGTCCTCAGGAAGCCCAGAAAAGGCCAGCAGCTTCCTTCTGGAAAGAGGCAAAAGCCACCTTCTTGGAGGCATCTGGTCCAGCACATCCCACGATGGAATGAGATTAAATCCCTCCTGTTAAGTTATTCACTTTCCCTATGGGCTGTTGCTGCAAGTGCTGCTTTCACCCTGGAAGGACCACGCATTTTGTTTTTCCTGGTGTTGTAGGTTGATTGCATTTGTTACAAAATAATCCACACCAGCTGCAGTAAACACAGAAAATATAAATGTAGATAAAGTAAAAATTCCACCCATATACCTCAATACCATCCGCACAGATAAAAGCAGAGAATGGATGCACGTGTGACCTTCCAGACAAATGCTGTGATGTGTGCACATACACATACATGTGCACAGGCATGCATACGTGCACCTGCACACATGCATACACTCATGCACAGGTATGCACACAGGGACATGTGCACAGAGACACACACATGCACACCGAGGGACACACACAGACACACAAGGACAAGTTGATTTCCTACTGTCTTTCCTTGACAATACTAAGATTACACATGCACATCATCCTAAGATTTGCTTTCTACATTTGACCATACTGGTGACCTTCCATGTCAGAGCACAGGATCAACCATGTTCTTTCTCGCTGCTGTAACACATTCTATATGAATGTATCTCAATTTATATAACTGCTTCTGCACTCCTATACATTGCAATATAATGACCCCCAATGATTTCCTGATACAAATGATGCTGAGATGAATCTGTTTAAAATACATCATTTAAAATACATTCAAGCTGGTATTTCTATAGACTAGAACAGATCTGTAAACTTAAGAAATGGACTGCCTGCGTAAGAACTCTTGACTCGAAGTTAAAGTCTTCCAAAGAAGTGGGCATGCCATGTTAAAGTCACCACCTGCCTGTCTCTCACCCAGACGCCAGCCTCTGAAGGTTCCACTTATCTGAAATATTCCCATAGTCTGTCTACATTCATTAGCCTCAACAGATAATTATTTGACAAGTTACATGTTGTCACAATTTGCTTGAGACTTTGGGAAGAGGTGACATAATATTGTGACAAGGTACTGTGACACTTGGAAAATCTTAACGCCCCATGTGTGCCCCCTGGTCACAAATTCCCAGCCCAGCCCGGGCTCACACACACTGCAGCATCTTTGCCAGAGATAGATTGCTTCTACTTAGGTCGAGCTGCAGTTTCCAGGAAGACACTAAATCATGACACATGACTTCTCACCTTGCTGAATTTGTGAACAGGATACAATATATCTTGCCTCCGAAATAGCCAATTAGAAATAGAGAAAGAAGGCGGGGCGCAGTGGCTCACGCCTGTAATCCCAGCACTTTGGGAGGCCAAGGCGGGTGGATCACGAGGTCAGGAGATCAAGACCATCCTGGCAAACATGGTGAAACCCCGTCTCTACTAAAATACAAAAAATTACCTGCGTGTGTTGGTGTGCACCTGTAGTCCCAGCTACTTGGGAGGCTGAGGCAAGGAAATTGCTTGAACCTGAGAGGCGGAGGTTGCAGTGAGCCGAGATCACGCCAGTGCCCTCCAGCCTGGTGACAGAGCAAGACACCGTCTCAAAAAATGAAAAGAAAAGAAAAGAAATGGAGAAAGAAGGGGATTAATGTTGGAGCTCCCATAAGCTAGCCATTTCTCCCTCCTATTTTAGAAGAATAAAACATTCCAATTAAGACTTGGTAGCTAAGTAGTATGGTCTAGAACTATCTATGAACTTCACAGTGTTCTCCCACTCACCCTGTACAACAAAATCTGTGTTAGTCTTCACAGTGAGAATTACAGAAGCAACTGCATCAGACAAAGACAGGGCTGCGTTTTTTTCTTCCAACCCACCAGGCCCAGATTCATGCATGGAAGCTTAATTTATTTTGCAAAGTGAGGATCATCGCAGCCTGAAGTGTTTAAAAATCACTCATTCCATCTAATTAGATCTTTCAGTAGCTCTGAAAGTTAATATTATACCAGTTGTGGCACTAATGAACATCATGATCTTGTGTGTCATGGAGACAAGCCCCGCGTAGACATCTCGACATCTGGACATGTGTGTGCTATCAGGAGACAGCACTGTTCAGCCTCATTTTTGTGACTTTATTGAGGGGCAAGTAGCCCATCTTAACAAGATCACATGACGTCTGAGTGCTGTGGCCATTCAGCCTGCTGTATTTGAGGAGAAAAAGGAAAAAATATATAACCACACATGATTTAACAGAATTGACATGCCATTTATTCAACTTTTTTCAGAACCCCATGTTTTCACCATCGACCTCATTAAAAAACCTCTAAGCAGGGTGAGGATCTGGGTCCTGTATATGTTAATAAAATCATCGATTTTCACGGAGCCAACTTTTGTCTGGCATCAGGGAACCTAACAACACTCCATGAAAACATGGCTCATGTCAATTTCCAGTGCACCACTGTTAATATCCAATTTCGAGAGCACATCTTTTATTTGTAAAAACAAATTGCTAGAAAAAGCATTTGCCACTGGCATTCTGTGCTTCTAGTTCTACCATGTATCCTCATGGAAAATTTATAGGAAATATTTTTCTAAATTCCTCTGCATCCCATATAGAACGGATGTTTATTATATATTTAGAAACATATGTGGCTTGATTAATTTTTTAAATGACAGCCCATGAATTTAAAATGAGGTTACTCTGGGGTGCACAAATTAAATAGCTTCCAATGAAGGATTAAGAATGGAAGGTAAAGAGGGCAGAAGCTGTGGACCTACTGCAACACACAAGCTTAAATTATCTTTAGCATTTAGTGTGGGGCCCTCTCAATCAACAGCCACAAGCGGTGAAGCTGCAGCCTCTCTAGGTTGGGGAGGTAATAATAATGACTCTGGGAATTAAAGCAAGGAAATTAAGGACATTTGCGGGAGAGTTCTAGGAAACCAATCGTTCTCTAGAATTATTGATTGAATGATAAGTCAAGTAATATTAGCATCAAGTAGAGAGTGCAGACCCAACAAGTAAATAAAAGAACGATGCATTTTAAATGCAATTGTTTCAAAGGGAACTAAGCAATCACTCTATTAAATACAATGCTTGGTGCTGAATGCATTTAAAGCTCCCAGTATGTCAGTGTGTGCATATAAAGTATTGCAAAACAGAACCCAAAGCAAGTCGAATAATAATGTGAGCAGGTCCTGAGATAACCTGTCAAATCAGGCTGCTGATATCACAATTTGGGTGACAACAGATCATGAGGCAAAGCCATAAACGAGGTAATGAAGTATTAGCAGAAACAAGGTAAAAATGTGTGAATATAAAAGCCACGCTGTCCAGGGCAGGCGCTCAGAGTAATTAACCTGTCAAGGATGCAGCTCAAGGAAGGGTTTGGGTCCCACGTGATCAAGGAACAAGCCAGGGTCCCCAGCCTGCCAGCAAGGGGCAGCCTGCTGGTTCGTCGTGTTTCACTTTCACAGCGCTTTGCCTTTTTCGTTTTTTAATGCCCTGCTGATACTTAAAACTTAGGTGATTTCATTTAAATATAAAAAAAGAATTCCTGGCTTTTCATAGAAAATTCAGATCTAATAGCCACTGTGGTCACCTTCCCATACAACTGGAATTGGCTGTAGCTACAGAGATGGGGAGGAGGGGGTTTTCCTTTCTCTGCTCTGCACACCCAGTGAGTTCTGCTTCCTCACACACCCTGCCTGACCCCAGGACGCTTGATTTTGAGACTTCTTGTGCAAGAGGACCCCGAATATGAGTGAACTATCTTCCCTAATAGGCCAGTAGGGTTTACCAGGATGTGGTTGAGCAGTTGAAAAACACAGACTTTCCAGGCCCCGATGACTTTATATGCAGTGGCGGCTTTCTTTATACATCACTGTGAAGATTATATAAAGATTATGAGAGTTTGTGTGCTCCATGCTGTATGGGGAGAAAATCAATTTCTCATTCCTCTAAAAAGCTCACAATGCAACTGGAATTTTCCCTGAACCAAGTAAACAAAAGTGTCATTTAACTTGAATGGGGAAAAGGTGTTAGAAAAAGTCTCTATCGTTCTACTTTCAACTTTCCTATTATTATCTAAGTTCGACTGATTTTTCGAGGGGTGACTAAGACGAAGCCATCCTTCGGAGTTTGTAATCGAAATGTTGTATAATTTAAATCGCCAGTGAAAGATTGCAGCCATGCAGTTGGAAAACTGATTTTGCTGTTGTTGTCATTTCTTTTCTAGGGAAGGTTCAGCCCTGCATGGTGCCTACTTCTTAGCCTGACAATGGGGTGTCCAGCAGGTGAAGCAGCTGAGAAGTAGGCAGTTGACCTTGGCTTTGCCATCCTCCCCGGGTGTAGACCCCAAGGTGCCCCACTGAAGATGCCTTTGGGATGGAAAACAAGCTCTTCGAAGATTGTTTTCCAATTCATACATTTGAGGCCAGGAAGAAGTTCCGAGGTAGCCTACAGCCATGTCACTGTTAGAAGATTCCTTCTCAGAGGATTGGTCTACACATCTGGGAGAAAACAGGCTTCAGAAACCATCCACTCTGCGGTGACTGCTCTGGCTTATTGACGTGCAATTGATCTGGCATGCCTTATCGGCATGCAACGGGTCATCCCACACATCCCGAGTGCAGTGGCAGGCTGCATAGCATGCTTGGCACACTGCCTGGCACTCAGGTAATGATGGATGTGTGCTGGATTAACTGCTGAGAAGCCACTAAATAACAGCCATTAAGGGGTGAGGAGTTCAAATCTGGGTGCTCCTCTGTGTTGGTTGGAAAAGTTATTTGATCGCTAAGCCTCATTTATAAAATCAGAATAGTGACTTTTACATTGCAAGCATTCCATGAGATAACATGAAAACTGTAGCCCAAGGCAAGCATATAAATATTGTTGTTGTTGTTGTTGTTGTTGTTTATTACCACAAGAAATAATCTGCTTTCTTATCTTTCAAGGACCCATCTTTCAGGAATTGATTGGACCTGAGCAAATAAATTGGACGTCTATTGATCAGCACTCCTGCCAATAACTTAGAACATCATTTCCCAGTCAATGATTTCAGAAATGAAGACATTGCAAAACAGTGTTCGTTGCCTGTCCACTACAGTAACTGATTCTAAATGTTCACTTCAGTGTGTCTGCCAGAGGAATATAAAACCAATATGGGTGTCTTGGCCACACATTGGAGAGATGAAAAGACTTCCTGAATATTCTTAGTAAATGTGCCATTTGCTCCTGGTGGGTGAAGCATTTCATGATTCATGCAATATTGTAAATTTTTATTTTCTTTACATAGACTTGGCTATTATTGTAATTTCTACTCTTGGGGGAAAGTAATATGAATTCATCCAAGTTAATAAAGCCTCTTGGAGATAACCTCTCCAGGACTCAGGGCCATTCTCAGGGTACAGTTAAGACATTTGTCTGCTCGGTATTCACATGAAGATCCCAGGTTGCATCATGCTAAGTCACTGCATGCATTTCACAACATGAACACGAGCTTGCATACCATTTCAGGCAGGGCAGCGATCACAGTGGAGTCACCGTTAGAGAAGCTGAGAGGTTCTTTGGAATAAACCACAGGTCATTAATAAGAGTAACAAGTGTGCCACCTCATTAGAAAGTAGGGCAATTTGGCTAGGCGCGGTGGCTCAAGCCTGTAATCCCAGCACTTTGGGAGGCCGAGACGGGCGGATCACGAGGTCAGGAGATCAAGACCATCCTGGCTAGGCGGATCACAAGGTCAGGAGATCGAGACCATCCTGGCTAACATGATGAAACCTCGTCTCTACTAAAAAATACAAAAAACTAGCCAGGCGAGGTGGCGGACGCCTGTAGTCCCAGCTACTCGGGAGGCTAAGGCAGGAGAATGGCATGAACCCGGGAGGCGGAGCTTGCGGTGAGCTGAGATCTGTCCACTGCGCCTCCAGCCTGGGCGACAGAGTGAGACTCCGTCTCAAAACAAACAAACAAAAAAAAAGAAAGTAGGGCAGTTCAGAGGACACTGAGCCCTGGAGGGAAGGTTCAGGCCACAGCGTGCATCACTGCATTCCACATGCTCTGCTTTGCCCCGGAGCTCGGAGGTAAATCTCAAGAGAAGAAAGAGCTGTGGTTTTCTTTTCTTTTTTTTTTTTAAATGGAGTTTTGCTCTTATTGCCCAGGCTGGGGTGCAATGGCGTGATCTCAGCTCACTGCAGCCTCCGCCTCCTGGGTTCAAGCGATTCTCCTGCCTCAGCCTCCCAAGTAGCTGAGATTACAGATGTGCGCCACCGTGCCTGGCGAATTTTTCTGTTTTTAGTAGAGACAGGGTTTCGCCACGTTGGTCAGGCTGGTCTCAAACTCCTGGGCTCAAATGATCCACCCACCTCAGCCTCTCAAAGTGCTGGGATCACAGGCATGAGTCACTGTGCCGAGGCTGTGGTTTTCTGTTTGGGATTCAAGGCATTCACGCTCCGGAAGAAAGCTGAGCTATGTCTCTTACTAAATGACATACACTGTCCCTCGAACACCCTAGTGGCACATGTGAAACACATTCAAGGAACTAAGGAAAGAGCCTTCATTTGACAGAGCAGCACACCCATGAGACTCATCACTTGCACCCATTAGGCAGGCATCCCACCCACCCAAGCTTGGCAGGCTCCACAGAGTGCATTTTGTCCTTACAATTCTCCATCTCGCCAACAAATCTCCGAAGGCCTCTCCTGTTCCTTGGTATGTAGAGGTTTCGATTCGATCTTCCAGCTGATGACATCGTTCTTGAAGAATGAGCACTAAACGCTTCAGGCTTTTCTGGAATTCATGTAATGCAAATAGGAATTCATGTAATGAACTGTTGCTTCCTCAATACGTTTGGAGGAAATAAGCTTCCATTTGAACTCCAGAATCTTCTCCTGATCGGCAAAGAGCTGGTGTCAGCCTTCTAGGTGAACAGTATTCTGTTAAGTTGAACGCCCCAAGCCCACGCCCCTGAGCTCCCTCACGCCTTACAAAGATGCACATCTGCTTCCAGACACTCCGAAAGGGACATCTGTTGGTCATATCTTAGCCACTTCTGTGAGTGAATAAGTATTTTGAAATATTTTGAAAGCTGCCAAGTCCACCTTCCTCATTCCGCATGTGTGAAGAACTCATTGAGGTTACCATTTGTCAAGAGGCTGCAAACATTTCCTATCATGTGTCCCAATCCGCGCTTCCGTTTCAACACCCGTCGCAGAAATCCACAGTCTCAGTTGCTTTAAGCCCCTCGTCCTCCTGCCTTTTCTACTCAAACCAGAATTAACCATCATTTATGTTCTAAGAACAGAAAAGATGTCACTGCCATTGGTTCTATCAGTTTCTACAAATACATTGTGTACCTTAGGGGAGGAGAGGATCATTTTTGGCCAGCGGAAGTTTCATCATAGCATTCTAGGGATCATCTCAAATTAGTAAATGCAGCAGAGCACAGTCCGCTATGCGGGAGGAGGTTTATATTTTCAGAATACACATTTGGGCGTGTCTTTTGTAACAGTAGTGTGAAGTTTTAGCCATGTCTGTGGGTGCTGATTTGTTCCAATGTGGTATCTAAATGCTTACATTACATCATGGCTGTACAGCAGAACAGAGGCATTTAATAGCTGTTTGGAATATATGTTCTGTCTAGATAGCTGAACTGAAAATCAGTAGGGTTTTTTGTGTTTTGTTTTGTTTGCAGGGGAGAGTGGGATGTTAGTGATTTTAAAATCATTATTAGTTTTCATTTTGCTTTTCAATTGGCTAGCAGATTCTGTCTTCTGGTCCATAACAACTGTCTTACATACACTCCTTCGGGAGACAGCAACTGGGAATTTAACTGTGACAAGGCAGGCGTCAGAACAGTGTCTCTCCAAACAGCTCGAGTCTCCTTGTCATTGAAAATCTCAAACTCTATCACTGTAAAAAAGTGAGATTAAAAAAGGCAGCTGGCGCATCCATTTCTGTGTGTTTTATCCTTTCATAATACCCGGTTATTTAAAAGGAGCATGATCAAACCTCAGGACTAGTATCTGACAGCAACCCTGAGAAAGTTAAGCTCCTTCCAGACAACTCGAATAAAGATTATTCCTATTAAGGTACCAAATCGTATCAATAAAGCTGCGTGGCTCTTAGATGTCACTGATGGAATTACAGGAGTGATTAAGGGGTTAAGCTGGCTCTCCCCGGGTTAGTGGCATCTCGTCAGTGGCATGAGGGAACCTGGTTGCCAGGAGGGGCCCTTTCCCTCCCAGGTCAGGCCACCCCTGTCTGTCAGGCAAATACAATAGGAATTACTTAATTTAACACCGTTTCAGTTCTAATTGAATCCCATTTTCTAAATCCTGAATAAATACATTACAACTGCTGCTTCGGTCAAATGGAGAGAAATAGCCATCTTTTAATGACTCCCCTGTGGATTTAATGCCTATTCTATCTGTGAGAATAATGATTCCGACATCCCTGGAATACATTGAACGGATAATGGTTATTTAAACATGCCAAGTCTTTATAGACCAGATAAGTATTTTAATTTGCATTTATGAAAATCAAAAAGTAAGCATGGGAGCAGGAACCAGTTCATCTACTTCCCCAGTCATCAAAACCACAGAGTGGCAGGTTCACAACGTGGGAGCAGAAGAAAAACTTGGCACCATCAACCCCACCATCCATTGTTTCCCAGTAGGACCTGCCGCTGACCCACCTGCCCCCACCAGCGTGCTGGAGAGGGCTCCTGAAACCAGCACATCTGGCCACGCCCTCGCCTGGCTTTTAGCCCTCACTGGTTTCCCATTGCTCTGACATTGGTGACCAAAAGGACCTACTTAGTTGCCATAGCCCCTGCTCAGCCCTTGGGCCTTGACATCACCACATCCTTAGCACTCTGTGATTTCCAGTCCTTTGTTCTCCATGTTCCCCCAGTACCCGAGGCCTTGGCACATGCTGGACTGTCTGTCTGTGACCTCACATGCACATGCTCCACAATTTGTAGTCATTACGTTCATTGATGCCATTATTCGATTAGTGCTTGCCTCTCCTGCCAGGCAGTAGATTAGGAACCTTGTCTATTTTGTTCAATATTATTATATGTAAAAATATTCATTTAGAAATAGAATGCTTGTTCCCCGGTGCCACAAAGAAATAGCATTTGAACATAAATTTAATTTTTTTAGCAAGGCAATTTTTACTTTCTGCAGAAAGGGTGCTCATTGCAGAGGGAATAATGGTGAGAACACACCCAAACAAAGGAAAAGCAGACGTATTTATTCCTTACGTATTTTGTCTTTGCTGCTGTATCCTGTCTTTATTGGCTGGAGCCAGACCTTACAATTTAAACTAAAACCCGATTGACTAACAGTTTAAAACTTTTTTAAATAGGTAAAAGCAATGGAAAGACTAAGGAAAAGAGGAAGTTTCTTACAAAAGGACTTAGAAAAGGAATAACATTCCTAAGTAAGGAAGGGGCATAGGCTGGGAGCTGGGACATGCCTGTGAGCAAGTCCAGCACAGATATTTCAGTTAAAGTACAAGGACTTAGAACGTACTACAGGCCTGTGAGCATGTCTAGCATAAAGTAGTCTTTAAAAGAAACTATTATTTATAACACTTACGATTTATTCTTTTTTTTATTTAAATCATTTTTATTTCTCAAATTGAATAATAATTTTTTTTTATTTTACTGCTCTGGGTCCACAATCAACTCATTCAAATCTCTTCAATCTTTTTTTTTGTTGTTATTATTCTTATTATACTTTAAGTTCTAGGGTACATGTGGATAACGTGCAGGTTTGTTACATATGTATACTTGTGCCATGTTGGTGTGCTGCACCCATCAACTCCTCAGCACCCATCAACTCGTCATTTACATCAGGTATAACTCCCAGTGCAATCCCTCCCCACTTCCCCCTCCCCATAATAGGCCCGGTGTGTGATGTTCCCCTTCCTGAGTCCAAGAGATCTCATTGTTCAGTTCCCACCTATGAGTGAGAATATGCGGTGTTTGGTTTTCTGTTCTTGCGATAGTTTGCTGAGAATGATGGTTTCCAGATGCATCCATGTCCCTACAAAGGACCCAAACTCATCCTTTTTTATGGTTGCATAGTATTCCATGGTGTGATTTATTCTTTAACAAGAAGGGAAACTTTGAAGAGGAACTTTTTATTTTCTACAATTTTTTCTTTTTGTTTTTATAGATTTTTAAGTTTTTAAAAAATATGCCTTGGCTTAATTGTTTTAACTTTTGGATGTATGGTATAATATAACATCTAACAAGGAGAAGTATACTTACTACAGTTGCTAGAGAAGTAAGGACTGAGGCAATGGTTTGTTTGTTTGTTTTGTTTGTTTGTTTGTTTGGCCAAATCACCTTTTGAGCCGATTTGAAATCGGGTTGTTAATGCCTATAAGTTTTTGTTAACCTACTTGATAAGGCAGTAAGTTCCTGGAGGGCTTTTGTTATGCTTTTATTGGGAGCAGTGTTGTTTGGGATAAAGGTGCAACACTGAGTTTTGCTTATAACACAAATATTACTTTTTTTGCTAATATTATATTGAAAGGATTTTTAGGTCATTTGACTAGTGGATTTTAATTGCTTAGCTATTTTTTCACAGTATTTTTGGTATAGTGAACAAATTGCTGCTGGTTGTAATAAATGTAGTTTATTTAACTTACATTTGTATTAATTGTTACTTACCAAAACAACATTGACTTAAACCCTGCAGCTATTTGATTTTTGGCTTTAAATTTATTTGGTACTTTATGAGGAACTTGCATTTAAATAGACATGGGAATTAAAAGATCTATAAGGGGCTGCTTTTTTTGAGGCTTTTTTTATTTGCCTATGTTGTAATTTTTTTTTTTTTTTTTTTGGTTGATGAAATGCCAGGGTAAAAGGATAGCTAATTGAACTGGAGCATAAGTACTGCTTTATTTATTTGGCTGAGTGTTTAGTAAAGGTTTTTTATAATACTACCATATATTTGCTTAGGGATGACTAAGGGTGGACTGAAGGGTTAGCTCTTGGAAGTGCCTGACTTTACTGCATTTTGTTAAGTCTTTAAGGTATGCCAAATTTTCCCCTTGTCATTGGAGACACGAGGTAAAACTGGTCTTGGATGATGGAGGCTGCATGGTCCTTGGGGGCTGACCTGCAGGGTACTGCACTTCAGGAAACAGCAGAGAGAGTTGGGTACAGTTTATAATCCTAGGTTGCAGGATTTTGAAAAAGAACTACTATGCAGTTCATGTTTCGTTGATTAGAGTGGAAGGGGACAACCTGGCCTTTGGCCTACCGTGCACACAAGCATAACTGTCGCTTTTATTAAGAGTGTGGGTGAAATATTTAATTCGTGTTAGCCAGGCATTTATATTTTGAGACCTTGTTTTAATTGCTATTGTTTGCCTTATGAAACAATGGGCCACGGGAGGTGCTTCAGCACCACAGGTATGGAAAGGCTGGGCCATACGTACTCCAGGGGCTGACCATGGGTCCTGCAGGGCTGGACCACGGAAACTGCAGAGTTTCACTGTGTGTCCTGTGGGGCTGCTCATGGTTATTGCCTTAGGTTTTTTTTACTTTTACGATAGAGACTTTGGTCTCTATAGTAAACTATAGTCTTGTTAGAGTAAAGTTTGGTCTTGTTATTGTGTTTGGGAGGAGTGACAACTAAACAGACATTAAAAGTGATAACTTCAGGAGAGTTAGATTTAGTTACGTTAATAATAAATTGGGCAGTAACAGAAAGAAAAGAAAAGGCAAAGACAGATAAAGATTTTTTTAGCTTTAGCTTGGTAGGGCTTGACCCTGGGATACTGGCCTATGACTCTGATGGCGATGACGCTTTTTTGACTTGGGTATGACGTGTTTGTTTATATTTTTTCTGTGTGAACAGCAGTCTTGGTGGTTAGCAGCACAAGATAGGGTCCTTCCTAGGCTGGCTTGATTTTTTGGGTTTTTTTTTTTAATCCTTTGATGAGGACATGGTGTTTAGGCTGGTGCTGGTGTACTGGAAATTGTAGGGGTGGCATCTGTGCTAAAAGATTTTTAGTTTTGAAGGAAGGGAAAGTGGAAGATAAATTAAGTATATAATTTTTGAGAAACTGATTTTTGTTTTAAATGTGGGGATATTAGTAGTGGACTTTATAGTTCTTAGTGCCTTTTTGCTGAGATTTTCTTTTTTTTTTTTTTTATTCCTACCCATGTTGCCTTTGAGGGACTTTTTGGGGCTTTCCACCTTGCTAGAGCTTTGCACACTCTGGGGCCCAAGGCCCTACAGTGATGCCTCCTGCTTTAGCCCCGCTTCGCGTTTCCCAGGGGACGCCATGGCCTGGCCCTCTTTGAAGGTCTTGGCCTCCCTGTGGCCTTCACAGCCCCTGGGCATTGTGGCGTTGGGGATGAGGGGTCTTGTGACTTACCCTGCCGCCTTTGGACCTTGCTCCTGCCTGAGCCCCTGCCGTGTGGCCCTTGGTCTTGGGCTGGGCTGTGTGGTTTCAGGGCTGCTTGGCCCCCTCCCTTGCACAGAAAGTGTTTGCGGTTACGTCCCCGCCACCTGCTGTGGCTTTTTAAGGAGCCGCTGGAGGTAGAAACTCCTTGGTATTAATGCTGTGCTAAGGGGCCCCTAATGGCTTTTTTGATGCAGTTTTCCCTAACAAGAATTTTTTTAATAAGAGGTTTGGATAACATTTTTTTTCTTTTGGTTTAGCAATATTTCTTTTTTATATATATATTTTTTAAAATTAGTTTTTAGACTAAAGAAAGCAAAACACCATTTTATATTTGACGGTGCTTTTTGTATGATTTTATACCAAATAATTTAAATTTTACTTTTATATTAGTGTGTTATTAATGTTAAACTTAATTTTAATTAAACCTTATAGACATTATTTAATTTTAATGTCTGACTCTAAGGTAAGATTTTTATAGACTTTTTTAACTTTTTATAATTTTTTTTAAAGAGCAAGTTAGTGCTTTAAAAAAAAACCTGTTGTGCTTTTATTTTAATGTCCAGTTTACAGAAAAACTGGATGATCCCTTTTTAACTTTAGCTAATATGTTTCCACATAGAATTTTCTTTATAATTAACATTTAAAACGTGCTTAAACCTTAAAACAAAATATATACCTTTTAACCTTTTATTTTAGGTAAAAATTTACATTTTTATGATTTTTTATAATTTTTTTACTGAAAGTATATTTTTTTACATACCTTGCACATAAACTTAATAGTTTTACATTCAGGAGGCCTAATTACTTTTAAATTATATAACATTTTTTGCATACATTCCCTTTTGTAACTTTTTTTTACGACTTTCACAGGTAATTTTTAACATGTCTTTACTTTTGCCCTTCCTTTTACACTATTTCTTTTCCTAGTTTTACCCTCTGTGCCTGTCTTTGATCTCTGTCTTTTTCAGTCTTTCTCTTATTTTTTCCCTTTTTTCTTTTTATTTGCACTTTATCTCTCTCTCTCTGTCATCGCTTGTTCTCTTTCTCTTACATTCACGTGCTAGATGGGATCCTCGCAGCTGCAGTCCAGGCCCCAGGCCAGGCCGCGGTTGGCCCAGAGGCTCGGCAGATACCCTGTGCAAGTTGCACAAGTCATTAACCTTGGGCCAGAGGGCCCCTTTGTCTTTCCTCCTTAATTTTAAGTTTACAGCCCTTACAGCACTTACTTTGACCTTCTCCTTTAAAGTACTGGCCTTGCTTTTTTTTTTTTTTTTGCATTCCTGACATGTCTTCACTTTTTTTTTCCACCTTTTCTAGAAAACTTGGGAACTTCGCCGAAAGATTTTCGCTTTCTGTCTCTGCCTGTCTCTCTCTCTCCCTTCTGGTTTTTCCCTGCCTCTGCCAGCCACCTATGCTGCTGTTCTCCCTGCTCCTTCTCCTTCCCCTAGGGAGCAGCCGTCAGAAATGAGCTTAGCCTCTTTCTTCCCCTGAGAAGAGGGGAAAGAGAATTTTTATATATATATATTATATATATATGTGTGTGTGTGTACATAGATGTATATATGTGTATATAGATGTGTGTGTGTATAGATGTATATATGTGTATAGAAGTATATATGTGTATATATGTATATATGTGTGTATATATGTATGTATATGTGTGTATATATGTATATATGTGTGTATACATGTATATATGTGTATATAGATGTATATGTGTGTATAAATGTATATATGTATAGAAGTATATATGTGTATATATGTATGTGTGTGTATATATGTATATATGTGTGTATACATGTATATATGTGTATATATCTGTATATATGTATATATCTGTGTATCTGTATATATTATATATGTGTATATTGTGTGTATATATGTATATATGTGTACATATATGTGTATGTGTGTATATATGTATATGTGTATATATGTATGTGTATATATGTATATATGTGTGTATACATATGTGTACATATATACACACACACATACACACACATATATAGTTTTGAGGGAAGGGAAAGTGGAAGATAAATTAAGTATATAATTTTTGAGAAACTGATTTTTTTTTTTTTTTTGAGATGGAGTCTTGCTCTGTCGCCCAGGCTGGAGTGCAGTGGCGGGATCACGGCTCACTGCAAGCTCCGCCTCCCGGGTTTACGCCATTCTCCTGCCTCAGCCTCCCGAGTAGCTGGGACTACAGGCGCCCGCCACCTCGCCCGGCTAGTTTTTTGTATTTTTTAGTAGAGACGGGGTTTCACCGTGTTAGCCAGGATGGTCTCGATCTCCTGACCTCGTGATCCTCCCGTGTCGACCTCCCAAAGTGCTGGGATTACAGGCTTGAGCCACCGCGCCCGGCCGATTTTTGTTTTAAATGTGGGGATATTAGTAGTGGACTTTATAGTTCTTAGTGCCTTTTTGCTGAGATTTTCTTTTTTTTTTTTTTTTCATTCCTACCCATGTTGCCTTTGAGGGACTTTTTGGGGCTTTCCACCTTGCTAGAGCTTTGCACATTCTGGGGCCCAAGGCCCTACGGTGATGCCTCCTGCTTTAGCCCCGCTTAGCATTGCCCAGGGGACACCACGGCCTGGCCCTCTTTGAAGGTCTCGGCCTCCCTGTGGCCTTCACAGCCCCTGGGCATTGTGGCGTTGGGGATGAGGAGTTTTGTGACTTACCCTGCTGCCTTTGGACCTTGCCCCTGCCTGCTCCACGTAATATGTGAGGATCCTTTAATTTCCGCCTTACTAAGTCCAGGTCTATTTGTCACACTGGGTGGGTCTGGATTCCTCACCCTTGAGGCCACTGCAATAAGGCAGTGGGGCGCCCCCGCATGAGAGAGGACTAGAGACCGTCCCGGAGGAGAATATCCCCATACGGGCCACCATTTGTTATATGTAAAAATGTTTATTTAGAAATAGAATGCTTGTTTCCTCGATGCCACAAAGAAATAGCATTTGAACATAAAAAAAGTTTAAAACTTTTTTAAATGGGTAAAAGTAACAGAAAGACAAAGGAAAAGAGGAAGTTGCTTACGAAAGGCCTTAGAAAAGGAATAACATTCCTAAATAAGGAAGGGGCATAGGCTGGGAGCTAGGACATGCCTGTGAGCACGTCCAGCACAGATATTTCAGTTAAAGTACAAGGACGTAGAATGTACTACGGGCCTGTATGTCTAGCATAAAGTTAGTCTTTAAAAGAAACTATTATTTATAACACTTATGATTCTACAAATACAGTAGCCCCAGCATATTTTGTCTAACACATAGTGTACTCTCAATATGCTTCTGATTGAGTAAATTGGGGGATCAATCGACAAATCGATCAATCCATGCCCTACTTTGCAAATTCTGTTGAACCTAAAAATAAGCCATTTTGGTCAACCTATCTCGATTACTCCTGGAACGCAATGCCTCTAATATTTAGAATTATGTCACGTTCATTAGTTTCCCGATTTTCTTTCCTATATTCTCTCTTTTTTCTATTCCTTACAATTTTCAGATTGGTTAACTCAGCACAATTTACCTAAGGGACAGTGGACATTTCTGCCGGTAATTTTCTACTCCTGGATTCCCTTGCTGGGGCTGCTAGGAACCCACTGAGACCAGTCTCGCTCTCAAGTTCTGTGTGCAAAGCATGCTGGGGCCGGGGGGAGTTTCCCTGCAGGTGTGCCTTGGTTCTCCTTTACAGCCTAAGTCTCCCTTGCTTGCCACAGCCTGAAAGTGGTCTGCAATCCCCACTACGTTCTCCAAAAATGAGGCTACAGATGTTACCTGTCTAAGCTCCAAGTGGGCACCTGGGGAGATGACCCCAGGGTTCCAAAGTGGGCAACCAGACTCCTTCTTCAGCCAGCAGCCCAACCACATCAATACGGAGACCAGGGACAGGCAGGGGCACTGGTGTGCTGGTAAATGTTTAACATCCAACTCTCAGAAGAGGAGAGTAGGAAGGCCCCAATTTGTAGCATTAAACAATTTCTGTGGTGTAAATACTTTCTCTATGGCCCACTGCAAGCTTACCAATGTGACGTGACTGGAAGCAGAATTGGGAAGAGATGTGAACTGTCATGTCTGGTGGGCCACAAGACGTGCTTCAGCAGCACAGGCACCGTAAGGCGGGGCCACAAGTACTACAGGGGCTGACCACGGGTCCTGCAGGGATGGACCACGGACACTGCAGATTTTCACTGTGCGTCCCGCAGGGCTGGCCCGTGGGTGTTGCGGGTTTTCACTGTGCGTCCCGCAGGGCTGGCCCGTGGGTGTTGCGGGTTTTCACTGTGCGCCCCGCAGGGCTGGCGCATGAGTATTGCAGGGATCGGTGACGGGTACTTCAGGTCGGGACCATGGGTACCCCAGGCTTGCAGGAGAACATGAAGAAACATCCAGTTCTCTCCTTTCCCTTTTATACCAACTTTGGGTTTTGTTCACTGTACGCTTCCCAGGATCATATTTTTGTCGCATTTATTCCGATATCTAAATTTATCTTATTAGTTTGTTTGCCTTTCTGACACCCATACAGTGACAATACAAACTCTAGGAGAACAGAGACACTGCCTTTCCTATTCTGAGGAAGCCTGGGCTACTATCCAACACATTGAGTTTACTCATTACCTTGGTCTAAATTTTCTTGTTGTGTAGAATACGGTTCCAGCTTCCGGCAACCAGAACCTTCAGGAAAGAACACCTCATTTCTAGGTGTTCATGAACCTGTGTTCTTCCCGGTGGTCTTTGGAAATGCTTATCTAAACCTAGTGAAATGGCTTTTAAAAGCCCTCCAATTTCAGAAAACAGCCCTGCAGCTCTGAAGTCTTCATTTCAAACATAAGCAAAATTCCAGAACATCTGAGCAAAATAATTCCTTCAAAATAAGAATAATAGTCAAATGTATCAATATAAAAGAAGGTCTAAACATTCGAGAAACCTCAAATTCCGAGTTTCTCTGGCCTTTGAATAATTTTTCACCATAGATAAAAAAGGAACCAGAGCTCAGGAAATGGCAGACCTTCAGCCTGGCTCTCGTATTTCAAACACCAGTCTCTCTCACACTGGCCCTGGTCCTCCTGGCAGCAAAAGAGGGGCCTTTACAGTAGAAATCCAACATTTATATGTAGGCTTGGGGATGAGAGTCCAGTGCCCAGGACGTCCGCAAAGCCCAACTACTTCACCGTCAAGGGCGGGATGCCAGATCTGCTGTCTGCCTTGGGTTTCCCCACCTTGAAGAGCAAGAAGAATACATCTTGGCTAAAGTAGAGTGAAGAGCATCTTGGGCTTGAAAGTTTACCAGCAAGTCACGTTGATTGTGTCTGTTGTTTTGCTGTGGCGTTGTGTGTGTGTGAGCAAGAGAACGTCCTGGCCATGGGAGTGACAATGAGGAGCACTGATCTGGGACTCAGCTGTAACCCAAACATGGACACTTACCAGGGCTGGAAGCCCTGCTGCCGATGCAAAGGCCAAGTATGGCCAGCAGAATCATGCAAAACACAGAGATGGCAGCCTCAGAAGGGCCCGCGTCTGTGTGATGGGGCAGTGGCAGCAGACCACAGGCTGGTGAGCATCTCTATCAGCCCCTGCCTGGCTCCTGCTGTCCCAGCCACCGAGTGCGGCAGTGGAGCAGAGGTGGGGGCCCGTGCACAGCGGTGCGTGCTGCAGTCTGAAATTAGAACTCTTCTCCACAATGGTAATTTCTACCTGCTCCTTTACAAATCGAGCTACTTTTTAAATGCATGATATCTCCACCCTCTCCTTTTATTCACAGACCCCCTAGGAAGAGGGATCTGCCCCCATTGCAGCAGGCCCCAGCTATACCACTACCCTTAAGATGCCAGAGGCAACCACCCTATTATCTTAGCAGAAATAGCAGGGTTGTCAGCACTATTATCCCTGGAGTGTTGCTGAGGATGTGAGGAATGGGATCTCTCAGTCACTGTCGATTAGAGAGTGTATCCATGGAACACTTTTAGGTTATTTTTTGTTTGTTTAGATTGATTTTTTAAATTTTCACAGCGCAGTTGGCAGTATCATTTAGAAATTAAAATGCCCATTGGCTCAACAATTCCATTTCTAGGAAATCTATCTACAGAAATAATACCAAAAATGAGCAGACACATGTATATGGATAATCATCATGAATAATGGAAAACGGGAAAAAACCTAAACATTTATCAAGAGTGGGCTCTGTCATTTGGGGCGTCTCTATAATGGCACATTCTGTACGGCTAATCCAATGATGCACATCTATCTATAATGACGGCAAGGTGCCCGGGGCATTTTTAAAATCAGCTTTGTTGAGGCATAATGGCCATACAATAAACTGCGTATTTGTAAAGTGTATAATTTGGTGCATTTTAACACACTCATGAAACAATCACCATCATCAAGACAGGAACCCTTCCGCGCCCGAAGTCCTCCCCGGTCCCTCTGCACTCTCTCTCCGCAAGCAACCACTCGTCTGCTTTCTGTCACCAAGGATTAATTTCCCTCCTCTAGACTTTTATACAGATGGAATCGCACACTATGTACTCAATTCTGTCTGGCTTCTCTCACTCAGATAGTTGTTTTCAAATCCATCCACCTTTTTGTGTCAATAGTTCATTGCTTTTGTAGCTGAGTAGCTTTTAGGGGTGTGGATGGACCCCAGGGTTTTACTAGTTTTTCTGTTGATGTGCATTTGAGTTGTTTTTAGTTTAGGACTTACAGAAATAAAGTAGCTATGAACATTCACAGACGCATTTTTGTACAGACTTCTACTTCTGTTTTTGATAAATATCTAGGAGCGGAATGGCTGAACCATGTGGTAGGTGTAGCTTTTACTCTTTAAGAAACTTCTAAGCTGCTTTCCAGTGTGGTTGCTACATCATGCTTTCCCACCAGGAGCAGGAGCTTGCACCCAGGACATGTTTCGCTTTTGTTTGTTTTTTTTTTAATTGATTTATTTATTAACAAATAATAATTATATATTTTGTCATGTACTTATGATGTTTTGAAATATGGAAATGTTGTAGAGGGGCTCAATCAAGCTAATTAAAGGAAACAAACAATAAAAGAAAATATCTAAAAAATACATATGTACATTTAGGTAACTAAATAAAATACTACTTAAATGTGTTTATAAGCATATGTAAGGTGTGTGTCTGTGTCTATGCATACACATAAGACAGAGCATTCACATCAAATTCCTAACAATGCTCACCTCCAGAAGATACGATGGAGACTAATTTTGTTTTTTGAGATGGAGTTGCTTTAAAAAAATAGCAAAGTTGCTTTAAAAAATAGCAATTTTATTTTAAAATAATTAATTAGTAATTAGCAAACTTTGCATTTTTGAAAGATCAGAATTTGAGCAAATGCTGTGGACACCCACAGAAGGCTTAACAAGCCTCGGTCTCCATAGTTACGGGTCATGATGGGCTCTGCTGTTGGGGGCCACACCCCAATTCCCAACACCCCCAGGGCTTTCTGGTCAGCAGGCTCAGAGACAAGACGATGCACTCAAGGAAGTAAGATAAATCCATAGTCTTATACAAAGGACCAGACAACCCAGGGCTCCTCCAGGCCGAACATTCTGACAATCCACGAGTCTGGGCTGGGGTTCATTCTAACTCTCAGGAAAGAAAGACTCCTTCAACAGTGAAGATGCAGGTGGAGCAATGGACCCTCCCACTCTTAATCTTGGCATGAGGGTCCATGCACTAGGCTGAAAGCATAGGAAGATCAACAAGACAATCTTTGAAGTCTCTCATGCATTTGGTTAAATATAAATCAAGACAAAATGGACTTAAAATTATCACTCGTGAAAAAAAAAAGGTTGTCTCCATTTGTAGTATAAAATTCAAGCATCATTTCGAGCCGGTTCTATAAATTTCTCTAAGTGTATATGCAACTCACTTTATGACTTTTGTAAATTAGTATCTCAATTTTGTCTTCTGTAAAATGAACATAATAGCACCTGCCTCATAGGCTTGGCATGTGCTAAGTCAGTATCTAAAAACAGTCTGAGCACATGGCAGGGGCTGTGGCAGCACTGACTGTTGGTGCTTGCATTCTTCCTCTCTAAAGTCTGATCCTCTTTTCTACAACATAAGATTATCATCGTGTACTCACTTACAAACTCATTCGTTCATTTACTTATCCAGTGTTTATTGAGTGCCTTCTGAAAGCTGGTGGCAAGGTCTCAGCTAATTGCAGAGGATGAAGTAGTGAGCAAAGGAAACCTCCAAGTCCAGGAGAAGAGAGGGGCATGAAGTGGAGGCATGGACACTAATGGAACACAAGAAAGGATCTTCCCAGGGACAGTGGCAGGGAGCTCAAATGTTTGGGAAGCCAGCAAAGGTCCTGTACATCCCTGAGGAGCCAGGACGCTATCTTAGGAAGAGCACTTGGCAACAGAGCAGAGAAGAGCTTGGAGGAAATGCAAGTCCATAGGTGATGGAGCAGGTCTAATGGAAGGTGCTGGTTGTTTTGAAAGGGAGGGAGATATCATTTGGAGAGAAACCAGATATGAGGGTGAAAAAGAAAGAAAACTTAGGAATGGTTCCTAGATTTAGCGCTTGGACATCTGAGTTAACTGGGGAGTCATGGCCTGGCTTGGAGAGCAATGGACAAAGAGGACCTGTGACCTGTGGGGAAGGGTAAAGCCTGCAAGAGGTGACGATGTGGCCATTCTGTAATAAAAAAGATTTAGTGTTTCATGGAAGTCTACCAAAGAATCCTTCCTACAGAAACAAATGTGCTTGAGGCTTTTACTGAGTTAATCAAATAGCCGTTACTTACTGGGAGTAACTACCCAAGATAAGACAAAATGGTGGCTGCATAGACTGTCATGTATGTGAAAATTCCTTTCATATGCATAATTCCACATCGTGATCACCCCCACTCTAGGAAGACTTGGAGAAATGAAGAAAGTCAACATTGTGGCTCAACTAGGAGTGATGAACCACAAATCTGAACCCAGATCTCCCTGATTCTAAGCATTATTGCCATTCTAAGGGCACCTTGGAGGATTCTTGAGAATTTTTTTTTTTTTTTTTCCAGAGAAAGGAATCTTCAAGGTAGTGGAAAGGTAATATATCATTTGCAAGTTTTTGGTGTGAGATACAATTGGTAGGTGTTCACAAGTCTTAGCAGGTACCCTCTAACAGTTTCTTAAAAGATGTGCCAGGCAGATGGCCAGATAAGACCAAGTTTCTATGATAAAACTTGAGTACACTGAGAGATGGTAAAATACAGTTCAAAGTGGAGTCCAGGACTTCAGATTTTGAAGCGACAAAGAGATCTGGAAAGGGTACTGCTTCCACCTTTACAGTGAGTAAAGAACTGAACAAACTGCAAACCACTGACTTTTCCTGATATCATAAAAGAACTGAAGTTGCAGAGCAAACAAAACGCCCCAAACCTGGGGAGAGACAGATGCTTGCGGAGAAAAAGAAGAACCAAGCATTCATTTACTTGGAGCAGATGTTGCCTGATTCTATATACACTGGTAATAAAATCCAGCTATGAATTCTTAACTAATTGCTGAAAGCCAAGTGTGGGAAAGTGTAAAGCCCTAGGACTAGAAGCATGGATGGGGTTTGCACTGTCTTCTGAGGATGCTCACTACTGTGTTCTTAGAGCATATGCAACAGCAACGAAAAGTGAAATCCACGACAGCTATGACACGAAGGATGAGAAAAGGACTTAGAAACATACAGTTAGAGGCCCTTGCACTTTACACAAATTGGCATACTATTATTTGAAGATGACCTTAGATTTTTTAAAGTACATCTTATAAATACCCAGGCAACTATTAAAACACCAAGTGAGATAAATAAGAGAGGAAATGAAGTGAAATTCTAAAAATAGTCCATCAAATCTAGAGAAGACAAAAAGGGGGAATAAACAAATAACAAATGAAACAACTAGACATAGCTGGCAGGATGGTAGGTTTTAATCCGGTTATATTGATAACCATTTTAAATGTGAATGATCTAAACACAGCAGGTAAAAAACAGAGATTGTCAGGTTGAATGAAAAAAAAGACTCAACAATATGCTGTCCACATGACATTTATTTTAAATGTAAAGACATAGAAATATCAAAAGTAGAAGCGTGGAGCGTGATGGATCATGCCAACACAAGCTACAGAAAGCTGGAGCAGCTGTAATAATTCCATACGATGCAGAGTGTAGAACAAGGAATGTTATCAGCAATAGAGAGTGATATTACATAATTATAAAAGAATCAAGTCTCCCAGAGGAGACAATACTAGCAACACAGCTTTAAAATATGTGAAGCGAAAACTGATTTATCTGAAAGTGACAGCAAGATTTACAGTTACAGCTGGAGGCTTGAACACTTCTCTCTCAGCAACTGGTTTAACAAGAAGGCAAAAATAAGTACAGATAATGATAACCTAAACAGCGTCATTGGCCATTTTGACATAATTGACACCTAGAGAACACTCCGACAACAATAACAAAATACCCTTCTTCACAACTACAAATGAAATATCCATCTGGAGAGACTGTATTCTGGGCCTTAAAATACATCTTAATAAATTTAAAAGCATAAAAATCATACCAAGTATATTTTCAAAGATCAAATTAAACTAGAAAATAAATAAAGATATCTGAATATCTCTAAATATTTGGAAACTAATAATATACTTCTCCATAAAACATGGATAAAATGGAATTATCTGAGAAATTAAAATTGTTTTGAACTGAATGACAATTAAAATACAGCATATCAAAATGTATGGGATGCAGTTAAAGCAGTGCTCAGAGGACAATCTATACTACTAGATGCTTATGTTAGAAAAAAACATTTGAATCAATAACCTAAGGTTTCACCATTAGAGAAGGAATTTCCTCACTCAGGACCCTCCACAGGTGTTACCTCCATCCTCACTCAGGACCCCCTGTGAGTGTCACCTCCATCCTCACTCAGGACCCTCCATGAGTGTCACCTCCACCCTCACTCAGGACCCTCCATGAGTGCCACCTCCACCCTCACTCAGGACCCTCCATGAGTGTCACCTCCGTCCTCACCAGGACCTTACACAGGTGTCAACTCCATCCTCAATCAGGACCTTCCATGAGTGTCTCCTCTGTCTACCCTCAGGACCCTCCGTGAATGTCCTCACCATCCACACTCCCCACTCAGACCCAGACTGTTTCAGGGTTGGACACTGAGCTGTGGTCCCTGAGCCTGGCTCTTCTCTGAGCTTCTCTTGGGCACCTCTCTCTCAGACTAGGCTCAGCTCCAACACGAGTTCCCAGAGCCCTTCCTGTTCACTGGTGTCTCACACTCACACCTGCCCACACGCACACTGACTCACACTCAAACTCACATCCACACTCATACAGTTCACTGCTTTCCTCACATCCTTCTGCAGTCAGGCAGCCACAGGCACTTTCTCTTACACAGCCTCACACACTCATGCTCCCAAACACGTTCACAGGTACACACAGACTCATTGACACACTGGCACACTCAATGCTGTGCACACCTGCTCTCAGGTACACATTCACACACTCATCCACACGGAGACACTCCTGTGCAGGTGCACACGTGACACGCCCCCACTCACCCCTCCCTTCTGGCACCCCGTGTTCCCTGTCTCAGGGCTCACCCTTCATGAGCACACGTGGAAGTTGCTAATGCAGGGCGGATGCTCAGACAGGGAGCCTGCATGAACAGGTTCACGGCATTTGTTGTTTATGTGGCTGTTGCTTGTCCTTCACTGAGGTTCAGCATTTGGAGGGCAGGGACTCTGTCTCTGGGGCATCCCTTTATTCCAGGACACAGCAAGTACCTGCCACATCGAGGAACTCAGTAAAGATTTCTTTTTTAATAAGAGAGGAAGGAAGCACAGGATATAGGATAGAAAAGCAAAAGAAGACGGCAAGGAAGGACGGGTGCTGAAGAAGACAGAGAGATGGACCCTGTTGAGCCTGCGAGATCTCGGCGGGAGCTGTCCTGGGCGTGGTTGTTCTCTGATACAGTCTAATTTTGATATGACCTCAGTGTGGCATACTACGGGACCACAGCTTCCCCATCAGGCTGCCTTACTAAGATGGAACTCCACAATCGTGATTTAATAGACAGAAGCTGCATCTGCTCCCCACAAGTTACTAGCCCACATTGGCACTCCTCAGAGTTAAGAATGTGTTTCCATGGTGACCTTCTGGTAATTAACTTTTTGGAAGGTATCCAAGACAGACCAGCCTCCTCCAGAATTCAGCACCACCTGGGGTCCTTCCGGCCCAGGGCTACTCTTTCTGGAAAATCAACTTGTACATCCCGGCAGTGGGAATGGTCGCCTGATTTCCTTTATGTCTTTTGGGGGGCTCACTCTCTCCTAGACCAGGGTTGTGTACTTCCTTCTTTTACCTTGTTTATGCAGCAGGACCCCAGATCCAACCAGTCTCCCGTGAGCTTTATCAATAGACAAGGTTTATTGTAAGAAACTGGGAAGAGACCCAAAGAAAGGGGTGGGATGGGCTAGTTTCTAGCCACTTTCATGATTGGTGTGGTTTGGAAAATGACGAACAATTCCTTTCTGGCATGCTGTGAACAGGAAAGTGAGAGCGTGGTAGAGTACAGAAGACGTATTTCTTAACATATCATACGTTCTTGAATGGGTGTTTTTGGCCAACATTTTGAATGTCTTTGTTTAGTTTCTTTATGCTTGAGGCAAAACACTTAACAAGAGACAATGATAGCGCATTGTTGAAACAATGATGATAAATTTTAAATAGGCGTAATTATCCTGTGGCCTGAAAAGAGACCTGCATACAATTAATATTGAAATTTGGCAAATGCATGATCGGAAGAAACATGTGATTTCTTAACTAAGGAAACTTTAGGAATGCACCCTTATGTAGCACTGTACACAACGTCTTCTGGAGGGAAAATGAAATCCCATTGCTGATCAACAGCATGGGTGCAGGGCTTGGAAAACACCCACGGGTCCAAATCAACTGCTGCTTCTCCCCTTTCTACGCGCAGTTCCAGCATGACGCTGAAAATGATTCAAAGATTCGGCTGGGAATATGTGTGCTCGAGGAAACAGGCCTCTTTGCAGCGAAGAGACTGGCAAGCTGTTCAGAGTTCTATGCACCGTGAGCTAAGCAGATCTAGTTCCCCGGAAGATCTGGTACAGACTGTTTTTATCGGGAGAGAAACCTGGGCTGAAACCTAGCATGCTGCGCAAGTTTACTAGCATAAAGGGAGCAGCGGGCCAAATTTGAAGATATTGGCTCAGGGTGAGCAAATGCGAGCTCTGTGCACTTGGAGGGAGGCGCTCTGCACAGCCCAAGGGTGTGGAAGTAAACTCTCTGGTCTTGGAGTTAGACTGTCTTGCCCCATCCCTCAAGTCTGCCAATGACTTGTTTTGAACCTTCACCAGTTTCACAGCCTTTCAGAGCCCTGTCTCCGTGTTCCTGCAGCACAGATCTCCACCTCCTAGGGTTGAAGATGACCTGAGATCAGCAAAGTGCCTAGCATGTAGTTGGGCACTCAATCCACAGCAGCTCAGACCCCCTGTAGCAGCCTTGGGTGCCTAGATTCTCAGATTCCCATCCAGCAGGGAGGCCCTCAAGGAATGACGCAAAAATGAAGCGAATGCTTCACCTTCAGTCAACATGGCATGCATGGAGTGGGATTTAACTTCCCATTATTCAATTAAAACGAAATGGCCCAGCAGTTCCAACTCCCTGGGATCCTGTTCCTGAATCCCAGTCCAACTGCGACTCTGGTACCCAAGAAAAAGGCTTTCAGCATTTAAACTTGGACTTAAAAGCCGGTAAGAAAATTAGTGTTCCTGAATCTGCTGTTTCATCAGAAGGATGAGGGGAGATCACGGGGATCACCCCAGCATGGCAGCTCTGAATCCTCCCAGCACATGGTCAGGACGTGTGGATCACAGGATAAGCTACGACTGCCACGTCTGCAGCGTCAAGCTCACCCCAGGTGCGTCCTGCCCTCCCCTGGTCCTCTCCCCACTATAGAAGTTATTCCAAAAGGCAACTTCCTCCTCCCACCCCCATTAAAAGCAGCTGTTTTATTTCTGATTGACTCTTTTTTGAGCAAATGCTCCAGAATCAAGTCACTTGAAGGGTAATTGTTTCTGAAAAATATCTTGTTTTTGCATCTGTGCAGCTGTGGTTATTCAATCGCTGGAACACCATCTATTGAGTGGCATATTTATTGCTGACTTTTTCCCCTCCTTTTATTCTGGTTAGACATGGTTTGGTTCCCTTAGTTTGGGGATGGGTTGTGTTCTTTAGGTTTGCGAGTTATTTTTTGCTGTATTGTATTCCTAATATAGGGAATAATTAATTTCTATTGTAAAAACTAAATAATTTTAAAATTAAATCTCTCACTGAAAACATCTTACAAATTTGACATGAGTCCATTAACTGACAAGATCTGTGTTTTAAGGAAAAATGGGTCATCTCGGATGTCCAAAGAGCAACTTTAGAAACCCTGGAACCACGGGTCAGTCAGTTACAGGAAACCCTCTTTAGGGAATAGTTGTCATACTCATGTACATGTTTAATGCATAAGCAGAAACATCCGGGAGGCATTCATTGTCCTCTTGCAACTGTCTAGGAACACAGGTTCCATGATCTCACCTGAGTCATGATGACCTTGTGCGTCCCTCTGAGTCTTCTCACTTGTAAAGCATCCTTGTAGGAAAACAGTACCCTCTGAAGGACAGGGTCCCCCCGGGAAGCCAGGGCACTTGTCCTAGCACAGTCGGGGCCTAGCATCAGAAGCAGGGCTTGGGAATGGAGTGGGAAGTGGGTACCAGGGAGGCCCAGGTGTGAAAGCCTTGTCCACCTCACCGAGTACCCTTTGACTCCAGAACACCAGCGTGGGGGGGTTATTTTGGAGGCAACACACCACTAGCTCCCCAGTCACAGTCCCATCTGAGAGAACATGCCCCGCCCAGCCCCATCAGGGCCACCACATAGCACTGAGCCCTCACTCCCCACCGGGAGGAGCAGGGCCAGCAGGTAGAAAGGAGCAGTCTGTGGGTAAGAGCTGGCACTTGCGAGGTCATCAGTGCAGGCAGAGCGAGAAACAGCAGGAGAGCAGGAAGGAAGGAGGGAGTCTGGGAGCCAGAGGAAATGGCCCCATTTCCCAGCCTCTAGCTCCTGCTCAGAGTCTGGTCCAGCTCCACATAGCTCACACAGCCCTCATCCTACTGCACTGCAACTGCTTAGCTATGTGTCTGCCTCTAAATTATAAGCTTCACAAAGTCCAGCATCTGTGTCTGCCTTGTTCGTGCTTATGCCCAGAACATAGCTCCAGGGCTGGCACAAAGTGACTTTGTGCCAAGTGGCTTTCTACAATAGAGGAAGGAGGAGAGAGCTTTCAGTTAAGAGGGAAACAGGCCAGGTCATTGGCAACGGTATTGGAGGGCAGGCGAGCCCAAAACTGGGACTTAGCCTGGGAAGGTTCTCGGCTCTGCTCAGGAAAGAATTCCAGAGCAAGCTGGTGGTAGAAGAAAACAGCTTCATTGAGGCAGAGCGTTACAGTTCTGTGATTGCACCTGCAGAGCAGGGCCGTGTCCTAGGCAGTGTGTGCAGAGCAGCAACTCTGGGGCAGTTCAGCAGCCATATTATACCCACTTTTAATGACATGCAAAGTAAGGAAACTGTTATTCAGAATTTCCTGGCAAAAGAGGTGGTAACTTCCAGGTCATTGCCATGGAACAGGGCAGCAACTTCTGGGTGTTGCCATGGCAATGGTAAACTGACATGGCACTGGTCGGCAGTCTTACGGAGAGGTGCTTTCCCCTTTCCCCTGTTTCAGCCTTCAATCTGCTCTAGAGTTTGAACCCCACTTCCTACCTCAAAGGGACCCCAGGGTGGAGGTCACAGCATACGTAAGAATTTTAATCACAATTACAGTTAAACATTCAGGTAAACATATTAGAAGGCAAAAATATTTTCTTTTTCAACATTAGGATACAGTTTGTTTGAAAGGCCTAGTAATGCAATGGTTACATCGCAAACTCATGCTTTAAATACTAAGTACCTTCCCCATCTCTGTCAGTAAAGGAGCCACAAAGATTCCCATGGGACAGCCTGGTACATCTTCCAGGCCTCTAGGTTTTTATCTTAAATATTAGTCTACAATAACATGAGTCAGAGCTCCTCAGGGAGAAATTGATTTGATGTCCTGGGAAGAGGAAAGTGGAGATGGTTCTGGTACATCTTATTGCCAGAAAGCAATAATTCTCTCCAAAATCTTTGGGAATCATACCAAAAGGACAAAAAAGCTAGCCCAAGAGGCTCCCAGTGGACATATTATGCCAATGTAACCATCATCAAGAGAGTGATAATTATGGGTAATTAGGACTAGTCATTTCCTTTAAAACCACAGGTCCATAATGCTGCTCAAAATGGGAAAAGCTATTATAAAGTTTGCAAAGCCGTCTGTGAAATGTTGATGAGGAATTGGAGATGTGTTGGTGCCAGATTATAACTCCGCAGATTACTTGTGGGTCAGTAGGAGAAAATATAATTATAAAGCAGAGGGATGTGACTGTGCTCACCACAACCCAGTGACAAAACAATATCACTCATGGTGAAGCAGCCAGACACGTGTGTCAGGATGTGACACACGTGATGTACAAAGCTGGCATCATCGTCAAAGTAGACACCAAAACGTGTTTACC
Source organism: Theropithecus gelada (assembly GCF_003255815.1). Lineage (NCBI taxonomy): Eukaryota > Metazoa > Chordata > Mammalia > Primates > Cercopithecidae > Theropithecus > Theropithecus gelada. The sequence goes on along the minus strand of NC_037678.1, from coordinate 41,411,729 downwards.
TGAACCAAGTGAGGCCCCTGGACCTAACATCCAGCCTGCAGGAAATACTGTGGGTAGAAGGGCTGACTGTCACAAGGCCTGATCAGACTCACACAGAACATGGGGCCTCCTACAGGATGGCAGCTCAGCTCTTCATCCAGTCACAGTCATGGCAGCAACCGGCAGGGCAGGACCCTTCTAAGTGAAAAGAGACATAATCTGTAGAGAAGCCAACTAGACAAAGGGGAAATGGTAAGGCAGCTGCAGCAAAACGTCAACACTTGTCCTTATTTCCTCATCTACAAAATGGGGGTGGCATCAACAGCACTCACCTTATAAGATTATAAAGATTAAACGTAAAATGCGTAGAACATTGTACATCATCAAGTAATGGTTCCAAAATCTGTTAGCCTGTGCTGGTGAGTATTCTTTCCATGCATGAAATCCTCTCAGACATTTAAAAATCTGGACTCAGACCAGTGAATACTGTTTGGAGACAATGCCCCTCCCCGCCCTGACACCAACCCACTGCAAAAAAAATAAATAAATAAAAAGATGAGGATGAGGATGGTGTATTGAAAGCACAACGGAGAGAATGGCAACCTTCTTTCTACAAATCCAGTAAACAGAACCTTTCCAGGAATGCATACGGTGAAAAGTCAGGTGTAATTGCATTTCATACTTGGTAAATTGTTATTTATAAAAGAAAATGCAAAAGGGAGTTTCTGTATCCGTTAACTATTGCTGTGTAACAAACTACTCCAGCATAAGTGGTTCAAGGCAATAATCAGTTATGATCATTCACAAGACTTGGGTTTCCTGACAGGTTCTAGGCTGGTCTGGGCTGGGTTTGCTACAGTCTGTGGGGGCAGCTGCTCTAGGAGGGCCTTGCCTGGAGTGGCCTCCTCCACATTGTCTCTCATCACCCAGCAAGCTTGGAACTGGTACATCATCACTCCTTCCACCACATTTTTTTTTTTTTTTTAAAGAAAGAGGCTTACTCTGTCGCCCAGGCTGGAGTGCAGTGGCAGGATCTCGGCTCACTGCAACCTCCACCTCCTGGGTTCAAGCGATTCTCCTGCCTCAGCCTCCCAAGTAGCTGGGGTTACAGGCACGCACCACCACACCCAGCTAATTTTTATATTTTTAGTAGAGACAGCATTTGGTCATGTTGGCCAGGCTGGTCTTGAACTCCTGACCTCAGGTGATCCACCCACCTCAGCCTCCCAAAGTGCTGGGATTACAGACGTGAGCCACCGCGCCCAGCCCCTTCCTCCACTTCTGTTGGTCACAGAGCAACCCAGATTCAAGGGAAAGGAAAACAAACTTTATCTCTAGATGGGTTGGGCTCTAGAGTCATATTGCAAAAGGCACCAATAAAAGTGCAGGGAAGGATTGGGGCAGCTGCAGTCAATCAACCACAGACCATCTGGGCTGCACTGACATAACCAGACATGCAGATGAAGAGGACTTACTTGTAACGCACAAAGTTATTTTCATAGCTGGGCTTTTCTCTGTGTGTCTTTGGACGAGTACCTACAAGGCAGCTGGTAAAATGGACCTGTTCCTTAATGGTAGCATGAAAACACAGTGACTAACAAAGAATAACAGTCGTTCAGAGGGCAGGCCGTGTTCTGCCCTGATGACTATGCGTGGTCTCATTTCATCTCCATGCCATCTCCTCCACATCCGTTCCATTCTCTTCGTGTGAAGTCAAGCAAGTTTAAGCACCGAGAATTTTAATATTTTGTCCAAGGTCAGTTATCTGGTGAATGGTGGCACTAGGACTACGACTCTCCCTATTCATTAGCAATATACGTACATGCTACAGCCTCCCTGAGTGGAAAGCTTATAGGTCACAGGTCCTAAACACCAGAGAACCAATGATCATTTTTGATGAGCTTTTCAGTGGACACAAACTGAATAAAATAAAACAATGTAGGAATTATTTTTGAGTGCTAATTCTATCTACCTATTGATATACTTTATTTGTTGACTTACTTATTGATCAGTTTATCCTGGAATTTGTCCTTCCTACTTTGGGGGTGCTGAACTAAACTTTTCCTCAGGCAGCAGGGGGAGAAGGAGAGAGCGGTTGCACGTTTGCTGCCATTACCGTTGTGAGTTATTGTTGGCTTGAGTCCTGGTGTTTGTAATGTTCTCGCCTGGAAGAAAAAAAATAAAATGTTAGTAACAATATCTACAACCTCTATGAGATATTTGACATGTGCCTCCCCATCTGCCTGATCATACTCCCTTCCCAGAGCTCTGGGTTTCTGGAAGCATCCATGTGGTGGCCAGGCACCTGACCCCACCTGAGGCCCCAGCAGAGGAGCAGTGAACCTGGCTAAACCCACCTGTGATCTCCAGCACCCTGGCCATAGGATTTGGGTCAGATATTGAGCCAGTTCACGTCAAATTAAACTAAGGGTGTTCCAGGACGACAGGGGCAGAGAGGAAAATCTCCCCAGGAGATGCAGCCATCGTGGGATCCTGAGGGCAGATGGCTTTGCAATGAAGCTGACCCTCGAAAGCAGAGTAGAGATAGAAACCAAATCAGCCCTCAGTGTCTCTATAGAGGCCCCTCACATCAGCCATTAGCTCAGGATCCTCAGGTGTAGGAGCCAATGTATGCCACTGATGGTTTAAACCAGAGTGAACCTGGTTTTCAGTCTGCGAAGAGTAACCAAGGAGTCAAATACGCAATTTGGGACCCCCTAGGAAAGTTCATCCTCCCTTCTTCCTGTTCACTGAGGAAAATAAGACCCTGAGTCTCCTGTCGTTCTGATAAAAACACATCTAATTTAATTGAAGCTAGGCCACCCGGGCCTTTAAAACTCATTTCGTGGCTTCGCTGCTACCTTCTTCTCCTTAATCACCTTTAGCTAGATAGAGTGGGAACCAAAGTTGGGGGTGCAGCCATTTTGGCACGTGATGGGATTGTACTGTTTGCCATGAAGACTTCCTTTTATTTTGACTACAGGCGGACCTCCCATCTTATGCAATTCTCCAGGGACATGTCTGGCATCTCAGTCTCTAAGTTATAAAAGCATACAGTTCTAACCCCCATTGACTCCAGTTCTCAAGGTGTTGCTTCAGTTCTCGAATCTCAAAATCACTGGCAAAAAGTGGCACCTCATCTGGAATGGAGCTGATCTGCAGGGCTGCTGGTAGCCGTAATGATCCTGCTCACGTCTGTGGTGAAGTCCACTGGACTTCCACAGGAATCCTCAGTGGATATCATGGCATTGCACACCTCAGTAACGAGAGGCTTTATCTGCTAAAGAGGAGTCAGGGACGGCTGCCCTCCTGTTATTTCATCCACCTCCGAAGATATGTCCAGGTGGGTGACGACAAATTCGTGGCAACAGGACAGGCAAGCCGGCACTCAACTTTGCCTGCATCAGTTACTTCGCGTACCTTTTCTCCTTGTCTTGGAGCACCCTGTTCAGTGTTCCTCAAAAGCTGAGTTTTTGACAAAGATTTCTTTCTACAACCTCCACAGTATTCCAGGGACTGAGACACACATGTCAAATATTTTAAGTCGTTTACAAAAGTACTGAAATTTCCTAATGCTAAATGAGCAGACTGAGGCTATGAACGGCAAAATTACCCATTGCATGCAGCAATTCAGAAGTTGTCTGTCACCCATACGAGACACCGTGGAGGGGAGGACTGGCTGATTTAGCGACTCAATAGATGCATCCAAAAATACCACTTAGAACTTAGTATTTATTTTCCATGGAAAAGAATAACGGCACTGTTTCCTGCTGGGAAATTTACTATGCCTTTATTCTGTTTAACCAATAATACCTTATGGGCTCTTGAAAATTATATTCACTTAAAGATCAGGCAGTCATTTTCATTTGTCCTGATAGAAAAGCATAGATTGCAACTGGGTCTACGGCACCCAGGTTCAGTCAGCGTTCTGCTGGAATAACAATGGCCACCACCAAACTCACTGTCACTCAAAACCACCTTTCTCTTGGCTGGTGCTAATATTTTGCTTGGGATATTCTTTTATATGGGAAGCCAGCCCCAGCCAGTCTTTACTCTTGCCCGAGGCCAAGGCCTCTTCTCCACGTCTGTAGTCACGCCTTCCCAGAGCTCTGGGTTTCTGGAAGCATCCGTGCAGCGGCCAGGAACCTGACCCCACCTGAGGTTCCAGCAGAGGAGCAGTGAACCTGGCTAAACCCACCTGTGAGCTCCAGCACCCTGGCCACAGGATTCGGGTCAGATGTGGAGCCAGTTCACATCAAATTAACCTGAGCGTGTTCCAGGAAGACCAGGGTGCCCTCTCTAGACCTCCATGGCAAGTGGACTAAGGGTGACCTTTAGAGCAGGGGTTGGGGATTTCTGCTCTAAAGGTTAAAGGGAGACCCATGGTCCATGGTGACACATAGAATGCTTAGTAAAATGGCATTCCTCTACCACAGGGGAAAAAAAACCCAGGCCTTGGAGGAACATGGGCAATGACTACGGCCTCTTTTGTTTCTGTAATGCACGTACACTTAGTAATTTCCTGAGATAATTTTTCAGGTTTCAAAACATCCATGAGCGCCAGCTCTCTTCATCTGTTGCTGGAGAGCTCATTCTCTCCTTCTCTGGAACACAGAGCTGTGCTGCTCGTAGACACTCAGGAAACACTTGCCGAATGGATTTAAAGTGAATAATACAGAGAGAATGATCTTGTAAACTGAGCCTGCTGGTTTCAATCACCATCACATACACACACAAAATGACAGACAGTGAAGCATGTTTGGAGAAGGATCTCTACATGGTGCAGACCTTTGAGAACGACCTGGTGCTGGATGCCACCCCAGACCAAAGAAGCTGGAACGCCTGGGACTGACCTCCAGGCTTGGGTGGTTTTCAGAAACACCCTGGGTGGTTTCGCAAGCAATCAAGGTCACACGGGTGGTCCCAGGGTTAATTTTGGTGCAACAAGTATGAGTGTCAAATAACAATGCACTTTGTTCAATACTTTGACTACCCAAGGAGAAGGCCTCAGTTCACCGTCAGTGAGTCTTCCATCTCTTTACCTCTTGTTCATGTGCCTTTTAATATATGGACCACGAGCTCAGAGCCTAGGCAGATAATGGCATCATTTTCAAATTTCATAATTTTTTTTCTGGTTCACTCAAGCTCCCAGTGCCTGCCAGAGACATAAAGTTGAAAGAGGCAGAGACTCCAGCCTTTGCTGTCTGTCTCCAAAGATCTCATACACATCTCTACAAAAGGGAAAAAGTGATACAGTAATATCACTTACAAGGGACTATGACCATCATCTAGCCTGAAGAAGTGAGGGAGGTGTTCATAAAAGGGACTGAGCAGAGTCTTGATGACAGAATCATGCGGGGCAAGGAGTGTATATTTCAAGCAGAAAGATCAAAAAAGAGTTCTAAAGCTGTTGGGGAAAGGGCCACTTGGCAGAGCTGGAATGCACAGCTGAGGGATGAGTCCCAGCAGGAGGCGAGATGCACGCGTCCCCTGAAGGAGGCCATGAAAGGGGTACCTGTGTGACACGTCACCACTGTGACATTTACCTAGAGGGCAAGTGGTGCCTGGAGAAGATTTGATGAAAAGGTGCCACATTCCTCAGGTTTCTGCAGAGATGCAGAACCAATGGGAGTGTGTAGAACCAGAAAAAAAGAGATTTCTTATAAAGAGTTGACTCACACAATTAGGATGACTGGCAAGTCCAAGTCTGTGGTTTGGGACAGCAATCTGGAGACACAGGAGAGCTGAGGGTGCGGATGAAGTAAAAGGAACAGTCATCTGCTGGAGAATTATTCTCTTCCTGGGGGACCCTCAGTCCTTTTGGTCTATTCATGCCTTCAACTGATAGGGTGAGGCCCACCACATTATAATATAAGGCATTCTGCTTTCCTCTACCAACTAAAATACTAATGTCATCAAAAACCACCCTTGTAGAAACACACAGAATAATGTCTGACCAAATATCTGGGCACCTCATGGCCCAGTTAAGTTGATACATAAAATTAACCATCTTGAGTCCACCCCTTGCCAACTTGGCACCTATATATGTGTCTAAATAAAGACAATAACAAGGCCATACTTTTGCCCAGCATGGTACAACTATTCGTGCCCATCTGGATGTGCACTAACCCTTTCCCTAGTAGAGGAAATTAAGTCCTTGAGTGACGTTCGTGCTTTTCCTTGACATCCCATAACTGAAGAACTGTGATGTAAACTTAACAATACTTAAATACTATGATATAAAGTCAGTATATCTTATGTCACATGACTAGGAGATACAAGAGGAAAGAAAATAAAGATATATACACACATACAAACATGTCATAACAAAATAGTAAAGAAATACATCAACTGCAGGCCGGGAGCAGTGGCTCATGCCTGTAATCCCAGCACTTTGGGAGGCTGAGGCAGGTGGATCACAAGGTCAGGGGTTCAAGACCAGCCTGGCCAAAATGGTAAAACCCCGTCTCTGCTAAAAATGCAAAAATTAGCCGGGCATGGTGGTGTGCACCTGTAGTCCCAGCTACTCAGGAGGCTGAGGCAGGAAAATCGCTTGAACCCGGGAGGCAGAGGTTGCAGTGAGCCGAGATCACACCACTGCACTCCAGCCTGGGCAACAGAGCGAGATTCCGTCTCAAAAAAAAAAAAGAAGAAATACGTCGACTGCAGTCATTGTTTCTGTGACGGTACCGCAGTTGTAGCCAGTATCTGTCACTTCCTCTTCCCCTGCCTGCCCTGTATTCCCTTTGCCTTCAGCAAGTGCCTCTGCTGGTTGTGATTCTTGGCCTGGTGGTTGATCCAAGTCTTCATTCCTGAAGGGTCTGGGCTATTTGCAGTCCTGCCTGGAATGAGTTGTTTTAGTTTTCCACTGGCCTTCATCACAGGGTTTGGTAATACTAAGAGACTCCCTAAGGAATTTTCTGTATTGCAGACATACACTTCCTTACCTCCATTGTGGCATCCTTGGAAGCCAGGATCAATCACCCCAGCCAGCACTGTAAGCCCCTCCTTTGCCTATTGATTCGAAGGAATTTGAGGAGTCCTCAGTCGCTGAGCAGCAGTTTTCACCTCCGGTTCAACAGAATCGTCATTGGTTATTACACTGGGGATTACATTACAATATGAGATTTCGATGAGGACACACATCCAAACTATACCAGCATTCCCTCTAGAACCAAAACTTCTAAGCCAACAGAGCATAACGTCGCAGGGATGAGAACTTAAAATATTGCTAGAGGGTCGCTAGGGGTAACTGTGAGGAGTGCCACTTCCACTTCCACCCCTCAATTCCTGGACCCATGAGTCCTGGTTGTCTGAGAAACAGCACCATGCATTGCACATGGATTCAGAGCATACACAGCCTTCTAGGAGCCTTCCCCATCCCTGCAGTATTGTCACCCTGTTGGTGCTGTAGCTGAGTCTTCAATGGGCCGTCCCACTGTTCTATCAAGCCAGCTGTTTCAGGATGGTGGGAAACAGGGTCAGACCCATGAATTCCACGAGCATGGGCCCATTGCCGCACTTCACACTTCATTTCCTGTAAAGTGAGTTCCATGGTCAGAAGCACTGCTGGGTGGATATCATGACTGCGGGGAAGACGTTCTGTGCTTCCGCAGATGGTCGTTTTGGCAGCAGGGAAGGGAAGGAAGGCAATCCATATCCAGAGTATCTATCCCAGTAAGCACAAAACTGTGCCTCCCAGCATGGAAGTGCTTCCATGTAATCATCCTGCACTAGGAAGCTGACTCACCCCCTGCGGAATGGTGCCATATTGGGGAATCAGTGTTGGCCTGTGCTCCCGGCGGATTGGACACTCAGAGGTGGCTGTTGCCAGGTCAGCCTTGGTGCATGGAAGTCCATGTTGCTGATTCCAGGAATAACTTCCATCCCTGCCACCATGGTCACTTAGATCATGAGGCCATTCATGGCTGGGGAAAGAGGCTGCCTGGTGTCCACAAAAAGGGTCATCCTATCCACTTGATTATCTAAATCCTCTTCTGCTGAGCTCACCATTTGGGGAGAATTCACATGGGACACAAATATCTTCATTCTTTTTAATCATTCGGAAGGGTTTATGCACATACCACGATTCTAAGTTTTCTTATCACCAATTTTCTAATCAAGTTCCTTCTGAGTTATTGACCTTCCAGCCAAACCAATGGCCGTAGCCCATTAATCAGTATGTCATCACATTTCTGGCCATTTCTCCTTCCAAGCAAAGTGAACAACCAGGTGCACTGCTCAAAGTTCTGCCCACTGGTAGGATTTCCCTTCACCACTGTTCCTCATAATATCTCAGAAAGGGGCTGAGCGCTGCAGCTGTCCATTTTCGGGTGGTGCCTGCATATCCTATAGAACCACCTGTAAACCAGGCCTGAGTCTTCTCTTCCCGTGTCAGCTGAGCATAGGAAACTTCCCATGAGGCCATAGGCGCAGGCCGGGAGACAGAGGGCAGGGCAGCAGCAGTGGGATCATGGTCATTTAGGCCACTTACTCATGTAACTTGTACCTTCAGGAACTGCTCAGGCAGACCGCATGTCCACCACCTCTGTTTGATGATGGAGTGATCCTGGGAACACTCATATACAACAAGGTGAGTCAGATAACACCCAGTTCATGACAGGAAGCTCACATGACATGGCAACGTGGTGGCCAGTGGTAAAGCACTCAGTCTCTACCAAGGCCCCATTGCAGGCCAAGAGCTGTTTCTCAGAAGGTTGTCTGCAAATAGTGACAGGGCTTTTCTCCAGAATCCTCAGGGCTTGTGACGTGATTCACCTACAGGGGCTGCAAAATGCTCTAAACAGCCTGTCTGTCCACTGCTGCCATCTCAGGCACCACTGCGTCTGGGCTTCCTACGGCCCACATGGTGGAGTAGCTTGCACAGCAGACTGGGCCTGCTTCAGAGCCTTCTCCTGCTCTGGGCCCTACTCAAAACCAGCAACTTTACACCCAAGTGAGGAATATGCCACCTCCAAAATCCAAAGACGCCCTCGAGGCATTGTGCCTCTTTTTTGATCGTCAGAGGGGCCAGAGCACAACTTGTCCAGCACCTTTGGAAGGAAATCCCAGCATGTCCCTCACCACTAGACACTTAGAAATTCCACTGAGGTACATGTTCCCTGAATTTTAATCAGGTTTATTTCCCAAGCCCTGGCACATAAACGTCTTACCGATGAGTCTAGAGTGGTTGACACCTTCAAGCTCACTAGATCCAAATGTTTATGAGACACTGAAGCTGGGAATTCAATCCCTGAGTCCATCCTTGTCTTGCCCACCTTGTCTAGTGACATTAGGACAACCAGTCGATCTCAGCATTATTTGTTAGTTTGGCAAAAATGTTCAGAAGCATCAGAAGCACCATCATTCAGACCTTTTTTTCTCAGGCGTGTTTGATGAGGCATATTCAGTGGTTGTAATATTTTGTGTATCTCTACTGCTCAGTCATGCCATGGCCTGCCTGTGCCTCCTTTACTACTAGAGTTGGAGTGATTTGTGTCTTTACATCTAATCAGGTTAGAAAATAAATGTCAGAAAACCCAAAAAAAACTTAGAAAATATACCCTTAGGATTCTGTTCCTCTAGAAATACTTTCAGTACCGCAATCTGTATTAGCTGGAGTTTTCCAGAGAAACAGAACCAATAGGGTGTATGTTTTTATAGATGGAGATTTGTTACAAGGAACTGGCTCACATGACTAAGTAGGCTGCAAGTTCAAAGGCAAGTCTGGAGAATCGTTCTCTTCCTGGGGGACTGTCAGTCTCTTTATACGGGCCTTCAACTGATTGGATGAGGTCCACCACATTATGGAGGACAACGTGCTTTACTCTACTAATTAAAATGTTAATCTCATTCAAAAACCCCCTCACAGGAACACCCAGGATGATATTTGACCGAATATCTGGAGGCATGGTGTGGTCCAATCAAGTTGCCACATATAATTAACCATCACAAGGGTGTCCTGTTCTGGCTTTCATTTCAACCAGATCGTTCTGGATGCTAATTGGAGAACAGCAGGTTTTCACTTTTGCAAGGACATTCTGGGAGTTGGTGGAGAACAGATTGATAAAGAGACTTACAGGCAGACTTAAAAAAAGAATATTTGTCATGTGAGCATAAGGTATAAAGAATCACAGAACAAAGAGTGCCTCAGGCCCCAATGACAGATCAGGAAAAACAGTGACTGTTAACCTTGAAGACACTTCGGACATCCTCCAGTCTCTTGTCTTCCCTTTCATGGCACCCTGTGTCTTCCCGCTCCCTTCTCTGATTTGTGCCTGATCTGTGCCTACTGTTTCCTTGCATTTCTGTACAGTTTTGACACTTACATTTGTATCTCCAACATTATATTCTCAACATTCCTGTAATTTCTTTAGCTTTGCACATTTTGGATATTACATAAATTGGGAAATACCATATTTATTTTTCTAAGGCTTGTTTTTAAACTCAGCGTCTTGTTCCTGGGCTGTACCTGCTTTGACTGTCTGAAGCCGTGCATCTCCATTTCAGTGCTGTCCAGCATCCTGTAGGCACACCACCCCTGGTTTCTCCATTCCATCATCAATGGATGTGAGTTGTTTCCACTTGTTTTGCTTGTTTTGTTTTGCTCTGACACCTAAGGATTCCAGAAACAGGCTTGTCCATACCTCCTGCCACTGCAAATAGGGACAGTCTCTCTAGGATGAAGGTCTAGGTCTGGGAGTGGGATCGCGAGGCCAGGGGTATGTCCTCCCCCAAAGCCAGTAAGTAAAATCACCTCCTCTTTCTTTCGCTTTCTCTCTTCTTTTCTTTTCTTTCCTTTTCTTTTCTCTTCTTTTCTTTTCTTTTCTTCTTTCTTGAGACGAAGTTTCGCTCTTGTTGCCCAGGCTTGAGTGCTGTGGCGCAATCTCAGCTCACCGCAACCTCTGCCTCCTGGGTTCAAACGATTCTCCTGCCTCAGCCTCTGGAGTAGCTGGGATTACAGGCATGCACCACCATGCTTGGTTAATTTTGTATTTTTAGCAGAGATGGGGTTTCTCCATGTTGGTCAGGCTGGTCTCGAACTCCCAACCTCAACCACCTCCTCTTCCAAAGCACTGGTGTTTGTTGACACTGCCTCCAGCAGCATTTCAGCTGTGCCACGTCCTCACCAACACTCCAACTTAAGAGTTTCGTGTTGTTAGAGTGGGTGTAAGTCTGATGGGTTTAAAAGGTGCTTCGTTGTGTTTTAATGTATATTTCCCAGTAGCTCTCGTGAATTTATGGGTGACTCAGAATTCCTCCTTTGGAAAGTCTTTTCAAGTTCTAGTGCCCACTTTTCATTCCATTATCTTGATCTTATTGAAAAATGTGTTACGGGAGTAATGTATATGTTTTGGAAACCTAACCTTTCAGCTCTCTGTACTGCAAATATCCCCTCCCGCTTTGAGGCTGGTCTACGTGGCTTCTTTATAATGGTGCTTCCCGGCACTTTTCACATCCCAGTCCACAAAAAAGATTCTATCATCCATATTTCAGTGTGCCTCCTTGGCACACACTGCATTCAATAGCCATAGAACATATATTCTATTCAGGTCACATGAAATATTTATGAAAATGCAAACATACTGAGCCGTAAGCAAATCTCAACAGATTTCAAAGGATAGGTATTATACAGATCAGATTATCTGACTTCAGTGCAATCAAAATGGAAATCAGTAATTTTCAAAGGTAACTAAAAATGTCATAATTTGTATATTTTTGAAAACATATTTGTAATTCACTTATGGGTCAAAAAATAAATCTTGATAAAAATTAGAAAATATTTAGGACTATACAGAGACAAGGATCCTGTTTGGCAAAACTTGTGGGATGCAGCTACAGTGACATCCCGAGGAAATTTCACAGCCTTAAATGCTTATCTTAGCAGAGAAGAAAGGCTGAAAAGTAATGAGCTATATATCTGTATTATCTAAAAATTAAAGATACAACTAAAATTCAATAGAAGGAAGGAAGAAATATTACAAGTAAGAGCAGAAATTAATAAAATAAATAAAATAGAAAATTAGCATCTAACAGAAAGGATGAACAGGAGCAGAAATAAAAATTCGTAAGAACACTTTGAAAGCAAACTAAACTGTCAATAATTGTGAGTAAATTCCCAGATTGGTAGTTAGAATTAATAGGAGTGTTTATTAAGATGTCTACAAAATACATACCTCTGCAACTTTTTTATTTTATTTTATTTCTTCGTATGTTATTGGGGTACATGTGGTATTTGGTTACATGAGCAAGTTGTGATTTGTGAGATTTTGGTGCACCCATCACCCTAGCAGTATACACTGAACCCTATTTGTAATCTTTTATCCCTCACCCCCTCCCACCCTTCCCCCCAAGTCCCCAAAGTCTATTGCATCATTCTTACGCCTTTATGTCCTCATAGCTTCGCTCCCACATATCGGTGAAAACATATGATGTTTGGTTTTCCATTCCTGAGCTGCTTCACTTGGAATAATAGTCTCCAGTCTCATCTAGGTCGCTGCAAATGCTGTTAGTTCATTCCTTTTTATGGCTGAGTAGTATTCCATCATACATATATGCACCACGGTTTCTTTTATCCACTCATTGATTGATGGGCATTTGGGTTCATTCCACAATTTTGCAATTGTGAATTGTGCTGCTATAACCATGTGTGCGCAAGTAGCTTTTTCAAATAATAATTATTTTTTTCAACATACCAGTGGCAAACAGAAATGAAAATTTAAAATATGCATAACAAAGCCACCAACATACTAAATACGTAGGGAAAACTCTAACGAAAGCTCTGCAACACTTCTGTGGGATAAAATATAAAATTTTATTGATGTAGTAAAAAATCAAATAACTGGAAAGATATGTCATATTAATGGATCTGAAAATTCAGTATTTTAGAAACATGTCAATTCTTTTCAAATTGATACATAGATTTAGTGCGATCCCAGCAATTCCAATCAACACCCTAATATTTTGTGTATGTGTTTGCATGTATGTAACTTGACAAGATCATTCATCCTAACATTTAAACCGACACGGAAAGGGACAAGAAGAGCCAGTCTGAGGTGGAAGGAGAATGAAGGGAGGCAGACTTTTTCTATCAAATAGCAGAACTATGGTCATTAAAAGCACCAAGAATAAGGCAGAAGGCCACTGGGACAGAATAGAGCACCCAGAACCACTCCCAGACAGACCTGGACACCTCATTTGTGACCCAGCTGGCACGGCAGAGCAGCTGGCAGAGCAGAGTGTGGGGAGCGTGATGTACTCAGTAAATGGTGCTGAAAAATTGGGGTTTCCTGCAAAAGAAAAATTATAACTCAAACTCAGGTCGTATGCAATGACCATTTCAATGTGGATTAAACAATAAAGTGAAAGGCACATCTGCAGTCTTTAAAGGCTAGGAAATTGTAAGGCTGGGCGCGGTGGCACACGCCTGTAATCCCAGCGCTTTGGGAGGCTGAGACAGGTGGATCATCTGAGGTCAAGAGTTCAAGACCAGCCTGGCCAACAGGGTGAAATCCTGTCTCCACTAAAAATACAAAAATTAGCGGCGTGTCGTGCCTGTAATCCCAGCTACTCAGGAGGCTGAAGCAAGAGAATTGATTAAACCTGGGAGGCAGAGGTTGCAGTGAGCCAAGATCATGCCACTGCACTCCAGCCTGGGCGACAGTGATAGGCTCCGATAGGCTCCGTCTCGGGAAAAAAAAAAAAAAAAAAAAAAAGGCTGTAGAGAATACATGCAGTTGCTATAGAGAAGCCAGTTACTGCTGCCTAATTGTCTGAGAGTTTAAACTACCTGCCTTTTCTGTCTAGTTACTTTAAAATGGCCTCTTGTCTTTAGTTTTCTGCATTTCACTAAAATGCAGTTTAGTGCATTTTTACTAAATGCATTTTCTGCATTTTCACTAAACTATGTCTAAATGCAGCTTGTTTCTTTGTTATCTTGTTTAGGATTAATTGCACTTCCTGAATATGTGAATTGCTGTCTTCCCTCAGTTCTGGAGAATTCTAACCACTGTATTTTCACATGTTGCCCCTGTCTATTACCTGCTCGCCCTATTCTGGAATTCTCAGTGGGTACATTGTATTTTTCAGTCCATGCCTCATGTCAGTGTTCTTCTCATATTGTATCTTTCTGGCCTGCATTTTGGATGATGTTCTCAGATACATATTTCAGTAAAATAATTCTCTTTTATCTGTGTGTAATCTACTGTTAAACCCATCTATTGAGTTTTCATTCTCATCCTTATCTTTGTGTGGTTTTTTTACACTTGTAATGGGCTCTTTTTATAATTTGCTTGATAGTTTTTGCTTGATAGTTTTATATTCTCTTGCACTTTTCTCATATTTTCAATTGTTTATTTACTTAAACCAACTAAACATACCTATTTTATTTTGCACCGGATAATGCTAATATCAAACATTTCACATAGTTATTAAACCATCTGTTGTTTTCCGTAGTTCTTGTTCACGGTGCCTAGTTTTGCCGTGAGTTTATAATTTTTGCATGAGTTTGTATTTATTCGGAGCTTCATCTATGGGAATTCCCTGCCATCTGTACTGAAGGTGGAATTATCTCCTTTCGCTTCTGCAGGTTCCCCGGGACATTACCAGCCAGGACTACTTTAAACTAAATTCTCAGTTTGCGGTTTTACAGACTTGGTGGTAATGTAAATTCAGTCCATAAAGCTGATTTCTCAGATTATAAATTTTCAGGGTAGATTTTCCCTCTCAAATCTTCCTCAAGGTTTGAGACAGACAGTTGGTCATCCAGTCCCCTGAGGGGTGGATTTATTTCCACTTCACCTTACAGTAAGTTTGTAGCCCTTTGGGGACTCAGCTTTACTTGGGAAGAGCTCCTGTTAGACTCACCACCTTGGACAGATGCTGAGCTTTTTCCTGTCTCTCCCCTGAGCCCCTGGAGGCTCAAGACTGAAACTCAAATGTCCTGGGTTGTCAAATGCCCTCAAGGCAGAGCCAGCCTCTTCCTGTGCTTGTCACCGCCTTGGGTTCCCAGTAATAATCAGTTGCTGGCTTCCAAGTGCAGCTTACCTTCTTGCTGGCGCATCCTGCATTTTAATGTGTGTGTGTGTACGTGTGTGTGTGTGTGTATGTGTGGTGTATGTGTGTTTAACCTAGCATTTTTAGATGCTTTTGGTTGGGGGAGTTTTTACATCTAGCCCATATCATTCTGCCAGGAGGCATTTTTTCTAATAGCTGCATAAAATTCTGCATTATAAATGATCCACTTTTAAAATCATTGATGGACGGATAGTCAGTTTGTTTCTGGACTGTTTTATTTGTTTTTGACACAAAAAAGAACCATAAGCATGCATCTTTATGAGAATGTGCCCTCATTTCTATAGGATCAGTTCAAATATCAGGATAGTTGTGTGGTGATGTGGGCTGTGTGTAGATTCACACAGATTCACAAACACATCTGGAGTATTTGACAGTGGGTATGTCTGCCCCTTCTTTTCACACAACTTGTTAGTTTGAAAAGTTTCAGACCTACGCTCTAGTTCCCAGGCAAGTATAATGAGCATACACCAAGACACACACACACGTACACACAGAGATTCATCCATCTGGTTTTATGGTATATTCTGTTTTATTGAACCATGCGAATGGTGCAGCAGTCAGGACACTTCATGACTAAATATATCAACATGTATGTCCTAAGAACAAAGACAGCTACAACACTGTTACCATACACAGGAGGCACAACAGTTACATCATTTTATGATCTAAAATAGATTACAATAAAATACAATCAAATTTCTCCAATTGCCCCAGTAACACCTGTTACAACCTTTTTATCTTTTATTCTAGGAAAACCTCTAGGAGCAATTAAAGATGACAAATTGCCTTTAGTTGCAAGGTTCCCTTAATTCCCAGTAATCCGGTGCAGTTCTCCTGACTTTATTTTTATTTTTTGTCTTTCCTGGTACGGATCTTGTGATGAGTCCAGGGCAGTTATTTTGCAGACAATTCCTCAAGTGTGTTTCTCTGATCTTTTCCTGGTGAGGTGGTTCGGGATAATCATTCTGGGTTGGAATTCTGTGCAGGATGTGCCCCTTGGCAGTGCTCCCCTTAGAGAATGCATGAAGCTACTTTGTCCCCATTATTCATCATGTTAAGTTTGATCATTCAGTGAAGGTGGTTTCTGGCATTTTCTCTTTTATTAAGTGATATTTTGCCTTAGTAATTAATAATAAGTTATGGCGCTGGACTTTGAGGAGGCATGGAGATCCTCTTCAACGTCATCTTCCACCCAGTGATTTCCACATCCATTGATGATTTTTGCCTGAATCAGTAATTATTATGGTGGCTGTAAAGCAGTGATTTACAATGTCTTTTATTCCTCTACATTTATTTGTTGGTGTTTCTTCTGTAAAAAAGAGCTTTCCCATGTAGCCTAAGTTTTTTAAATGTTTGTTTCTTCGTCTGAGTGTGGACTCATGGTTTCCTTTCTCTTTTTTTCTTATTTGGTAACATATAACCTATTCCAATAGCTTTTATTTTGATGCTAAAATTGCTCCAAGCCCTGGCCAGTGGGAGCCCCATTGAGCTGGCTCTGGTGTCCTTTTGTTCTGTCCCTACAACTTTAGACACTTCTTTATCTTTGTCATATCAAGATGGTCCCATTTCTCCATGCTCTCTCCTATTCCAGCCCTTGCACCCATGGGGTCCTGTGGAGCCCTGATTGCTTTTGGTGGGGAACAGTTTGTGGACCCCAGCATCTTGCCCCTTTGTGGAACTCTCTCCTCCTGGCTAGGCTCTCCCCGGCTCCACCCTGCACTTGTCTGGTGAGATTCTACTGGCCTGTTAGATAGTGGTCCTTGCCATGGTCCATCCCTGGTGCCCCTACGATCCTCTTCCAGCTTCCGTCTCCTTGGAGGACTTCACCCCTGCAGTGGTTTCAGGAATCATTGATACACTATCAACTCTCAAGCTGCTCTCTCCCATTCTAGACCATCTCCTGACTTCCCGCTGTTCACAACTCCCTACTCCACCATCCCCTCAAAGCCCTGCAGACATTTCAAACTCCTTCACTTCACTTCCAACTAAAGGCCTCACAACCCACCCTGTCTCCCACATTTAAACACATCACATTTTTCTCTGCCACCGAGTATCTCTAGTCACCAAATTCTGCCAAATCTGCCCCAGAAATGTCTTGAGCACCGTGTTACCCTCTCTAACCCCACCATTGCTATGGAAACACCAGCTCTCACTCAGATGACTGTCTCCCGTTCCAAACTCCTTGCCACTGGCCTGATCTGTTTTGCCAAATGAATGAGATGGGATGTGGGTCATGGGTCCCTCAGACACTCCACGTCCTCCCCGGGAGTACCCTGACATTTGTAGCCACACACTTTCACCTGGTCATCTGGCTATGTCCTCTCTAAAGGGATACAAGCAAAAGGAATCACGTGGGACTTCGAGGAAAGCTGAAAGGCTCAACTGAACACCCCTTTGTGCCTTCCTTCTTTCTTCCAGCCTAGGCTGTGATCCAGCAGTCCCCTCAGACCATGAGCTGAACCTGAAGATGGCAGCCATGTGCTGGAGGCAAGGGCAGAAAAGGAGCTGGAACCTCAGATGACACTTTGGAACTACTATTTTCTGCTATATCCTGGATGCTTCTTCCACCTGGGGGATATCAACATTAATCTTATTTAAGCCACTGCTTGGGGTGGGGAAGGGTGGGCCTCTTATCAGCAGCCACCCCTAACCCCAGGTGACAGAGCACAGCATAGCAGTGGGCTGCATCACCTTGGGAACCAGCCACTGACTGTGTTAGAATCAGTGCCTGGCCTTCGTCAGGCCACCTAACTGCTGAAAGATTCATTTATTTCTTCTCTTCTCCACCGCACATCTCTTCCCACTCTCATTCAGTGACTGGTTTCTATCCGTGCTTCAATATCTAAGGTAAACGTCACCTCAGCGGAAGACAGTTTCTGGGCCATGTTCTGTATCTGGGTCTGGACATGGTTACATATAAGTATTCACTTTGGAAAGTCACATCCTTAACACTTATAAATTTTGATATCTATCGGTCCACCTATAGACGACAATAGCTGCAGGCATAGGTGTAGGTACAGGGGCGGGTGCAGAGACAGGTACAGATGCAGATGGGATATAGCTATAGCTGCAGATACAGGTGTAGGTAGAGATGCAGGTGTAGGTGTAGGTACAGGTATGGGTGCAGGTACAGGCAAAGACATAGGTTCAGGTGTAGAGGCAGATGTAGATACAGGTGCAGATGCAGGTGCAGGTGTAGATGCAAGTGTAGGTGCAGATATAAGTGTAGCTGCAGGTGTAGATGTGGTATAGATGTAGGTGCAGGTGTAGATGTAGATGTAGGTACAGGTCTAGGTACAAGTGTAGGCACAGGTGTACCTACAGGTATAGATGCAGGTGTAGGTACAGGTGTAGGTGCAGGGACAGGTGTAGATGCAGCTGTAGATGTAGATGTAGGTGCAGGTATAGGCACAGATGCAGGTGTAGATGGAGATGCAGGTATAGGTACAGGTACAGATGTCGGTGTGCAGTTTCAGGTCCAGGTGCAGGTGTGGATGCAGATATAGTCATAGCTTAGGGAAACCATCCCTAACCATCTCAGGCAGAATCAGCACTTCGTTCATATCTCTGAGATTTGACATCTTCCTTACTTACCTGTAGCTCCTGGGTCTCCATGAGTGGCAGCTGAGCTCCACATCTCTAGGGCCAGCCACACTGGGGCGCACACAAAACACCCAGTAAATGTCCATAAACACATGAAGGAGCTGGAATTCTTTATGTGCTTGTGTGTACTTTGGGCCTTTAATCATTTCCATGTGCCTAATTCCAGTTGCATGAAGTCACACTTCCTTTATTGAGTCTCAGATGATTTTCTTTACGTTGTACAAAAATTCCTGCCAAACCTGGGAATTGGGATTTGGAGAACAATCTCTCCTCCCTTCCTTCATTTCCTTCATGGCTGAATATGTTTAATTAGCATCCTCTTGACCTTTCCATGTGGAAAATGACTCGTCTTTGGGCCTGTCCTATGTGGAAGCCTCTCTTTCTGCTCAGGCTGAGTGTCAGAGGGACTGCTTTGTGGGTTCCCTGAGCCCGCCTGGCCAGCTTCACAGCCAGGCTTCCCGTGCAGAGAACACCACCCTCCCTGGCACTTACAGAAGAAAGAAGACAGAGGAACAACGTGTGTTAGAGTCAAACATGCTGGTCTTATGTAACAGTCAAGGTGGGGTTCCCAGAATTAACAGAAAAGAAAAAAAGACATCCAGTTAAATTTGAAAGTCAGATAAACAAATAATTGCTTGGCATATGTAGGTTTCATGCAAGAAACATTTTTTTTTTCTTTTTTGAGACAGAGTCTTGCTCTGTCACCTAGGCTGGAGTGCAGTGGCATGATCTTGGCTCACTGCAACCTCCGCCTCCAGTGTTCAGGCAATTCTCCTGTCTCACCCTCTGGAGTATCTGGGACTACAGGTACCTGCCACCACGTCTGGCTAAATTTTGTATTTTTAGTAGAGACAGGGTTTCACCTTGTTGGTCAGGCTGATCTCAAACTCCTGACCTCAGGTGATCCAACCGCCTCAGCCTCCCAAAGTGCTGGGATTATAGGCATGAGCCACCATGCTTGGCCAAGAAACAATTTTTTAATGTAATGGTGCCTCCAAATATTATGCAGAACATACTTACACTAACAAATTTGACTATTTAGCTGAAATTTTAATATAATTGGGTGCTCTGCATTTATTGAACAACTCAAGATCACAGTGCATTTTGCCTAAGCTGTGTCACTGTGCACAGTGACAAAACACAGTCTTATCATCCTATTTATTCCTCACAAAAGTCTAGTGAGATGGGCAGAGCAGATGTCATTAGCTTCATCAAAATGAAGATATTTAACAAAAATCACAAGACTACGACTGGCAAAACTTTTACCGAACTCAGGCTTCCTGGCTTTAATTTGACCATCTCCACACCTTTGCCAGTGACACAGGTGACCTTCCTGCAGAAGAAGGTGACTCACCTGCTTCCTGTTGGTCATTACCCAAGTGCCAATTTCCACTGGGAAGCTCCTGGCCCCACCCTGCATCCACATGGTCAGGTTGATCTCAGACCCAGGCCGGGAAAGGACTGCATATTCCATCCCCCCAGCCACAGTTACTAGCTTATGGCACACACCTAAGACCAACCAACCAATGAGACACAATCACTGGACTTTGGCGGCAACCTACTGGGACAGACATCTCTCTCTTGGATTTCCAACTGGATAATGCTAGAGCACTGGGGGCCATCTTGCTACCATGAGGGACATGCATACCTAAGAATTCAGCCATCAGAGAGAAAGCAAAGCCATGAGAAAGAGGGAGCAAATCCTGACAGAAGTGATTTAAGCACCTGGATCCAGCCATGCCTGAAGCCCATTGACCTGGGCTGCTTAATTAAATTTCCTGCTTAGGTCAACCCAGAGTCAGGTAGATCTCTGTCACCTACTGGCAAAAGGATCTGGAGCATCCACTTCCGTATCAAAATGTCAATCTTTGGGAATTTTCCTTGGGCAGAATTCTGACAAATATTTCTTGAGTACTTGCTGCTTTCTAGGGACTGTGATAAGCACAGAGGAAATGGCAGTGAACCTGCCCTCTGCCATGGTGGAGCTCATCTTAGTGGTCAGGCAACTCTTTAACGTGCCACAGCCAGGCTGTCTGCTCAGATTAAGAGGACATGGGAGTGACTGTCCTCTGGTCTAGTCACGCCCCTCCCAAATGTCCAAATCCCGAAGAGCCAATTCTCCAGGCAACATCACTACTTCCCACCCGAGAGTGGGCCCACAGTGGGCCATGAGGGCTGTCAGAGAGAGCCCTGTGTACTTCCCTGTGCGCCAGTTATCCCTGAGTCATCTTCCAGCACTGCCCCCAGATCTGTCCATTCTCCCACAGCCACCGAAGGAATAAATCTTGCTTAAAACGTGGACATCCCAGCGCTAAGACCCCGGCAGGCGATGAGTCCTACCTATTCCCAAGATTTACATCCTGAGTGTGAAAGTCAATAAAAACTAATTAAATGTTTACCTCATTTCCTTGGTAATGACCCTACATGCCACTAATTGTCAAACTGAATCTATATGCAGGCGTTCCCTCTACTGGGGTCAGGGCTAATTTCTGCATACACAAAGAAACATCACTGCAGTTATTTACACCTGCGGCCGGTATGTTCTGCGCAGATGCTCGTGAGCTCATTTCCATAGGAGGAGGAGTTGGAGCCGAGATTTCAGTGCAACGAGCAGGGAATTAGGTATGCAACAACCATGAACAATAATGAGAGCCATGCACCTAATTCCCCGGCATCATCTTAAAAATTTGTTTTATTAAATAATGCTGTAATGTTATGTTAAGTAATGCAATGTTAAGTAACATTGACTTCAGCCTCATTAAATAATCTCCTTAACTATCATACTGGAAAACTAGTATCATTAGACAAATGCTATTTGTCATCAGCCATGATGTAATTGTTACAGAAGATTCCGTGCTAAGGAATGAATTAATAAACAAAGCACCACATATAGCGTGCCCTCCCCAAGGAGCACAAAAAGAAAAGTGAGAGAATCCGAAAGATACCTTAGGAGAGAGAGAACTCATAGCCTCCGCTGTTCCTTAAACCCAGAAACAGCCAGATAAAGCACCAAGGGGAAGACACCGGTAACTCCCCATTTAGCTCTGGCTCATTTTGAGCCTGGCTGAAAGACGAGCTCTGGGACAGGCATCATCTTGATGTGTTACTGGAACAAGAAGGAGGCAGCACGTGAACAGGACTCAGTAGGTTCACTTGCCAGCTTTCCTCCCTAATCGAGGGAGACTATGGAAAAACAACATGAAGTGGCTTGAGAACCCCACCTTTCCCGTGTGAAAGCCACAATCCATAAAGGGAAACACGGGGATACGTGCTTGCCTCTGATGACCTTATTCTCAGTGGTGATCAGCAGAATCATGGGCGTCCAAAGATGTCCACATTCTACTCTTCCAAACCAGTGAATAGATGAGGTTACATGACAAAGCACCACATATAGAGTGCCCTCCCCAAGGAGCGCAAAAAGAAAAGTGAGAGGATCCGAAAGATGCCTTAGGAGAGAGAGAACTCATAGCCTCCTCTGTTCCTCAAACTCAAAAACAGCCAGATAGAGCACGAGTTACATGAGTTACATGACGAACGGAATGAAGGCTGCTAGTCAGCTGACCTTATAGTAGGGAGATTATAGTGCTCTATCCGGGTGGGTCCAGTGTCATTCCAGGCTCCTTAAATGGGGAAGAGGAAGACAGGAGGCTCACAGAGAAAGAACTGTGTCCGTGGGAGCAAGTCTGAGAGATACGATGTGGGGCTCAGCCCACCATGGCTGGCCGTGAAGATGCAGGAAGGGGTCTCCAACCAAGGAACGCAGGTGGCTTCTAGCAGCTGGGAAGGGCAGGAAAGCAGACCCTCACTTAGGGCCTCCAGAAAGGAATGCAGCCCTTTGGATGCCTTGATTTCAGCCCAGTGAGGCCGTGTCAGACTCCTGGACTCCAAAATGAGAATAAATACATGTTTTCCAAGCCACTATGTTTGTGGTAATTGGTTAAAGCAGCAGTAGAAAGCGAATGCATCCGTGATTCAGGAAATTCTTGGGCACTGCACAGCTGTGCAGAGTCAGCACCACCCAGGTAGGCTCCCACCACCCACAAGCCAGCCCTTCCAATGGCTCGGCTGTGAAACTCGGCCGCTTCAACATAAATTTTATCAGCATCGGAGAACAGAGAGGTTCGGCAGAGAGAAAGGGGTGAGCAGACTCGTGGCTGCCCTCCATCAGAGCTCAGCTTGGGGAGGGTGGGGCCAGCTCTCTGTGTGCTGAGTGAGTGGCTCCCCAAGCCCCTCTCCCAGAGGAGCACCCTCTCCTCAGCCAGTCTTTCTTTTGAGCAATTATTTGCTTGATTTTAGAGCTGAGAAAATGGATCTTTAGATGGTTTAATACATATCCAGAGCCCTATTGAGTAAGAGACCTCTAGGGCAGGATTGGAACCCAGATGAGTTTTGGCTCCCAAGGCCAAGTGCAGGGCTCCATGATTTTAACGCATTTCCGTCAGCTAGAGGTAATGGAAAGATGAGTCTTGTTTGGGAAATAGCTATTAGGTTGGTGCAAAAGTAATTGCGGTTTTTGCAATTAACTTTAATGGCAAACCACAATTACTTTTGCACCAACCTAATACTTTCAACTTGTGGCTTGGTTCTTGTCTTGTCTCTGCTAAGGGGGTCTTGCCAAAAGGGATCTTGAAGCTACATCCAAAATCAGGCTCTGGAGACAGATAAACACAACAGTCCTCTATAGCTTTGCCAGGCTCGTGGTTGCAAGGGCTGAGAGTGACGTAATCCTGAGGGCCTCTTGTTATTAATCCCACCTCTCATGTGTATACAGAAATGCAGCCCACTGAGTTCCCGGCACTGCATGGATATCAGCTCACTGAGAGTCGATGGCCACGTCTCGTGTGTGTATACACAGGAGTGTACACCAGACTAAAAAGGCGACAGTAGTATTTGCATATGAGAAACTCTCCCTGCACTGGCAACAGCCCATTTTATGCTGAGTAGAAGTAAAAAGGGCATGATGTAGGGGGCAGCTGTAGCTGTGCGACAGACCTTTCTGTGATGAGGAAAAGGTTCTAGATCTGCCCTTTCCAACACGGGAGCCACCAGAAACAGGTGGCAACAGAGCACTTCTGTGACCCTTGGGACTGAGGAACTGAATATTTTAATTTTGTTAATTTCACTTAATTTAAATTTAAGTGCCCACACATGGCTAGTGGCTCTTATATTTGACAGCATAGAATTGAAGAAATGTTTTTGAACTTATAATTGTATATAAATCTCATTTTCCTCATTTAGAAATGTCCTTCAATCTGGAGTATGGTCTCGGTGCTCTGACACATCTGGAGATATTTTTGAGTGCTAAAGTGAAGCTGAAAAATGTGAGTCCAGAGTTAAAAATAGATACTCCAGTGGCTAGTGGGCTTGGAATGGTCAGCTTTGCAGACAGGCTTATCCCAACCTCC
The DNA here is from genome assembly GCF_003255815.1 of Theropithecus gelada. Classification (NCBI taxonomy): domain Eukaryota; kingdom Metazoa; phylum Chordata; class Mammalia; order Primates; family Cercopithecidae; genus Theropithecus; species Theropithecus gelada. Next base: position 41,387,667 of record NC_037678.1, on the reverse strand, counting down.
AGGATCTAGAAATATAATCCTTGCGTGAAAAGCCATGTTCACCCATCCATCATCCTGCCATTGCTTCAAAAGACCTTTAGTCTGGATGTCTTGTATCTATTTCTTTGGTTACTGTACCTGCCATTTGCATTTCACATCATACCTCAACTGGAATCCATGCCCCGAGGTAGCCCACATTTCATTTGATTGCATTTGCAGAATTAATGCAAGTGTTAATTACAGCTATCAATTAAAAGTGTAGTTCATCATAAAAAACATCCTTGAACTTTTTGGAGTTCAGAGAACCACAGTAGACAAGTGCCTGGTAGAGTGGGGACAGATGCCTGGGCCCACCTCTCCCTCACCAGGGTAACCTGTTTTCATGTCTCACTCTTAGAATCCAGTGGAAGAAGAGCCGCAGAGCCACTGTCATCTTGGCATGATAAAGACCACTCGAGACACACATTCTTCAACTTCACTTTAACACTCACAAATATCTCCAGATGCGTCAGAGCACCCAGGCCATAATCCAGATTGAATGACATTTTTAAACGAGGAAAAAGAGATTTATAGATTTACTTGCCAGTTTCCGCGTTTTGATCCTCATACTAAGCACCATACATTTGACACGCGTTATTTAGGATGCTGTCTGATTGGGCTTCCCAGGGAAGTGACAGCCCGTGATTCTCTGCCCCAGCTATAGGATCTCTGAAATTAGCCATCCTAATGCCACGGAACTGAAGAGGAGAAGATTGTCTTTTCTCCTTGAGAGCCCATATTCTATTCCACACACTGGCTATGAAGTTATTTTATTGATCACACAGGATCGGAGGTCCTGTTGAAATGTGATCTCTCAAAGCGAGACCCTGAAGGAGTGGTGTAGGCAGCTCTTAAATATTTGTTCAGCCTGTGGCTGTGCTTTAAGCCACTTAAAGGGCGTGGGATAAACACAGCAGACCCGGTGCACAGGCTTCCAGAGATTTCAGGAGACGACCGGGGACTGTTACGCAGGGAAGGGAGGTTGCACTCTATGAATTATCGGCATGAATATGTCAATATTTATCACTCCCAAGGAAAGACAAAGAAACCAAAACCAACCAGGACTTTCATGAACCACACACAATCAGGTGTAATACAGGTTCCCAATGAGTGTTCCTTGAGAACCCAGTCTAATCTGTCAGGGTTCTTTGCTTACAATTCAAGAGACCCTCATTCCAATTACATTAAGGGAAAAAAAGAATTTCTATGGAAGTGGTCTCAACCCTGATTATTCTTTAGAATCACCTGCCCAGAGAACACTATGATTCGGGGGAAAAAAAAAAAAACAAAAAAAATATTTCTGGGCATAGAGCTTAGAGAATCAGTATTTTTTTAAGCTTCCCAAGGAATTTTAACTTGCAAAGAGGTTGGTCATCACTTACCAGAAGGTCTGAAAAGTTATTGTTTGGGGGAAGACTGGAGAATTGGACTTAGGCATGGAAGCCCCCAAAAGCCCCAGGGAGGGTTCAATAGCCAAGGCCCCCAACAGGGATGAATGAGAGTCCACGGGCAGAGCTCCAAGGGACCAGGTGACTGTGCCCAAATGTGGCCACGCCCTCCGGCTGCCAGGCTGGAGGAAGGAAGCAGCTGCCCTCATCCCCTGGGCCCCTGAATGGGAGGCAGGCCTCAGAGCTACCTCCCTCTTGCAGCTCTGCACAGCACAGGCAAGATGAGTTCCCCACAGCTAAAGGGAAAAATGGATGCTTGAACCTCCAAAATGTACTCTGCAGCCATTTTCTCTGGATGTCACCTGATGCATGATGGGATAGAAAAAATGCATATTAGTCAAAAGTCTGTGGGCTCATCAATCCACGAATGATTTTTTAAAAAAACTGTGGTGTATATATATACACACACACCATGGAATACTACTCAGCCATTCAAAGGAACAAAATAATGGCATTTGCAGCAACCTGGATGGAATTGGAGACTTTTATTCTACGTGAAGTAACTCAGGAATGAAACGGCGAACATTGTATGTTCTCACTCATAAGTGGGAGATAAGCTATGAGGACATAAAGGCAGAAGAACGAATGATACATTGGACTTTAGGGACTTGGGGGAAAGGGAGGGAGGTGGTGAGGGATAAAAGACTACACATTGGGTAGAGTGTACACTGCTCAGGTGATGGGCGCACCAAAATCTCCGAAATCACCGCTAAAGAACTTATTCATGTAACCAAACACCACCTGCTCCTCTAAAAGCTGTTGAAATTTTTTTAAAAAGTAAATCTAATTACCAGTGCTACAATAAAATTTAAAAAGTCTGCAGGCTAGAAACAAATTGTATAAGGTCTTTGAACCCAAGAATGGATATAGGATATGTTTTTGTTTTTCAAAGTATTTTTTTTTAATAACCTCAAAGCCTCCCATCCCATTGTGCTTTCTTATTTACCATTTTAATGATTTTAAAGAACACAATTCTATAGCATTGGATACATCACGATGTTGTATCTATCTGGTTTTGGAACTTTGTCATCATCCCAAAAGGAAACCCTAAACCCAATAAGCAGTCACTCCCCTCCCTCAGCCCCCAGCCCTGGCAGCCAGTAGCCTGTTTTCTGTCTCTGTGGGTTTGCCTATTCGAGCATTTCATTGAAATGGAGTCATAAATCCGTGGCCTTGTGTCTGATGTCTCCCACTTAGCATGCTTTTGGGGCGCATGACACTGTAGCGGGCATCAGTGCTGCACGTCTCGTTGTGGATGAACAGAATGTGCTACGGCCATACCAGGAATATACCCTACCCATTGCTTCTTAAGAGGAGCATCTTGCAGGAGCTGTGCACCATGATGCTCATTTTTACAAAGCCACAGACAGGAAACACAACCAAGCACATTCGAGTGACTGTGTCCACAGGCAGTATGCTCTGTCCTCCTGTCTCTATAGCCCCAGCTCTTACTAAAAGCTCCCTTGCGGTCACTGGCCTGACCTGGGCCATGTGCACCCAAAACGGGGATGGCCTCAGCCCCACCTGACCTCGTCATGTGGACTGGGTGCGGACAATGCCTTGTTTCTCACAGGAAACCTCCTAATGCCAAGAGAAGGGGCTACGGACGCGAGGGAGGCACAGATATGAGATGCCTGAAATAAACAAACGTGCTTCAGCTCCCCGGGGGTCTCTGAGACAGGTGGGCCTGCAGGACCTTTGTCTATGACTAGTGGAATGGCTTGAGATCTGGGTAACCGTGATAATAGTGATTGTAACACACACTTGCACGTCGCTCTCCAGTGCTCTTCAAAGCCTTCCATGAACCCACTCAATCCTCCTTCCCGTAAAGAGGAGGGATGCAAATTCCATTCCTGCAGGCAGGGGTGTGCTTAGCAAAGAGTTTCCTTGATGTAAACAAATGCCCCTCAAGCCAGGTGTTGAGGCTTTTCAAGGTGGCGGGTATGACAGTGACACACCCAATCTATCCCTCCTTCCCCCACATCAACATTTCACACAGTTCCTCATTTCGGCTTCAAAGGCAAACCTTGGGTCTTAGATAAATTGGGGCTTATTTTCCCATCACTGTCTGTCCCCTCTGCCCATCACTCAGAGGCACGTGCTGTTTACTGCTCAGAACATGCTTAGGATCCACGCATCAATTTCAGTTTAAAAATCTATCTCGCACATACGCAGAGCAAATTAAATCAGATCAAGCAGAAATTGCCTTAAAGGGAGTTAATATTCTGACTAAATTCCTGCGTAAGGAGGCCCCGCTAACCAGCCCTGCCACATTTAACCTAGTATCTGGGTCAGATTCCTGAACAAGGCAGGGCTCCCTTGGGTATCTTTTTAAGAACTGGCCCTAGGAAATCTCATTCACCTTACAGCTCTGGATTTCAGTTTATGGCAGGGGTTCGCTGCCCACCAGAACAATGGAATAATAGCAAACGATTTTCAGTGGGTAGATGGGTTTAGGATATTGTCTATTCAAACATGTGAAAAACGCATACTGTGTTTTGGGAGCGTTTAAAATAGAGGCAACTATTTTTATAGCCAGAAATTGGAAAATACTCAAAAGCCAATGGAAGGATGTAGAGAGGCAAATTGTGAAAATAAAATGGATGTAAAATTGCCATTGGAAATAACAGTTACAAGGCTTGGGCAGAGACCACATAAAAACCACAAGAGGGGTTCTTGTGGCCAGTGGAATAATGCCCCCCCCAAAAAAAATCACACCCTAATGTCCAAAACTTGTGAAATATGGTACCTCACGTGGCAAGAGGAACTTTGCAGATGTGATTAAGGAACCTGAGTGAGTGATTTTACTAAAGATGGAGGAAGGGGCCATAACCCAAGAAATTCAGCGGCCTGTAGAAACTGGATGGGTCTCCCCTGGAGCCTTCCGCCCAGCAAGACCCATTGTAGTCTTCCGACCTCCAGAACCTGGAGATGGTAACTTTGTATCATTTGCAGTAATTTGTCACAGCTGCAATAGGAAACTCATACAGCTCTGGAGTCCACTGGCCCTGCTCAGATCACCCACATGCACCCCTGCACCGCAGAGCCTCTCCTGCAACGTGGAGGTCATTAGCATACCTACTCCACAGGACCATTTTACACATTAAATGAGATGGTGCCTGGAGAGGCACCTGGCCCATCATGCAATGTGTGTAAGTCATCATTAGAGACAAAAAAGGAAGGTGCTATGCACCAGAAAATGCAGAATTTTAAATTTGTAATGAGAGCAAGGATATAAATCATGATTGGGTAAATAGCAGGCTTATCACAGAACTGGACTTTTTGTAGCAGTTAGAGATTTGCAAGTTAGAGCTACTTCACTTGAACATGGAGCTAATGGTATTAGGGTGTTCTTTTTCATGTTGTTCATTCATCCATCCATTCGTGCAGTATTTGAGAACCCCCGCTGCCGGGCTCTGGCTCTGGGCTCTGGGCTCTGGTTGGGACCCTGGGAAGCCGCATGCCTCCATGCTCTCACTGCGTAGAACCAGGGCTCTGCTGATTGAATATACATGAACTATAAAGAGGCCCCAAATGAGGAGACCATTTTGGGCCCTATAATCTGAGGTGAGTCCTTTGCAGTCTCTGGATGATGCTGGAAATTGTGGCGTTGTTCTATAATGCAAAAGGGAAAGAGGTTTTATTCCCACAAGTCTGAGCTTTTTGAGATGGGAATTGTTCTATTTTGTTCTTACTTCCCAGAGATAAAAACCAAAGCCTTTTATTTATGCTGCACAAGCTCAATACTTTATTTGCCCTTCACCATTTTTTTGCAAGTAAATTTCTTTCTCCCCGCAGTTCTCCCGCAACCGGTTGGCCTGTGATTCTCGCAGTGTCTCATTTCCCCTGGGAGTGTGTTCCTCCTTCCTCCTTGTTAGCCAGGCCTGGGGAAGGACGGCATCCATCACTGCTGGTCTCATTGCAATGCCCCTGCTGAAACCCGCTGCAGGCGCGGCTGCACCTCAAGCCCGGCGGGGCGAGGGCGCTGAGCTGCAGACAGCGCCACCTAGCGTCCGAGAGCCACGGCGCGCCTGCTGTGCGCATCTCTGGGCGAGACTGCAATGGAAAAAAATAGGGCTTCGTAAATCACCATCTCATTTTGTTCCTAGAGCTCTGTGTGTATCTGAAAGCTATGTTGGAATTTGCAGGCAGTAGAAAACTATGAATTAAAGAGAATTAATAAATGCATGCCTGTGTATTGATATGTTCAACAGAACCCTATGAAATTACCATTTAGACATTAAAAAATGGATCAACCTACTATTTGTATAGAGGAACTGGAGAAACAAAGGATATATATATATATATTTATATTTTATATATATTTATATATATTTATATATATTTATATATTTATTTATATATTTTATATATATATATTTATATATATTTATATATATATTTATATATATATTTATATATATATTTATATGTTTTCTCATTCCAGGGAAATTCTGATAATGTGTGAGGTTTTTGTTGCTGTTGCTTGTTTGTTTTGTTTTGATTTTTTGAGACCGAGTCTCACTCTGTGGCCCAGGCTGGAGTGCAGTGGCGTGATCTCAGCTCACTGCAACCTCCACCTCCCGGGTTCAAGTGATTCTCCTGCCTCAGCCTCCCGAGTAGCTGGGATTACAGGTGTCTGCCACCACATCTGGCTAATTTTTGTATTTTTGGTAGAGACAGGGTTTCATCATGTTGGCCAGGCTGGTATTGAACCCTTGACCTCAAGTAATCCGTCTGCCTCCACCTCCCAACCCAAAGTTCTGGGATTACAGAAGTGAGCCACCACATCCAGCCTGATAATGTGTTTGAGAAAAAGTAACAGGGTTAAGCAATCTGGCTCCTGAACTTCATAATAAAGCTATTTATTTATTTATTTATTTTTGGCAACGTGTTAGTTGTTTTTCATAAATGTCGGACTCCTACTTCCAGTCGCTGCCTCACCTCTGCTTCTCCTTCACTGGCCAGGTGCAGACCGGAGGGAGAAAGATACTCCACGTCCCACGTGGCCCATTGGTTCCCAAGTCATCTCCCGACCTCAATTCCGGACTCTCTGAAGGAAGACCATGATTGGCTGCTCCTGCCCAATGGGGAGCGTCCCTCCAGGTCACATGTTGATGCTGGGTCAATCAGCTGAGGCCAGGAAGGGCCATCGCTCACCTGCTTTTCTCCCGTCCGTCCCTGCCAGCAGCCCAGCCCAGGTTCCTGCATTCCTCATTGCCTTTGCCTGGAATGATCCGTGGCCTGTCCTCTCAGTGCTGTCTCCTTCTGGAAGCCTTTCCGGATCCCGGCACGGAATGTTGGATGTCCCGCCCCCACCCACACAGTCTCTGCCAGGAATTCTGTCTTCTGTCTTCGCAGCGTTTGCCCTGCAAGCCGGGCCCCTCTGGCCTGCTATGTCCCTGTGCCCCGGGTGCCTAGGCTCACCCACGGTGTTGATAATGAAGATAACTGCTGCAGACAGGGCACTTGTCCTTGTCCCATGCCTGGAGAGCAGCACAGATTTGAACGGACACTTCCCCAGAGAAGATATACAGATGGCAAATATGCACATGCAAAGGCGTTCAGCGCTGTCAGCCACCAGGGAAATGCAAATTAAAGCCACCGGTGAGACACACCATACGCCTATTAGAATAAATGGGAATTAAAAAAAAAAGACAGCCAAAACAAAACAATAAACTGGCAATACCAAGTGCTGAGGAGGAATTGGAGCAACTGGAACTCTCCTGCGTTACTGGTGGGAATGCAAAATGCAGCAGCCACTATGGGAAACAGTCTGAGAGCTTCCTATGAGGTGAAGCCTACAGTTGCCACATGACCCCACAATCCTATTCTTAGGTCTTTATCTAACAGAAACAAAATATATGTCTGTACAATAGACATGTATTGATAGCAGCCCTTAGTCCTATTTGTAATCACCAAATACTGGCAACAATCCAAGTGTCCCTTAGCAAGAAAAACAATAACAACAGCAAACCACTGAAGCATTTAACAACTTGCAGAACTGCACGCTAAAAGGGTAAATTTTACTGACTGTAAGTGATATTTTCATTTTTAAAATGCCTTTTAGGGCTTTTTCTGTATTGTCAAATTCCATGATGCCTGTCTGCCCCAACTGGTAAAACAGCAGTACATTTCTAGAATGTTCTTCCTCTCCCAGCCCTGCTCCCATTCCCCATGCTGTGAAGAAGTCTCCATGCCTAGGGTTAGGTTGACCAAATGGTGGCTCCCCTGCTTCTGAGCAAGGTGTATCCAAGGTCAAGTCCACAGGCCAGTTTGGAATCTCCACCAGCCCCAGCCCCCACACACTTGGCACCTGCTGAGCAAAGGGCATGTTGAGTGTTCACTCTGAGCTCAGCACAGTGCCAGGGGCTGGCAGGAGAATTCCCTAGACAGAGAAGGCAAACTGCATCAACATTCCAGCAACAGACCTCCTGCCTAGTAACACAACAGTGCACAAATAAACATTGCTATACATTCTTGAGAATTTGCTGCCGGCCAGGCAGGGGATAAGCACTGTGAAGAGCCCCTCATCCAATGTTCACCACTACCCTTATTGTCCCCATTACGTGGGACAGAAAACTAACATGGGGTTTTCAGTTACTGCTGGAGGGTAACCTGCTGACATTCGGGCCTGGGGCTGGCACTGCCAGAGTAAGTGTGTGAGCCCCCAGGCACACTGAAAAACCTGCTATGGGCTTCATGTACTCCCCTGAAATTCATGTGCTTACACCCTAACCCCCAGCATGATGGTATTCAGACATGGGGGCTTGGAAGGAAATCAAGGTTGTTGAGGTCATGAGGGTGGGGCCCCCATGATGGGCTCTGTGACCTTAAAAGAAGAGAAAAAAGAGACGTCTCTCCATGCACACCTATTGAGAAAGGCCATGTGAGAACACAGCAAGAAGGCTGCTGTCTGCAAGCCAGGAAGAGAGCCCTCACCAGGAACCATGCTGGCTGGAACCTCAGTCTTGGACTTTTCAGTCTCCAGAACTCTGAGTTATTTCTCAGAGTTGCATGTATCAAACTCTACTCCTCACCAGCTGCCTGCAAAAGACATTTCTTTTCAAAATGGAGTGAAGCCACCTTACCCCTGTACACTTGGCACCTGCCATGCCTCCCTTGGTTCCCGCTCTGGTTCTTAGTCTCACACTGTGGTGGGCTTCATTGAGACACTGAGACTCACTTTCATCCCTAGTGCCCTGCTGGCCTCTGACATCTCCCTTTCTTACTCCGAAAGTCTTCCAGGTGTGTTCAGAAGAGGGTGTGTGGCCCCAAGACAACTCCTCCACCAAGAAAGGCTGATCTTCAGGAGATCTCTTCAAGGGAGGCTGGGCCTGGGGGGCAGGAAGCAAACCCAGGCTGAACCATGTTAACACACTTTGACCCAGGCCAACTCAAACTATACTAGTTCAGCCCAGGCCCAACCCAAGCTAAACCAGGTCAACAGGGGTCAACCCAGGTCAACTTAAGCTAAACTAGGTCAACAGAAGTCAACCTAAGCCAAAGCAGGACAACACAAGTCAACCCTGGCTAACCCAGGCCAATCCAGGCCAAACCATGTCCATCCACCTTGGCTGGGCTTCAGCAGCATTCACCTCGACTAGGGCTTTTGAATGCTTTGAAAGGCATGCCACTCCCAATTAAGCACTGCCCATGAAAGGGTCTAACAGGGATCAGTGTCCAGGAGTTGCCAAAAAGGCCCTGCCAGGCTCACCCCAACAGCCCAGGCTCACTCCAACAGCCCAGGAACACCCCAACAGCCCAGGCTCATACCAACAGCCCAAGCACACCCCAACAGCCCAGGCTCACTCCAACAGCCCAGGCTCATACCAACAGCCCAGGAGCACTCCAACAGCCCAGGCTCATACCAACAGCCCAGGAGCACTCCAACAGCCCAGGCTCATTCCAACAGCCCAGGCACATTCCAACAGCCCGGGAACACCCCAACAGCCCAGGCTCATACCAACAGCCCAAGCACTCCCCAACAGCCCAGGCTCATACCAATAGCCCAAGCACATTCCAACAGCCCAGGCTCACCCCAACAGCCCAGGCTCACTCCAACAGCCCAGGCTTATACCAACAGCCCAGGAACACTCCAACAACCCAGGCAGACCCCAATAGCCCAGGCACATACCAATAGCCCAGGCACATCCCAACAGCCCAAGCACACCTCAACAGCCCAGGCCTACTCCAACAGCCCAGGCACATTCCAACAGCCCAGGTTCACCTCGATAGCCTAGGAACACCCCAACAGCCCAGACACATCCCAACAGCCCAGGAACACTCCAACAGCCCAGGCACATCCCAACGGCACAGGCTCACCCCAACAGCACAGGAACATCCCAACAGCCCAGGAACACCCCAACAGTCCAGGCTCACCTCAACTGTCCAGGAACACCCCAACAGCCCAGACTCACCCCAACAGCCCAGGCACATCCCAACAGCCCAGAAACACCTCAACAGTCCAGGAACACCCCAACAGCCCAGGCTCACCCCAACAGCCCAGGCACATCCCAACAGCCTAGGAACACCCCTCAACAGTCCAGGCTCACCCCAACAGTCCAGGAACACTCCAACAGCCCAGGCACACCCCAACAGCCCAGGCTCACCCCAACAGCACAGCTCACCCCAACTGCCTAGGAATGCCCCAACAGCCCAGGAACACTCCAACAGTCCAGGAACACCCCAACAGCCCAGGCTCACCCCAACAGCTGGATCATTTGACAGCACATTGTGCTGCTGGATCATTACGCTGCCAGCGACTTGACATCACTTTCAAAGCACCGCTTCATTTCAATAATTATCAAGCGTCCTGGCCTCTGAAAAATAAGTGTGAAGCCTCCCCACATGCAGGCAGAGCCAGGGAGGGGAGCAGTGTCAGAGCTTGGCCTCGCCCTCCTGCACGGCTTCTGTTCTCCCTAATTTGCATTTGCCCAGAGCGACAGAAAATCCAGAGGCTGCAGATACGTTACTCACTTGCAACTCCCGTCAATCATGATGAGGTTTTACATTATTGGATATGAGTTTGGGGTGAATTATTCAGGTTTCATATTTTGATGAATGGGGAAAAATGCCTGCAGAGAACACAGAATCCTGTGCATGTGTGAGTGTGTGCATGAGTGTGTCTGTGTGTGTGCACGCAGGTGTGTGCATGAGTGTGTGTGCATGTGTGAGTGTGCATGAGTGTGTGTGTGAGTGTTGCAGGTGTGTGCATGAGTATGTGTGCATGTGTGAGTGTGCCCATGAGTGTGTGTGCCTGAGTGTGTGAGTGCACATGAGTGTGTGTGCATGACTGTGTGTGCGTACACATGAGTGTGTGTGTGCTCATGAGTGTGTGAGTGTGAGTGTGTACGTGTGTGAGTGTGTCATGAGTGTGTCATGAGTGTGTGTGCATGAGTGTGTACATGAGTATGTGAGTGCATGAGGGTTGTGGCTGAGAGTGTGAGTGTGTGGTTGAGTGTGTGCATGAGTGTGTGAGTGTGTGCATGAGTGTGTGAGTGTGTGCATGAGTGTGTGAGTGTGTGCATGAGTGTGTGTGTGCATTTCATGGAAACAAGTGTCACCATTAGCAATCCCCACTAATACCGTCCTGTGAAGAATTTTCTGCAAATCTCTTGTGCATGGTGAGTAAAGGAGTGGGTGCTCCCCATGAGAGACGTGGCCCATCTCTCTGAGAGACATTTGTCTTTCAGTAAACAGCAGTAACAGCATTATGATACCCACTGCTCTAGTTGTGGAACGATTATTTTACAAAGTTTTCAGGGAAAATCTGTGTGCTGTCATGTGTTGTACAAACAAGGGTATGCCATTCATTCTGCCATGGAAAAATACCTGCTATTGCACTGCCTGGGAAACAGATTTTCAATAATAAACAAGACCTCGGGGGCCCCCCAAATCTCATGGCGCTTCCCGGTTGCTATGGACCAAAATCGGAGCACCCTTTCTAACTGCCTGATGGAAACGGAAGCAGTGGCTTTGTGGTTATTTTCAGGCGAGAGCTGAGTATCACCAGACTGCTCCATTATCACCTCTGATAAATTGGGAGACTAGCCGGATGACACTGCGTCTCCACTGTCCCTCCCATCTGTAAATAAGGGGTGGCCTCCTTGCTCCGTGACAGCTGACCTTGGCAAGAAGACTGGGCATCTCAGGCCTTCAAAAACACTGTCGTGGAGGGATGTGATTTTGTTTCACAACCTTTCCTTCCTTCCAGATTTACGTATTCGCTAATCACCTGTTCAAGACACTTGCCTTTCCTACCTATTTAGATAGTCTGAGCCTGTGCCTGGGTCAATTGGCTACGCACCACAGTTGGTGAGAAACCGGCTGCACTTGAAAGCTGATCTTTGGTCTCCAAGCTTAGCTGGCTTTAATGGTGTTATTACTACACCTCCTCCACCTCATATTATTAATTTCATTTATAGCAGAACCAATAACTCATCCATTCAAGGCAGTTTGTCATGCATACCTGTAAATAGATTGAAAGTTTGCTGAAGCATGCCGGGTAAACACGACTGCAGCGTCTGCTTGTCTCCTGGAATCGCGCCAAGTTCTTTAGATTCGGGCGATATTTTTTATAATGCATATGAATTTATGCTACAAAGGCAACTTCGCCACCTCAGCCCCCGCCGCCGTCACCCCTGAAATTCCATTTAGTTTCAATTTTACTGCTCCAGCCCGGCTGTGTTTGAGCTGCACCCTGTGAAGGTGAAATGTCACCGCCATCATTTTTGTATTGATTTAGAAGAGTCGCCTCGGTGTGCACCGGCTCCTGCGGGTTTCTGTTCAGTGACCTGAGCTGAAAGTACTTCGCTGTGTGCAAGGTGAGCAAAGGGAGCAAAGACTACCCGGGAGGTGGAGCCCACAGCAGCAGGGGAAGGGGCCTGCAGGGCACAGGGAGGCCCGGTGAGCTCCCACCCACGCTGCTCCCCCAGGGAGTCTGGAGTCACCAAGAAGGGTTCTCGGTGTAGCCAATGTGGGTAATTAAAGGGGTTTTGCATGTTTGGGGCAGAACCTATGCTTAGAACAGAAAATTTCTTTTTATTTGAAGGCTCCATCTAAAGGAAAGTAAAATGGATGCCTAGGAGCATTACAGATATATGTAGCTTTTGACACCAGCTCTATTTCCCAAAGTCATGAATGCCATAGTGCAAACTCAGAAGTTCCCTGGGCTATTAGGGAGGGACCCCAGACCTTGTGCTGAGAGCCACAGCTTAGTGTCACTGTCTCATGGATGCAGTGGTTTTGGCCTTCCCAGTATCTGCCACCGCTGCCTTCTGGTAACAGATCCTCAATTTTCAGTGGGAGATTTCACCCTCATCAGTGAGATTTGAGTTGACCAACTCCACCCCGACCTCCAGTTGTGGTCCTGTGGCTGAGACCTGGCCAATCAGAGCATCTAGTCATCCTGGCATAGTGACAGGGTCAGAGAGAGCTACAGTAACCGGGTTAGTCCAATGAGGCCTTTTCACCAAAATAATTAAATATGTTCAGCTCCCTGCTGCTGGGGTTGCTGAGAAGGTAGGTGTACCTTAGAGCCACTGATGGCATTCTTGCTACTAGAAGGAGAAAGCTTCATTCAAAATGAAGCTAATGTGAGCAAATAGAAAAGGAGACAAAGCCCACAGGTCAGGAGAAATCTCTTGAGCACCTGGATCCAGCCATGCCTGAATTCAGCCACATCTGTCTAGGCTTTTGAGTTACCTAAGTCAACATATATATATTTTTAAAAATCATAAGCTAGTGTGAGTCGGCATTCACTCTTTTCTGGCTGAAAAAAGATCCCGTTGATACAAAGGAGAGCCCAAATGCCAAGATCAGGAGCCTCGCCCATCCTCCTGACAACTGTCAAGCTTTCCTTACGACCACAAAAGTCCGACTCTAAATTCCTGGTAGATTTTGGATTTCTCCAAGCGCTGTCCTTTGTAAAATCAATCTATCAAGGTATTTGAATGCAAAGTGATCCGATTATTTGGAGGAAATGTACTTTTTTTTTTTTTTTTTTAAGACAGAATCTTCCTCTGTCACCTAGGCTGGAGTGCAGTAGTAGCACAATCTTGGCTCACCGCAGCCTCCGCCTCCTGGGTTCAAGTGATTCTCTTGCCTCAGCCTCTTGAGTAGCTCAGATTACAAGCATGCACCGCCATGCACGGCTAATTTTTGTATTTTTATTAGAGATAGGGGTTTGCCATGTTGGCCAGGCTGGTCTCAAACTCCTGGCCTCAAGTGATCTGCCCACCTCAGCCTCCCAAAGTGCTGGGATTACAGACGTGAGCCACCATGCCCGCCAAAATATACCATTTTAAAATAAAAAGGGAACGGCTTTTCCTCCAGGCGTTTTCTTTGCACCTGGTGTCACTATTCCTCCAGCGTTTCCAGCCTCCCCCTCCACCCTCTTCTTCCTGCTTTGGAGGCAACTGGCTCTTCCTCCAGCCCACAGATGAGTATTTACTCACAGCTCTCCAGCTCATGCCCTCGGATTCAGAGAAGAGGTGGACAGCCAAGTCCTTTACCCAGGGGCTGCCGCTGGCTCCCCTCTATCAGTGGCCTTAGATAATGTGTGTGAATACACTTGACTCATGCTGAACTATTAATTTTACTGCATTTTACATACCAGAGTCAATGGCATTTTGAACACAAGAGGAAAATCTACGTAAATGAATATGCACCATTGCGTAAAAGGCTATGCAAATACATGCCCCTGGAGGTGGCTCTGCTGCCATTGAATTTTCCAACATAGGGGGCCTGTGTCCTGACTTTGGTTTAGACCTCAGAAAAACAGTTCACAACTCAGAAAATACTTGGGTTTCTGATTGCAGCAGGGATGCTGGCTGGGTTGGTGGCCCCTTGCTTCCCTTTAAATGGAAGCTTTTCTTGCTTCAGAAGATGCTGGGAGGTAAAAAGTTCGATTTCAGTTGTATGGTTTGAAAACGAGAACTGGATTTTCATTCTACATAAATGTGGCTAAAACTTCCTGTGTGCCCTCTGCCCAAATGCTCTACTTGGAGTGACTTCCCTCTGCTAATTTTGGGCTTGATTTATTCTTCCTTTTCTAGTTCCTTGAGGTCTGACATTGAGTTGTTAATTTGAGAGTTTCTTCTTTTTAAATGTAGGCATGCATCGCTATAAACCTCCCTCTTAGCATTGCTTTTGCTGTTCTCTGTAAGTTTTGTTGTGTAGGGTTTTCATTTGTCTCAGGATCCCCCTTTGGATTTGTCCTTTGGCTCATTGGCTGTTCTAGAGTGGGAGGTTTAATTTCCACATCTCTGTGAGTTTCCCAGTATTCCTTTCACTATTGATTTCTGTTTTCGTTCCATAGCGACTGGAAAAAATACTTGGTGTGATCTCAGTGTTCTTCAATTAGTTAAGACTTGTTTGGTGATGTCTTCTGTGACTTGTCCTGGAGAATGCTCCCTATGTGCTTGAGGGAGGACGTATTTGCAGCCCCGTGTTCACTGCGGGAAAATCCACAATAGCCACCATATGGAAAGAGCCTAAGTGTCCCTCAAGGGATGAATAAAGGAAGTGCACTCTATTCATACACTGGAATACTATTCAGCCTGTAAAAAGAAGGAAGTCCTACCATACGCAGCAACATCGATGAACCTGGAGAACATGACACTCATGAAAGAAGGCACTCACCAAAGGACAAATACCGCATGATTCCAGTTGTAGGAGGTTCCTAGGTAAGCCAAATTCACAGAGACAAAAGGTAGAATGGTGGTTTCCAGGGGCTTGGGAAGGGAAAATGTGAGCTGCTGTTCAGCGGGACGATGTTCTGGTTACATGGCATGACTAAGATCAAGGATCTGTTGCACAACATTGTATCTACACTAAACAATGCTGTATCGTTGTGTCTACACTAAACAATGCTGTATCATTATGTCTACACTAAACAATGCTGTATTGTTGTGTCTACGCTAAACAATGCTGTCTTGTACACTGAAAAGTTTAAGAGTGTAAGTCTCCTGTTAAGTGTACTCACCACTAAATAGAAAAAAGTAAATAAACAAATTTGCATTTTTTTTTTTTTTTTTTTGAGACGAAGTCTCACTCTGTCGCCCAGGCTGGAGTGCAGTGGCCGGATCTCAGCTCACTGCAAGCTCCGCCTCCCGGGTTTACGCCATTCTCCTGCCTCAGCCTCCCAAGTAGCTGGGACTACAGGCGCCAGCCACCTCGCCTGGCTAGTTTTTTGTATTTTTTAGTAGAGACGGGGTTTCACCATGTTAGCCAGGATGGTCTCGATCTTCTGACCTCATGATCCACCCATCTCGGCCTCCCAAAGTGCTGGGATTACAGGCTTGAGCCACCATGCCCGGCCTGATTTTTAAGAGATTATTTTAGAAGTAGGGAGAGAGAAGGTGGGGAAGCCAACAAGAGTGGGTTACTGAGCTGGTCCCTGATTGGGCACCCGGGGCTGGGGCAGGGGCCGGTCTCTCAGAACCAGGGAAACACACTCAGAAAAAGGCCTTTCCCTGTTCATTTTGAGTAGCACAGTTCTTCCATTCCCATCAAATCACTCTGATAACCTGAGAGATTGGTTTTACAAAGGACAGGAACCTGGGAGGGCACATTCGTCAACTCTAACCACTGCTGATTGCCCCCAGGGGATTACCAGTGTGCCTCCCCACACACACAGGCACACTCTCTCTCTCTCTCTCTCTCTCAGCTCAGCCTGCACACATCTGAGGAGGCCCTGAAGCCAGAAAACATGACCAGGACTGAGAGGGGCAGCCAGTAGCTTGTGTGGGAGCAGCCCCTG
This sequence comes from Theropithecus gelada, assembly GCF_003255815.1. Lineage (NCBI taxonomy): Eukaryota > Metazoa > Chordata > Mammalia > Primates > Cercopithecidae > Theropithecus > Theropithecus gelada. Next base: position 41,371,437 of record NC_037678.1, on the reverse strand, counting down.
ACATCAGCGGTGGACCTAGGCAATGCATCATGGGACACCAAAGTGTCCACTGTAACATGAAGAAGCCCTCCTTGACCATCCATTCATGGGACACCAGTGTGTCCACTGTGACACAGAGACACCCTCCTTGACCATCCATTCATGGGACACCAATGTGTCCACTGTCACACAGAGAAGCCCTCCTTGACCATCCATTCATGGGACACCAATGTGTCCACTGTCACACAGAGAAGCCCTCCTTGACCATCCATTCATGGGACACCAATGTGTCCACTGTGACACAGAGAAGCCCTCCTTGACCATCCATTCTGAACTGACCTCTGCATTTTCCCTACCCTTTGGGGACACTAGGGATGTGACTTGGCTGGGGGACACTTCAAGAAAGAGCCAGCCTTGGGGCCACCACATTCACTGGCTTGGAATTGAATGCTGTGGATCTGGGATTGCCTTTAGCAAACCACCCATCCTAAATTTCATTTGCAAGATGAGCCTAGAGAGGAGAACAAATTGGGCAGAACCTGCTCTTCCTGCTCCTGGGATAAGTTGCCCCCAAAGAGTAAAGTTTGGAAAGTCTATTCCTCTCTTGGCTGTATGTTCTCACTCATTCTGTCCTTGCTTTGTGGATTTTCCATGTGTAATGAGGTAGGGAGAGCAAGCTCCGTGGATGCTGCCCCTCCAGTGCAGCTGCCACACAGTGGTGGCCCTGGGGCCAGCGTCATGGTGTCAGCCTCCAATTGTCAGGGGAAGCAGAGAGCTTTAGAATACAGAAGCTTCATTCCTGGCTTGGTTCCTACATTGATTCTCTTAGAGCCAATTAATATCCCATTTTCCCCAATACATCTTTCTCTTAGGGAACTATGTCTAATGCTGGGAGCAGTAAGAGGCAACGTTCTCTGTTTTCCTTCCCTTGATTACTACACACTCAACTCACACACAGCCCACCTCCTGCGCAACTCTCCAGGCTCGTTTGAGGCAGCTCAGTCTTTAAGAAAACAACAGGCCAGATTCCCAAGGAAAGACACATAACCCATACTTTAGCCTATTGAAAGGCATTGTTTCACTCCTTTTTAAAAAATCCTTTCCCTTTCATCCTCTTCTCCTTCCCCGACCCCATCCTTCTGTGGTTTAAAACCTGAGATACATGATTCCTGTCTTGTTTCTCTCCAGCAAACAAGAGTGTGAGCAGAGTAATGCATTCCATATGTGAAGGGCAGGCGTGGAGACTGTGTGCAGGCAGCATCAGGGCCTCCCGGGAATGGGCTACTTCCTTCCAGCTGTGTGAGTGAAGAAAAACCTCATTATGGACATGGTTGGTATTTCTAGGGTCTGAGTTCTGTGTTTGAGGCTGAATCAACTAAAGGTTGAGCCCGTTGGCTGTTCTCTGTGGGCACAGGGAAGCATGGGGACCTCCAGCCACCCCACAGCCTCAAACAGCTGCCCGGGGCAGCCTCTGAGCTCCCCAGCATCAGCAGCACAGTGGAAGTGAGAGTGGGCTTTCTCCCCATGTCTCACCCACTAGTGGTTAATTGGAAGTGAGAGTGGGCTTTCTTCCAATGTCTTACCCACAAGTGGTTAAGTGAACAGGCTCTGGATACAAGAGTATGGGTCTGAGTCAACTGTGCCTCTTAAGTAGAACAGTGTTAAAGCTGGTTATCTACTGTTGTATAGTGAATCATCCCATAACCTAGTAGCTTAAAACAGTCATCTTGGAGTGTATCTCACAATTTTGTGGGTCAGGAATTCAGACAGGGCTCAGCCAGATGGTTCATCTGTTCCAGGTGATGTGAATGGGGCTCATTCGGTGGCACTCAGTCAAGGACTGGGCTGGCCTAGAGGCTCTGCAGAACTTCAGGCTCATGCCTGGTACCTTGGCAAGGACAGCTGGAGGTGACCTACACTTGGCCTCTGCAGCCTGGTGGTCTCAGGGTCCTTAGACCTTTTACAGGGTCCCTACTCAGGGTCCCAGATAAAATGGGCCAAGAGGCCCCAGTGTGAGCTGCATAGCTTCTCATGATCTAGTCTTGAAGATCTAGCAGTTTGATTGCATCGTATCCAGCGAAGAAGCTGCTAAGGCTGGTCCAGATTTCAGAAAGGGGAATCCATCCTCCTGTATCACTGATACGAGTCACAAAGAACACCAGCACCCTCAATCTACCACAGCAGAGCTACTTCCTCTCTGCTAAGTCTCGTTTCTCCCTCAGAGAGTGAGAGCAAGAATGAAATGAGAGACTATGCTTAAAGTACTCAGTCTGCAGCCTTTGAATAGGGTAGAAAGCTGGCCCTGCTTTTCCTTGGTGCAGGAAGATTGGAAATTTCCTGGGTATGGAGCGTCTCAGAAACCTCAGACTGGGAGTCGAAGACCAAGAGTCCAAGTCATCCACCTAGGACCCGATTCTTCCTCCAGCTGTGAGAGAGAGCTCCCATACTTTCACGATAGTCCTCCAAACAATGAATTTCAAGTGCAATAAATTGGATCTTTCATAGAGAAAGCCATGGCACACTCACTAAAGATCATTATCTCTTAAGAGCAATGACTCTTGGTTGAGAATGTGCCTTTCCCAGTAATAATTTATAAATGAAAGGCAAATCATAATAGTCTTTGAGATTCCCCAAAGAAGGAGACTATTTATAAATGCAGAGTGCTTTAGACTTGCCAATTCCCCATGCTTAAGTTCCTAAGTGGGAGACAGCAGGGCAATGTTGTTAATTGACATCTAAAATATTGTACTGTGAGAGGGGCTCACAGGATCCCATGGGGCACCATGTGTGCTACCTGCAGGCTGCAGGGGACAGCACAGTGATGAGGGTGAGGCAGGATAAGATAGCTCCTAAATTGGGCTTAGCCTGGGAGGGTTCTTGGCTTAGCCCAGGAAATAATTTAAGGTAGAGCTGGTGTTGTTAGACAGCAGCTTTTAATGAAGTGGCCATGCACAGCAGCAGCAGAGGGATTCCTTCTTGTGAGGTAGGGCCCCCCATCGGCAGTGAGCCCAGAGCAGCAGCTCAGAGATGGTGCTACCCTCATATTTATACCCACTTCTAAGTTACATGCAAATTAAGGGGCAGATTATGCAGACATTTCTAGAAATAGAGCGGTAACTTCCAGGTGGTCGGGTCATTGCCATGGAAAGGGAGGGTAATACCTGGGTGTTGCCATGCTGATGGCAAACCGACCTGGCACACTAGTGGGCATGTCTTACAGAAAGCTGTTTCCATCCCATCCCTCTTTTAGCTAGTCCTCAGTTTGGTCCAGTGTCTGAGCCCAGCCTCTGGAATTGAGTCCCACCTCCTACCTCAAGCGGACAAGGCAGGAGTTGCACAGTCGCTCAGCCCGACCCCCAAGCTCACAGTCAAAACTGGGGAAGAGTAACCAAATCCTTCTGGCCAGGCAGGAGGCAGAGGCTCGCTGTTGAAATGATAGGTGGGGCTGGCCATGTAGGGAAGGCAAGAAGCCATTAGCTTATCTGAAATTCATTTAGGGGGAAGGTGGACAAGGAAGTTCTTCAGTCTCCACTATTCAAAACCCAGGGAGCTTGAAAGCAAGCGGTATGTCCTTAAACTGGTGAACAGGTACGTCCTTAAACTGGTGAATGGGTACGTCCTTAAACTAGTGAACGGGTATGTCCTTAAACTGGTGAACGGGTAAACAAATCGTGGGGCATCCATGCAGTGGGGTATTATTCAGTGATAAAAATGAGCTGTTGCGCCAAGAAATATGAACAGCAGACTGCAGACTTCATGGAGTTTAGAGGAAAGCACACACAAAGAAGAAACTCAAAATGCATGTTGCTAAGTGAAAGAAGCCAGTCCGAAACGGCTGCATGCTGTGTGATTCCAACTCCATGACATTCTGAAAAAGGCAAAGCTATGGAGACAGTGAAGAGTGCTTGCCAGGAGTTTGGGGGAGAAAGAAATGAATAAGTGAAGCACAGAGTATTCTATTTTATTTTATTTTGTTTTTTTAGAGACAGCGTCTTGCTCTGTTGCCCAGGCTAGAGTGCAGTGGCATAGTCAAGGCTAGGTCATTGCAGGCTTGACCTCCCAGGTCAAGTGATCCTATTGCCTCAGCCTCCCAAGTAGCTGAACTACAGGTGTATGCCACCACACCTGTCTAATTCTTAAATTTTTTTTAGAGATGAGGTCTCACTACATTGTCCAGGCTGGAGAATGTTTAAGGCAGTGAAGCTATTCTGTATTAAATTGTATTACTGGATAAATTTCACAAAACCCATACAATCCTATGACACAAAAAAGTGAGCCCTAATGTGAAGTGTGGGCCTCAGTGAATGATGGTGTATCGATGCTTGTTTGTCAATGATAGCAAATGCAAGATGTTAACAAGAAAGTCATGCACCTGTGTCTGGAGGGGAAATGGTGTCTGGGAATGGCTCCATACATTCTGCTGAGTTTGTTTGTAAACCTAAAACTGCGCTGAAATATAAAGTCCATTAAGATTTTTTAGAGTGGTAGTGGAGAGGATGCAGGGGCATGTACTATTCGTAGTATTCTATGAACAGCAGACTGCAGACTTTGTGGAGTTTGGAGGAAAGCAGAGGGCTCAGCCTGAAGCAGTGGCTTCCACCTGGAACAGCAGACGAATCATCCACTGTGGCCCCTAGAACCCTGAACGCTGGGGTTCTGGGACCAGGATGACACCTGTTTCTAATCTCAGAACCGACAGTGTTTGTGTTTTCACACCTATAAATTGAGGCTGATATTGCAAGTCCCACTCTGGCAGCGGGAGGATGAGCTGAGATGTTAGGTGTGAATGTGTGAGGTACCCCCAGGATTCGTGCCTCCCTGAGCATCTTTGTTCCAGGCCTAACTTCCCCACTGGGCTGTGAGGTCTAAGGGCCAACAGCCGTGTCTCTTGTATCCCCAGCTGCCTCTGTGAAATGCATCATAGCCCCTGTGCATAGTTGGAGCCCTGAATTAATCAATGAATTTGGAGGATTCAGCAGGGATGGGAGAAGATACTTCGAATCCTTCATATAGGACTAGGCTGAGCTCAATTCCTCAGAGCCTGACATCTGTGCTGTTCTCACTTATCCATGCACATGAACCCAAGTATGCTAAACAAAGGCACTGATTGCCACTGGACCAAAAGGGCCTTCTTCATCCTTGATTGATGGAGCTGGGCCTCTGCAGTCCTGGGAGAACCCCATATACTTTCTGGAGAACACCCCTGGTCCTTCTCAATCAGCCATTCAGTTTTCTCTCTTCTTTTTCCTTCATCCTGGAATTCTCCAGAAGAAACCAGTCTTGAGACAGCAAAGTGTTGCCTGAATATCAGAGATGCTTTTCATTCTCGCACAATGTGTCCAAGCGACACGGCTGAAGGCTGTGTGCAGATCTCGGCCTTCTGCCAGGGTCCCTCCACTCAGTCCCTTGGGCCTCTTCCTTCTGCAGCTGTTGGGGGCAGAGAAGGGAGCTTGCATCCTCCCAATCCATCCTCTGATGCCCCAACCCCAACACCACTAATTCGTCTGCACTCATGGCCTCTTCTGTGTGTAGCTGGCCATCTGGACCCAGTCCTCTGGGAGGAATCTTGCTCCTGGGATTACTTTCCCCCACTGTGGCTTGAGTGCTGAGTTGCCCATTGAGTTACCCAGATGATCATGTCAGTATCACCCCACCTTCTTCCTTAGTGTCTCCTCTTTGCCTCCCATGTGGTGTCTGATCACTTGGAGGCCTCTCCTGGCTGTCCTGAGACTCCCGCTGTCATGCCCCCTTCCCCGGGAAGGGGACATCCAGCCTCCTCTGCACCCCTGCCACACTTCCCCCATCACATCAAGCACTCACGTGCCAACTCAAGATGGCCCCTTACTGGAAAACTATCAAAACTTAGGTCTCAAGAAGGTGTTGGAGCAGAAACATTTGGAAGTGACTGTGTGCCTTCCCCAGAAGATTTAATACTGAAGGGCATTCTGAGTCACCTGAGGATATGTCAAGAATAGTGTCACTCAGGCCCTGACAATATTTGCTGAACCTGAATCTACACAGCCCGGCAGGGGTCCATGCAATCAGATTTTTTAAATTTTTTTTTTTTGAGACGGAGTCTCGCTCTGTCGCCCAGGCTGGAGTGCAGTGGCGCGATCTCGGCTCACTACAAGCTCCACCTCCCGGGTTCACGCCATTCTCCTGCCTCAGCCTCCCTAGTAGCTGGGACTACAGGTGCCCGCCACCGCGCCCAGCTAATTTTTTTTTTGTATTTTTTTAGTAGAGACGGGGTTTCACCATGTTAGCCAGGATGGTCTCGATCTCCTGACCTGCAATCAGATTTTTAAGGCACTTTTCAGGTGGTCCCACTATCAGCTAAAGTTCCCCTTCTCCCAAGAAGTGGCTCTCCAGTGGGGCATGTGTGTCTGAGAAGGCGGTGTCTTCCATTGGCCTCTCCAGTTTCCTCTCCATTAGAGCTCCAACCGCAGACCCAGAAAGTGGAGCACTGAGACTTGCTGGAGGTTTGCTTCCTGAGGACAGATGCTCTGCGGCGAGTCCCCATGAGCCACCCGAGCAGAAGGCAGTGGCCTGGGCACTTCTATCCCACTTGCTGGGGATCCCAGCCACCTCTCACAGCCTAGGACTTGTGTTCTGCAGAAAGTGATCAGCAGTAATCCCAAAATTTGATAACAAAACCCGGTGAAATGTAACTTAAAAGGAGCCACCCAGCCCCTCTGTAGGTGAGAGCTGTTTCCCCCAGGCTCTCATTACCCAGCAGACAGCTTCACCCTCCAGGCAGATATGTTAGCGCTGAAGACCCACTCTCCACCTTCTTCCCCTCTCCTTGGTGTCTGGTATTTTATGGCCACTGTCCTATGACTCCTACTTTTGGCATCTCCCCCATATTCTGCCTCCCTTTAAATCCAATGTTATCTATTTTACTATTTAATTTGATTTCCTCTCCTAGGACATTGTTTTTTACCATCTTCCTTGCATTCCCTCGACCCTCACCTCTAGAATCCCAGGTGGACGGTGCATGCACAGGGACCCATTCTTGCAAGCCCTACCCTTTCTGTTCCTACTTCCTTGTGGGCAGCAGCTTGGGCAGGTGCAGCATCGTGAGACTGCTCCCCACTCCTGCAAGGCCAAGTCCTGGGAAACTCCTTTCCTCTCGCAGCTTTTGCAGTCATGTATTTGGATTTCTCTATTTGGGTATTTGCTGAGCCCCTGCAGGCCAGGTGCTGTCCCAGGTGCTAGGGACGGAACATTGTGCAGGTAGGGGCGCCCCTGCCCTTTGGAAATACTCAAGAAGCTCAGAACCAGAGAAAGAGAGGTGAGCACTTGTGGCTACCTAGCAGCCTTGCTGGGTGTCCCATAGGCCTCTCTGAGCAGAAGCCTGTGTGCTGAGCAGCCATCAGCCATCAGGGCATCTGGGGCCGAATGTTCCAAACAGCAAGTTCAGAGGCCCAGACGCAGGAACCAGCTGGGGAGAAGCCAGAGGCCAGAGGGTGGGAGTGGAGTGCGGTGTGGGGAGATGGGACTGAGGACTCAGGCAGGGGCCAGAGGGTTTAGGACCTGTGGGCCATTATTGAGTGTCTACAGGAGGGCCCGTGGGGGCTTTAAGCCACGACCGGGATGTAACAGTCTCTTGATTCACTCTTCAGTGGGTCCCTCTGGGGCCTGGTTTGCAGGGAGAACCTAGTGAGGAAGAGACTGGTGGAGATCCAGGTGAACAATGATGGGGCTCCAATTTTCAGCTGGGGGGAACGAACTTGGGATATGCTTTGGGGGAAGAATCAACCACAAAAGGAAAAAAAGATAAAAATTAAAGTAAAAGAGAAACATTCAATTATCTGCCCCCACCTAAATGGTACCGGGATACATGGCAGGTGAGTGCATTAAGTCCCAGACAAGAAGGGCACAGCCCCATCCCACAATGGGGGGGTCCCAGGGAGCAGGTGCGGAGGACAGGGCCAGGCTGAGGGAACCAGGGCCCACGTCCCCCATGGGACATGGGAGTGTAACAAGGTGCGTTGTGTCTCACGCTGACACTATTAGTCCACCCATGTCAGTGGCTCCCACTCCAGCCGAGGTTACCCTGACCTCCTTTCTCCTCTGTCAAGCTGCTTCTATAAACCAGCCAGCGACGAGGCAGACGTGATGCGAGATGGAGCCAGGGCCCTGTTGTTGGCGTCCCTGTGACACGTGTCCCTCTGCTCCCACCTCTGGTGTTGCCCCCTTTTTAACAGCAGACAAGAAACAAACAAGCAAAGCAACAACATGGAATACAACAATTCCATGGAATACCCTGGGATCTCAAAACGACCCCTCCCCATCTTCTGTTGCCGGGACGCATCTCCTTTCTCCAGCAGACCTGATATCTTTGATTGTTGCATGATTTGACTGTTTCGTTCTGAATTTTTTTTCCCCTTGTGAATTGCATCTCCTGCTCCATAGAAATTTCCAAAGATTCGAAGACCCCCAAGTCCCAGGGGAGTGGGAGAAGCAGCCTCAGCTGGTTCTTCCTCAGAACCCAGGGCGCACGGTGTGCTTCTCTGGATCACACTCATGATGAAGGCTGTAAGTCTGAACTCAGCCAGCCCTGGGTTCCAGGTCAAGCTCCTCCCCTCTTTTCATGCCTCAGTGTCTTCCTCTGTATAATGGGGGAGTGCAGGAAGTACCCCAGGTACAGTGCAGCTGGTGGGGGTCATCGTCGGTATCCTTGCTTTATGGGTCCACCCCCTGGGGGACCCCAAGGGTTAGAGCCTGGGCCACATGGGGAGAGGGGAACATCCTGTTTCCCCACCCTCAAGGCTCTCGGAGTGGCCAGGGGACAGACACACAGAAAGGAACTCCACCACACTGCGAAGAGAGAGGTGTGCACCAAGCCCTGAGGCAGCTAAAGCCAACTCAGTGGTCCGAGAGAGAGGAGCTCCGGAGGGAGCAGCAGAGGCACAGCACAGAGCCTGGACGGGGGCATGTGCTTCTGGGTGGACTAGAGGGTCAGGCTTCTGCCAGTGGCGAGTGGGCCAGGCTGAGCATGAGACTGGAAAAGGAAAGAAGACAGCCCTAGGTTGGAAGGGGAAATTTGCATCTTTCCCCCTGGGATTTCTACACCAAGGGATGTGCCTCACAGCCATGCCCCTAAGTCCTAAGTCACACTGCCTGGAGTAGAATCTCAGTCCACCCCGTGCTGGCAGGTGACCCAGGCCAGGCTACTCACATACCCAACTCTGTCCTCTGTCTGTGGACCAGGGGCATCACCACTTCCATCCTATGTGAGGATCGCATGGGACCATGACTGAAAACCTTCGACACAGTACCTGCCACACAGTACACAGGGATCCCTGTTCACGGAGAAAGATAGATTTTGAAAAACCTAAAACAATAACTCTATTCCTTTCTTTATTCCCAGTGTAGCTGCACCGCGGTGGGTGAGCGTTATTGGAATGGAAGGCAGGGAGCGATTTGTACTGGTCTCTCTGCTGCCTGCTCGCCCCTCTCAATCTCTCTCCTTTGCTTTTTGCTTTAAGATCGCTCTTCTCTATTGCATGTATGGAGTTTTCTTGAGCTAGGTAGCAGGCAGATTTCATTCATTTCCACAGTGCCTCCAATATCTTCAATCGCCCACAAAGACAATGTTTTATTCTATGAACACACCTTTTGCCAACATCTCACTGCTTTCTGTACAAAATAGCCTTTTTGTCTAACATTGAAGTGTCTAAAATAATAACTATCAATAGGGAAGGAAACAAATTAACATCCAAAGAAATAGGGAAATGTGGCCCTGATACAAGCGTTTGGTTTTTGCTTCTAAAGATGAACCCCTTCCCAGACTCACCTCAACAAGAGGGAGACAGAGAAGAGAAGTCTATCAAGCTTAGCAAACATCTGTAGTCCAATTACAGTCAACAGTTTACAGGTGTTGAGAGCAAACAGTCACTTATACACTACCTCCCAAATGCATTCTCTTAATTTCTCTTAGAAACAAATGCACACATTTTTCTGGGGCTTTTTATCCAAAGTGCAGAGAGACCAGCTCCTCTTCCAGGCCAGCTGTGGTCCTCCCCACATTGGGTGGAGCAATGGCAGGTCAGAGCCCCACTGGCCAATGTGCCAAACACTGTGCCAGGGTTTCTCCAGCTACCCCGGGCAGAGGCCCAGGCTCCACCCCTGAAGGTCCAGGTTCTGGAAATCCAGGGTGGGGCATAGGAGAGAGCATTTTTCTGATGCTTCCAGCTGCTGTTCTGTTACCTGGGACGTACTGTCTGTGGGACAGGCCATGATTCTCAAATGCTAGTGGCATGAGCATGGACTGGACAGATTGTTACAAGGTCAGCTTCCAGGCCCCACTCCCCAAAGCTCCAAGTCTGTGGATTTCAGGTGGAGCCTAGGAATCTGCATTTTTCATGAGTTTCTCTATGATTTTGATGCAGATGATTGCAGACCAGAGGTGGGCGAGGCAGGGAATCCCGTCAACATTGAGAATCAGTGTAGCAGGTCTGGGGTAAGGTCTGAGTTTCTGCATTTTTAACAGGCTCCTGGGGGTTCTTGATGCTGCTGGTCTGGGGACCACACTCAGAGTGACAGGCTGAAGACCGTGCTTTGGAGCCACTGCTTTGTATTTTAGGCCATATTTTCCCTTTCTGTCTCAGCAATCTTTGCTGCTGCATTCAGAGTAAGTCTGATAAACCAATGCTCTCTACTGGACTTCTATCAGTTACTGCAGTGTTTCTGAAACCATGTATTTCTGAAAACTCGAGTTCCATAAGACATTACAGCTGTGTAAGAAGGTTTCTTTGAACAAAGTTGGGGCCATGCTACGTGCACCCGGGTCCCAGCTCTGGGAGAGAATGCTGGCACTGCAACTTCCCCCGTGCCTGCCCTCTGCACCTTCCTCTTCCTGACTGTATGTGGAGTTAGGAGGACTCCAAGAGCAACTTTACATAAAGCTCCTACATGTGTACCTGGCACATAGCTAGCACTTTGTAAGGGCTGGGTATTGTCAAGCTCTACCCTTTCTGGAAATCACGCTGCAGCAGACTCAAGATTCATTCACTAGTAGAGGGAGATGTGCTTAACCCAGTGTTTGGAGTTCAGGACTCACCTGCTCCCGGACCCCAGTCTCCCTGCCACGCAGTCACACCTTTTCTTTTTCAAATTGGTGCACTCCTCAGCGCTTCCACAGTTCCACAGAGCACATTGGAGCAAATGCGGGCCTCTGTGATGCCTCTCCAAAGAAAGAACTCGCATAATGCTCAGGCCTCCTGCAGACAAAGGTGTATCCCCAGCGACGGATATTTTAAGAAAATAGACCAGGGACACAAGACAAGAGAGCTGTCCTGGTGTCTAAAGCAGTCTTGGACAGCTTCTGATGTCACTTGAACAGTGGTGAAGCACCTTGAATACGGAGGAAAGCGGAGGGGGCGTCCTCCAAAGGGACAGGCACATGGCCGAGGAATGGAATTCTCTGTCCATGAGGATTTTGGATGGGTTTGTTCATGAAACCCCGCTGTGCAGGACCTCCGAGTGAGTCTAAACATCCAGCCATGTCAACTGGTAATCTTTCCTTCTTCGGCAAGGCGGGCAGTGGGACAAGGCTGTAACTGATAGGAGTCCAGGCTGGGGCAAATTTTGTGTCTCCTGACTAGTTCCATAGTTACAGTTGCAAAACAAAATCTCGCCTTGTGCTCTTGGATGTAGTGCTTACCCTGGTCCTCTGGGGTTATCTAAAATCTGGTTTCCTTAAGTGTAAGGCGGAGCTCTAACCAGGAGACCACCCTGCCCCCAAGGGTGGGGGTTCTGGGAGGGAAAGAGGGGAGCGGCTGCTCTGTAGCTTTCTCTACTGGCTTGCCTAAGTGGACTCTGATCTTGGAGCTCAACAATCTTCCACCCTCTCCTTTGCAACCTATTTCTTAAACCAGAACTAATGTATTCTGGACATAGAGTCCCTGAAAACCCAAAGAAAATTGGATGCATCTGAACAAACAAAACCGCATTTCTTTAAATCTCCAAGCCAAAAGGAAAAGTGCAGAAACATTTACTCACTGTCCAAACTGTACATATATTTTACCTGATGACCCTTAAAGAAGTGCCCCCCAGTTCAGCAATCACCCGTGCAGAGCAAAGGGAGCTGGAGCCGGCCCAGCCTGTCAGCTCCTGTCTAGGCACTTCTTTCTTTCTTGGAGCTTCTAATTTCTTTCTTGGCTTCTGAGGCCTAACCGTGTGTTTTGATGCACACACGGGAATTAGTACCGTCCCCAATCCTTAGGGCACATCCCTAGCCCCGGCAGAGGCTCTGAGATTTCCTAGGAGGCGGAGGGTGTGCAAAGCCCGGCGGGCTGAAATCTCAGCCTGGCCGTCTGCTCATCTGCTCTAGGTGGAAACAGACGAGGTAGGCCTGGGTCAGGGGTCAGCAAGGAGACACTTGAAAAATAAAGGACAGAATGGAAGTGCCCACTACCACCGCGGGCCCGGGCGGGAAGTCGGACTAAGACCACCGCGGGAACGCCCCATCCAGAAGGGGTGCCCCGGGTGTGGGGACGGAAACCCCAGCGCTGTCTTTAGTCTCCACACCCTCGCTTTTTTCCCCTGGAGACCGAGCGTCCTTGGCCTCTTCGGCCGCAACCCGGCTCCAGACATCCAGGGGGGCCGGGGCTGGGCTGGGCTGCTGCGGCGCGGGGGGCGCGCGCGGGCGCTGCGCCTTTAAGGCCCGCGTCGGCAGAGCGAGCGCAGGGGCCGGGCGGCGGGGCGGGGCCTCGGCGGGGCGGCCGCGGATTCACCTGCAGCTCGGAGCGCGCGGAACAGAGGCGCGGGCGGCTGCGAGGCCGGCGGACGCACCGGCCTGAGGGAACGCGCCGCCGGCCGGACTTGGCCTGGCTCCCGGAGCCGGGGCGGCAAGCGAGGCGGGCGCAGCGGGGCTGGAGGCTCCGGGCGGGCGCGGGGGAGCGGCGGCGGTGGTCTCGGCGGCGGCGGTGGCGGCAGAAGGGAGCGGGCTCCCGGTGCCGGGCACCGGGCGGGCGGCGGGGAAGATGACCGCGGGCGCCGGCGTGCTCCTCCTGCTGCTCTCGCTCTCCGGGGCGCTCCGGGTAAGTTGCCGCCTCCCGCCCCTGCCTTTCGGAAGCCCCGGGCAGCGCGAGGTCGTCCCTGGAGCCCGCGGGGCGCGCACACACCCGGCGAGGCTCTCCCGGGCTCCCCCGCCGCGCTCCCCGCTGCATCCAGCCCGGCGCCCGAGCTCCGCGAAGCTGCCTGCGGTCGGCAGGAGCGGGAAGCCGCCTGGGCAGCGGGGAGTGGCGGAGCGGGGTGGGAGTGGGGCTCGGTGGAGGACCCGGGGAGCTCCGCCTGCACCGGACCCGCCGAGCCCCCCTGGGCCGCCCAAAGCCCGTAGCCGCTGCCCGGAGCTCGGCTTGCCTGCACGGGGCAGGCTTCCCACTGGCGGAGCCGGCGCGCCCTCCATCGCCTGGAGCCGCGCGCCGCGGGAGTTGCCGAGCCCAGCCCCGGCCGTGGCTGAAGGCGTGAGGCGCCCGGCGGCTGCAGGCCGGGGATCCGGGAGTGCGGGGCGCCTGCCCGACCTCTCCTGCCCAAGGCCTGGGGGTCCGCCGCGCAGCGCCGCTCAGTTTTTTGGGTGCCGGCGGGACTGGCGCTGCGGGTGGACGGCGGGGTAGGACTGCGGGGCACTCTCACCCCTCAGCCCTCGGCGAGGCTGGAGCCCGCGTGTCCGGCGGGGCCCCGGGGGCTGGGAGCGGGTCCGGGCTTGGGCCGGGAAGCCGGACGCCAGGCGGGCGCGGCGCGGGAGGGCGCCCCGGGAGGGCGAGCGGGTCTCCCGTTTCCTCTGCAGAGCCCCGCGGACCGAATCGCTGGCTTTGCTCTGCGCCTGGCGAGGTGCGCGGCCCGCGGGGGCCAGAGTGCGCGGCGGCTCCGGGGGCGCCCCTGGGCGGAGGCGGAGGGGCGGCGGGAGTTGCAGGAACCCCCTCTCGTGGCCGATCGGCCTCGCTGCCTGCTCCCGGGCAGCGCTGTTGCAACCTCGGAAATAAACAAGTGCCAGCGGCGGGAGGCCCGCTCCGAGGCCGCGGGGCGCTGGGGGGTGCGCTGGGCACACGCTCCGGGCCGGTCGAAACTTTCCTGGACGAGTTGAGCCTCCCACCGGGCTGCGGGTGCGATCTGGAGCTTCGTGGCCGATAAGGAAAGCCGCGGTTTAGAGCTTTTCGTAAGGAATGAGCCTGCGTCCAGCTCTCCTCCCTCGGTGCTGGGGGCAGAGGGGTGCCCTCCTCGGGGTGGGCGTCTGGAATCCTGGAGCTCCGGGCTGGGGGCGGCCTCAGGAGCCAAAGCATGGGCGGGCGACAGCAGCACGCAGGGCTGGAGGAGGCAGCGGGCGGGAGGCGCCACTGCCAGGTGCGGGCAGCGCCCGGGGCTTCCTGCGCTCGCCGGGGAGCCGAGCACCGCTGTGCTCCTGCTCCTGCTCCTGCTCCTGCTCCTGCAGCGGGGCTGGCTTCCCGCTTGCACACACTGCCTCTCCCTCCACCACCTCCTCCTGCCTGTCACGCCCCCTCCTAGAAGCTTGGGAGATGGCCCTGTCGCCCACCCCATCCTTCCCTGGCCTTGTGCCACGGGCTCTAGACTTCCCCACTGAGCAGGAAAGGCGAGCGAGCGAGCTCCGGAGGACAGGAGGAGACCCCCTTTCCGGTCAGTCAGGGGAGCTGTCTCCCTGCCTGGGCTGGAGATAGGGGCTCCGAGGGTGAAAATGCGGGCTGAAGACTAGAAGGTGGAAGCGCCTCCACCGCCTTCTCCACCCCAGCCACCGGCAGCCTCCCGCAGAGCTGCCTTCTCCGCCCCACTCTGGACCTAGTCCTAGAGAATCTTCTTTCTTGCTCTCCTCTTTCTCCTCCCTCCCGGTGACCCGAAGAGGAGACAAGAAGCTGCCGCCTCCGCCTTACCAAGAGCGCGGAGCGTTGGGCCCAACGCGAATGGTCTGCAGAGCCGCCCACACTTTGGCCTCCCTTCCCTTAGTGGCTTTGGGAGCAGCGACTGAAGTCTTCTTTCTCTGCCTTTTGGACATTCCTCAGGCATCTCCTCTGCCAATGAGGCCCTGGCCGGCCTGGCTTCGCCATCAGGCCGTCCTTTATTCCCTACAGCTCACCTGCTGTGTGTGGGGCTGGGGAAGGATGCTCGGGGTCTACAGCCTCTAGAGCGCTCCCTAAAGTCCCCAGAGAGCAGAGGAGCAGACACGGGGATATGGCATCTGGGTGGAGACCGTGGCCTGCCAGCCTTTCTCTCTTAGCCAGAGACCTTTTGCACAGCAGGCCCTGGATAAATGTCGGTTGGATTAAATTTCAGTGAACTTATTATTGTTTTGCCCTCTCCCCTTTGTGTTCCCAGGCCCATAATGAGGATCTTACAACCAGAGAGACCTGCAAGGCTGGGTTCTCTGAAGACGACTACACGGCATTAATCTCCCAAAATATTCTAGAAGGGGAGAAGCTACTTCAAGGTAGGGTGGGGCGTGGAGGGGTGGGAGTGAATTGCTGCCATGCTTTTCCTTGGGGAAACTTGTAGACGGGAGAGGCAAGGCTTGCCTCGTCTTTGTGCTAAACGATGGCGGTGAAGTGCAGGAGGTGTAAATTGGTTGACCTGAAAGGCGTTTGCATAACAGGTGAATGATTCAGAATCCCTGTCATTTTTGAGTGAAGTGAATCATTTCCTGGGCAACAAACTGTAATTCGGATGTAACATCACCCAAATAGTGTGCAGAGAGACTTTCTTACCAAGTATTTTTATGTATGAAGTTCTGGAGACTTAAATTATCCCTGCTTTGAAATGTATGATAAAGCAGACGATGTTGTTGGAAATGCGGTAAATAAGCCCACAGACGGTCTGTTCACAAATGTGGCATTCATTTTCATTACTGCCCCACTGACAACACGAAAACACACATGCAGGAGGGAACTACCAATTAGCTTTATCGTAATTGCAGGATTATATCCACACTTGTGATGGGAAAGTCAGAGACAGCTTCAAAACTCAGATGACAGTAGATCATCCTGCTTATTGGTCTGTTTCCCTTTCAAGACAAACTAATTAAACTTTATATTTGCATGGGAGGGAACATAAATCAGTTCTTCCTTCCCGGAGGTTGCACAGTTCTGCCGTGAGCACCTTGGCTGTGAGCCTTTCTTCTCTGCATCAGTTTCCTGGAAGTGGCAGCCTTTGAGTTGGTTTCAAAGCGATAGAGGAAAAGAATGTTGGATAAAGGATCGAAGCTAAGTTTCCGCATTCGGGACTGTTGACTGCCCTACCGGTTTTGTGTCCCAGAGAAGGTAAACTTTTCCCTGCAGAACTGACAGTGGTTCCTGTGTGTGTGTGTGTGTGTGCATGCGTGTGCGTGAACTCGCTCACACTTATAGTGATTTTTCAGATCCTCGCCCTTCAAGACAGAACTTGTTGGAGTGCCTCGTTGATTCCTGGTTATGTGGATAGGATTTTTATTTTGCACCCAATCCAAGTTCTCTGACTTATTTTTGTTATCTAAACTGTGATACTATTGACTCATTAATCATCAAAAGAATAAAAAATCTCTAGGCAGTTGGCCTAGGAGCAGAATGGATGTGCAATCTAAGAGGGCGTACATAGTAAAGAGTTTTCCAGAGCTGCTCTGTTCATTGCGCTGTTTTTGTCACTTCGGAGTTGGAATGGGTAGGCCATTTTCAGGATCGTTTGCTTTACTGAGAATCTCAGTGAACCCCTAGAGAAGGCCTGGGGAGGATCCTTCACTCTCAGTGCATTGTACGGTCCCTTATAACTCGTGGGGCGCTGACTGCAGTCTGCTGTGTGCATGTCCTGCTGTGCTGAAACTGGCATCCTTAAGCTCTCTGATTATGTGGCCAAATATGTTAAGACCCTGGAGTATCCAATTTTACTCAGGCACTTAAGAAAAATGCCTCTCTTTTTATTAATAAATACTGCTTACTACAGAAGAGAATGACAAATTCTCGTACTTCCTACAACGCGACGTGAGATTTCACACGAGCATCTCTTCCCTTTCATGGTGTGTTGTGTGGGGATCTCCACTCCCAGTGGTCCAGGCCAAACTGCACTGTGCTCCTGATTGATGTGGTGGGAGAGCCTAGATCACTGGCCGCGTGTCAGCCCGGCCCCTGTGGCCAGGTGGTGTTCGCCTCGTGGGGGGTCAAGAGTCACATGACCCTGGGTGAATCTGGACCAGCTCAGACATTGTGTGGACTCATTTTCCAAGCGCCCATTGACTTACGTGTGCAGCCCAGCCCAGGGCTGGTTCAGGGAAGAATTGCAGAGAATCTCCCGAGCACCTGGGCTTGCTGGGTCCTCTCTGCCCCTCCTCTAGGGGCTGTAATCGCATTGCTTCTCCTGCGCCTGTGTGGGTTCCCTTCTCACTGTTTTCCTCCACTCATTCTTCTGAAGGTGTAGAGTCTCAGGAAGAAAGAGATGTTTTATATCTGACAAATAATTTTGCACATATGGAGGCAAGAGCTAAGGCTGACAGGCCCTGAAACCAGGGCACAGTGACATATCTCTCTGTACGCAGAGTACTTTGAAACTACAAGACCATGGTGAGGAGGCCTGTGTGAAGAGGAGACGGGAAGCGTGGTGTTTCTGTTATTCTGGTAGGAATCAAGTTAAACAGATAATGACTACTTATAATTGAGTTATTCCAGCGGAGAGAGCTTAACCTTAATTTGACGAGTGAAGCTTCACAGAGTGGCCGTGTTCCTCTGAGTAGGCCATGAGCTATTAGCGGCCGCTCCATGGCTCCTTCCCTTTGCCTGAGTCAGCTCACAGCAGCCCCAAACATACAGATTCCAGCAGGAGCGATTTGTTACACAGTAATTAACTTGTTTATGATAAATGGATGGAAGAAATGTCGTGGCATTTTGTTTTATGTCTAAATGAAAAGCATTTGCATTCTAAAAATTTCATGCTAATTAGGCTTAAAATAGTTTTCCCCAATAGGGTAGCAAATACTATGTATTACGAACCTTCTGAGAAGCGGAGCCGCGAAGTATGGA
Source organism: Theropithecus gelada (assembly GCF_003255815.1). Taxonomy (NCBI): domain Eukaryota; kingdom Metazoa; phylum Chordata; class Mammalia; order Primates; family Cercopithecidae; genus Theropithecus; species Theropithecus gelada. Next base: position 41,353,462 of record NC_037678.1, on the reverse strand, counting down.
AATGCAGGACTTAGCTGCTGTTGGGAGCCTTCCTAGACGCCACTCCTGTGTCCCGTCTGTGCTTTTTCTGGAGAGTGTTTGCATGCAATTGCATATACTCTTATGTTACAGTTTTGCTTTTAGGATAATTCACTTATGGCCCTGATCACTGATGCATGGTCATATCTAAAATAGGACGGTGAAGCCGTTTGCCTTAGGCTAAAATGCAGTGTTCTCTAAACCGTAGTTTAGTCTGGGGTGATGGCTGAGCTGGTGTCTTTTTCTCTGCTTTGTTAATAATTAATGGCCAGCCCGCCCGGAAGCTGCAGCCCGGTACCGTGACCTGCGTTGCTCTCCCGCGTGGTGGGCGGAGTCTGCGCACACCCAGACCCGATTCATAGCAGAAAACTCGGACAGGCGGGAGAGTCCTAGGTAGCATAGTGGGAACTGAGGACTCCGGGTCGTATCTCCCCTCCATCCTGGAACGAAGCGGGAACAGGTGAGTGGAAACATTGTTCACTGGGGATGGGGTGGAGCCTGGCATCATCAGATTAATGTGGGTACACTATGTATAGAGTAAAGTATATTAACATGGGTACACCACGTACAGAGTATAGAAAGAGGAGCTTGTTTCTAATGACTTAACATGATGTCCTCAGCAAAGCCTTGCCTCTCCCCATTTCTCAATTCGTTTAGGACCATCTTGTGCACCCTCTACCACCTTATTGGAGAGGGACCATCTTGTACACCCTCTACCACCCTCTACCTCTATATTGGAGAGCTTACATTATCTGGCCATTCATCTCTCTTACTTAAACTCTCAGGTTTCTGAGGGGAAGAGCTCTGCCATTCTTTTTTTTTGGAGACAGAGTCTCGCTCTGTCTCCCAGGCTGGAGTGCAGCGGCGCATCTCAGCTCACTGCAAGCTCCGCCTCCCAGGTTCATGCCATTCTCCTGCCTCAGCCTCCAGAGTAGCTGAGAGTACAGGCACCTGCCACCACGCCTGGCTAACTTTTTTTTGTATTTTTAGTAGACACGGGGTTTCACGTGTTAGCCAGGGTGGTCTCCATCTCCTGACCTCGTGATCTGCCTGCCTTGGCCTCCCAAAGTGCTGGGATTACAGGCGTGAGCCACCGCCCCCAGCCAGAGCTCTGTCATTCTTGTTTTCTATTTATATCATTTCAGGATGTTCTTGGCTAACAGAATAAAACCCAATTCACATAATCTCAAATAAATGGGGGTGAATTTTTCTTACATAACTATGAGTGCAGACATAGGTGGTCACATGCTGGAGCAGCAGACAAGGGACACGGTCATGTGCCTGCCTAATACTCTTCTCCCATTCTGCCATCTTCAGTGTGTCATTTAGTGCCTCGTCCCTGCAAACTGGCTGCCGTGGTTCCAGTCGTTGCTTCTGAGTTCAGAGCAGAAGAAGGTGCAGATAGTAGCACCATCTGCATTTCTTCCCTGTACCAGGAAAACAAACACTTTCTGAGAATCCCTGCAGAAGTTGTCATTGACTAGGTCACAGGCCACTCCTAGCTGAACTGATGGGGGTGGAGCTCTGGGAATGCAGAGAAGTGCATTGTCATGTGTGTCTTAGATCCATTAGAATCCATCACGTGGTAGGTGTCCAAATTGCTCATCTCAGAACAGAACTGGGGCTTTGTTCTGGGAAGGAAGAAGGAGGGATGGATGCAGAGTAGGCCTTCCCCAGTGCCCAGCACTATACCCGAAGCAGAGTCGACAGACAATGAATTGCTGAATGAGTGAACGACTCATTTGCATACAAAGGCGTTCAGACAGAGGCATGGTTGAAGAGAGATCAGATGCAGGTGTCTGGAATCCATATCTAAGAATCTGCCATTTCTGCCACACTACATGGCCAGAAGTACTATGATCTTGTCTTTACAAGTAGGTCGAAGATAGGCTCTTTGCCCATGCAGTTTGGTTTGAACCACCTCTGCATAGATAGGCAACTCTTCCAGGGCAGAGGCATGCTAGATACACAGCAAGAATGTCAGCCCGTCTTCCTGTGTACTGGATATCCAGCGCTGGCCTAATGCTGGATATCCATGGTGGCTGTGCAGTCAGTATTAGTCAAATGAAGTAATGAATGAATCAGAAAATACTGACACTGTTCGTGTTTCTGAGTTGCTTTGGTTAACTCACAGCAGAGAGGGAGCTGCTATGAATATTCAAATAAGTGGTACTAATGATAAGCCAACCATGTATGCCTAGAATTACTCGACATTGGAAGTTGCCTGTCCAGGATTGATTCTCTCTCTCTCTCCCTCGCCAACAAACCTCATCTGTGCTAGTCCATTGGCTGACAGTGTGCCCTGTTTAATACACCTCTAGACTCATTACACCAAGGTGATAATGTGGCTTCTTTCTGGTCACTGGTATTTAATTAGGTTAGTCTATTAGGTTAGACTTTGGGGAAAGCTGTTTTTATTCTTGGTAACAAGGAACAAACTGAGCTGGCCATGCCTTCTGCCCTTTGCTCTTACTTCTTCTTCCTATCTGGAACTCAGATGTGATGGCTGAGGTAAAGCAGCCATTTTGTGACTATGAGGATGGTGGAACACAGATTGGTTCCCAGAAGTCATCCTCAAACAATGGCAGAGCCCTGGACTCACTGTCTCCTGAGTGGTGAGAAAAATAAGATCAAAACACCATGCTTGGTTTTGTTGTCACATGCAGCCAAGTGCATTCCCTGACGTAGGGAAAGCTGTGCACACTACCAAAGTCAACCTCTGTCCTGAGCCTGGGTTTTTAGGCTCCCTCTACCCTCCTGTGTTCCTTGGACCTTGGCCACTTGCTCTTGCTTTAAAGGCCCTCCTCTGCTCCTTTGTGAATTGGCGTCTGCACCTAGCACACTGGATTGCAGAGAGCATGTCATGAATACTTGGTAACTGTTGAATAAACGAACAGTCACTACTCCAGACTGTCTTATGGCCAGGAGATGAAAGAACCCTTAGATATATTAAATCAGGACTATCTGAACCCCTACCAGAGAATGTAAACTCTTTGCTGGGTCTCATAGTGATCCTCTTCCAGGAAGTTATGTATTGGGGGTTTTGCCTCTGGTCACAATGTCCACTGGTTCTAGGGAACCTTGGTGTCTATAGATAAGCAGAGTTATGTGAAGGCTGAGTGGGACTCAGACCCCATTGGTGGCTTGCCCGGACTTTCTTGCTGTCGAAGTCAGAAGGCTGCTTCTTTCTGAGCACCCAGACGTCCACTGCCTCCGTGGGTGGTCTCTTCAGGGATCCCTGAAAATGGGCACGCAGAGTCCAGGATGGAGTCCATGGGATCTCTTTGGCCATCTCTGGGGGTGGTCCTTACCTTTTCACGGGGCTGTTATTGTTTGAGGTTTCCAGCAGCTTTTCCCTATTATAGTTTTGCCTGGTCCCAGGATTAAGAGGTTCAGAAAGGGAAGTGTATATCCTGTCCTTAGAAAGTGGTGGCTATCAGATAAAAGGTAGGACCGGCCCAGGAATAAAGCAGAGAAAGCGTTGCATGGTGCGTCGTCTGCAGGCCAAATCTCACGCTGAAAGAGGGTCCTGGTAGCCCTGGTTAGAAACAAAGCAAGGCAGAATGCTGCCGCCCTGCTGGGCTCTGCACAGTCGCGTGCCCCTGTGTGCAGCTGCTTCTCACGGCGCTGCCTTTCATCTCAAGAGGGAGCTGTGGTCAGTGGCCCTGCTGCTACCCATGAGAAATCTAGGCTCAAGGAGGCGGCCACACCTGCCCCAGATCGCTTGATTCCTAAGTCAGTGGATCAGGATTCCCACCCTGCAAGCTTCCTAACCACTGCTTCTCTATGCTCACTGCCACTGAGCAGACTCCCTTTTGTTGCAGAAGGCAGTGCACGCACCAGCTACAGAAATGAGGATGTGTGAACTCATTGACGCTGTGACTTAAAGATTACGGCTTTGCATTTGAGAAATATGTGTTTTAATGAGTCTTCAGATGAGGGAGCATGAGGCTTTGCAGAATTATAAAGTTATGATAACATTATGTTCTGTCCGGCCCTTGGTATATGGTATCTCCTCTCACCTTCACAAAAGCCCTTCCAGGGAGGTAAGATTCTTCCCATTTTATGGATCAGTAACTGAAGATCAGTGAGTTCTGGAGATTGGCCTAAGGGTATGAGATTTGCTCTGTTTTCCCTCTTTGTGCAGTCCTAGGCATTTAGCTCATTCCTATCTCCAAATTAATGTTAAAGAAGATGGTTTTAGAGCACTGCTGTCACGTGCAGACAGGATCGGACCCAGATGTTCAGGGCCACAGCCGTAAAACCAGCAGTGACCAGGCACACAGATATGTGCAGTAAACAGAGGCCCTCAGTGCGTTGGGAAGTGCTTGGTTGCAGTTGCTCCTGTATAAGGCTCAACTGAAGTGGGTCTAAACTCCGGACACCGGGGGTTTGCAAAACCAGCCCTGGGATTAGAAGAGCCCGCGGCTTCTGCGATGCCAGTGGGAGCTTTCAGTTCGGAGCATGCAGCGAGCAGTCCCAGAGCAGAGCTCTCACTTGGATTTCAGACTCCGCCAGCACTGGGGAAGCCGTGCAGAGATGGAACTGAGATCAGAGTCCGGCCGGTCCTGGAAGCCCTGAGCACATTCCATCTGAGCTGGGTTTATGCACGGATCCATCGTTGTCTACACTCACATTGTGACACGGGGCACCGGGAGCCTTAGTGAGGCCGGTTACAGATGGAGAGAAAGTGCCACAACCTTGCAGCTGGCCAGCCGGGGCGGGGCTCCCTGACAGCCTCTCTTGAGCAGCTGCCGTGAGAGCTGGTCCTGAGGCTGCCGTGGCCTTTCTGCCCATATCAGGGTCCTGGGTGTCTGCAGAGATCTCTTATTCTAAGCTTAGAGAGAGCAAGGTGCTTGCTATAACTTGAAACAGTCTGAAGATGTGGTGCTTTCCAAGGTTCACGTGGGTTCCCCTTTTCTGCCAAGCCCCCTTGCGGTGAAGGCCCTTTGCACCCCTTTGCCCCCAGGGGTGACCTTCCTGTGCGCAGGGTCACTTCCACTCTGGGACTGCATGGCAACTGGGTTGGTATAAGCTTCCAAGACCTGTGGCTTCTTTGTTTCGAAAGTAGTGATTTTTCTAATTCTACCCTGCAGCGTTAAAAATAATCACAATGAAATTCCTAATCAAGTTCAAAGGAAGAGTATTTGGTGTGTATGTACCTGTATTGTGTGCTCCATTATACTAATTTAAAAATGTGGAAATTTTGTGACTTCTCTTATGTTGCAAATGGAGGTGGATTAAAATTAAGGAAAGGGCTTTTTCCTCCTTCCCACCTTCCCTGCCTCCTTCCTCTTTCCCTCCCTCTCTCCCTCCTTTCCTCTCCCTCCCTTCCCCTCCTTTCCCCCCTCCATCCCCCCTCCCTCCCTCCCTCGCTCGCTCGCTCCCTCCCTCCCTCCCTCCCTCCCTCCCTTCCTTCCTTCTTTCCTTCCTTCCTTCTTTCCACCCTCTCTCCCTTGCTCTCTCCCTCCCTCCCTTCCTCCTTTCCTTCCTTTCTTTTTTCTTTGAAAGCTGGGTTAAGTAGATGCCAGGACTAATCATGAACTGAGAGAGAGAGAGAGCAAGCAAGCATTCATCTTTTCAAAAAGTCCTATTATTCTGACTTTTTGAAGAAGCAATTTTTCCTCCAAGTGAATTCCACTATAAAAAATACCATAAGCCGAATGAAGCTTCTTTCCGTCAAGGGCGATAAAGTTCTCCCGAGTGTGGGATTCTTGTAAAACCTCATGGCATTTGCCGGCTCCTTCAGTCCCCAGAGTGGGACTGTGGTGTCTTGCAAGCTGGGCTGGCAAAATCCTTTGTTTTTCGTCAAAAGGCTCAGAATTTTGGTGCCTTTTTGCCCGGGCTCTGGGCTGCCCTCTCCTGGTGGCCTCCGGTATTGTCTCTGGCTGGTGTCTGCTTTTGGTTCTTAAACAAAAGAGAGCAAACCAAACCAAAAATCCCTACTTAATTATCTTTGACCCAGTATGTGCTCCCCGAGGCCATTTTCCTGGCAACTCCCACATCAGGGGCCGAGAAGGAGGGGAGGAGCTGCTGTTTGGGGGAACTTACCTTGTGCTAATGTGTCTTCTCATTTAACGCTTTCATGAGACCTGCAGCTTAAGGTAGTGAGAAGGCGCGTCCCAGATCACTCGGTATGGGCAGGGGACTTTGTCTATATGTTTTTATCTCCCACACTGCCTTTTCCAGGAGGAATTTACTTAGATTACAAATTGTATTATTTTCTTATTGCAGTACAAATCCCCACAAATGTAGCAGCTTAAACAACACAAAGTTATTATCTTGTGATTCTGAAGGTCAGAAATCCAGTTCCAGCCCCTGTGCTGAAATCAAGGTGTCTGCAGGGCGGGTTCCTTCTGGAGGCTCCAGGCGGGAATCCGTGTCCTTGTGCCTCCCAGTTTCTCCGGGCTTCTGCACTCCTTGGCTCCTGGCCGCTTCCTCCGTTTTCAGAGCCAGCCGCAAAGCATCTCTGTGCCGTCCTCCAGGGTTATTGAGGGTCACTGGTCACGTCCACCTCTCTCTACATCCTTCTCTTCCATTGTAAGAATCCCTGTGATTACCTTGGGCCTCCCTGAGTAACCCAGGATAATCTCCCATCACAAGATTCTTAATTCAGTCACCTCTGCCAAGTCCCCACTGTAAGATCCCAGGCTCACAGCCTCCAGGATTAGGATGGGTACCTCTCTGGGGAGCCGTGATTCTGCTGACCACATGCATGTCTGATGACAGAGCGAGCCTAGCAGGTGTGTGTGGGAGTTTCCCACTGACCTCCGCACACTGAGGACTTGCTGTGCATCCCACACTGTGCGGTGACCTTCATTCAATCCTGCAGACCCCAGGGGTTCCTTCATTCAGTCCTACACCTAGCTCAGTGGTTCCTTCATTCAGTCTTACACAGACCTCAATGGTTCCTTCCTTCAATCTTACACGGACCTGAGTGGTTCCTTCATTCAGTCCTACATGAACCTCACAATCTTACACATACCTCGGTGGCTCTTTCATTCAGTTCTACACATACCTCAGTGGTTCCTTCATTCAGTCCTACATGAACCTCAGTGGCTCCTTCATTCAATCTTACACAGACTCCAGTGGTTCCTTCATTCAGTCTCACACATACCTCAGTGTTTCCTTCATTCAGTCCTACACAGACCTCGCAATCTTACACAGACCTCAGTGGTTCGGGGTGGCATCTCCACTTCACTGTTGAGGAAACTGAGGCATGGAGCCACTGAGTGACCTGGCATGCGCTGTGGGTCAGGGGGGTCAATCTGAAGGAACGCTGCAGTACTTAGCCACAGCCCACTGGCTCTCACCCGGTCCTGCCTGGCTCCAGGAGCTCCTGCCACCTGCCTTACCCAGTGGCTGTAGTTAGGACTCAGAGGGGCAGTGTCCCTTGTGGGTCCTGAGGTGGGGATCTGCTGCTTTGGGACTCCGCAGGGTGAACTGCCTGGGAAGCCCACAGCAGCTTCCAATCTGGACCCTTCTCGCTCTTCCTCGTTTGGATTCACTGTGTTTTCTTGCTGACAGTATGTGGGGATTTAGGGAGGATTAAGGTAAGCCTTCCACGACAGATGAATATCCACAGGGCCCCAGAGTGCCGCTCACGCCTTGCTAATAGGAAGCTGATCCTTGAGGGTCTGGGTGCTTCCCAGCCCAGGAAAGATGCCCCTGGTACAGCCCCAGGTGTTGAGCGGTGTGCTTGCTCCTGGAATGGGTGCATTTTCCATTTGGAGTACGATTTAATGAATTTCCATTCCCAGGGTGTGGGTATTGGACCCTGTGTCTCTCCCCAAAGGAGCGCCTAGCTCTCTTTGTCTCTGGAGAAGGCAGAGGAGAAAGGCTTGCCTTCCAGGTGTCTTTTCAGCAGTGTGCCCTTGGGTTTGTGTGTCTGTATTGGAGAAATGTTGAAATTTTCGGCTTTGCATTTGTTCTGGCCACCCAAATGTGAGTTGAGATGCCATCTATATTGATGTGCCTAGAAAAGCAAGAAGGAAAGTTGGTGTCTGAGTTTGCTACGTATGAAGTCCTAGACTTCCACTTCCAGGAAGGTCCAAGGAGAAACGCAGGCTGCAGCCCCTGACAGGGTGCAGAGAGATGTGGCAGGGAGTCCGGAGAGGGATGAATTAGATGAGGACCCTTCCTTCTCTGGACCTCAGTTTCCCTGTGCAAAGCAGAGGGGTAAGATGACCAACTGTGGTCCAGGAACTGCCTGCCTGGGGGGTACTTGCTAAACTCGCCAGCCTGCTGGATCCTGTCCCAGACCTACTGGAGGGTGCCACCAGTGACCCACAAAGGATCCCTCCACGCAGAGCCTCTAAATGTAACATTATTTGGAGAAAGGGTCTTTGCAGATGTAATCAACTTCAGAATCTCTAGATGAGATCATCCTGGATTACCTGAGTGGGTCCTAAATCCAAGGACAACTGTCTTGGGTCCTAAATCCAAGGACAACTGTCTTCAAGAGACAGAGAAGACACAGACATGGAGGGGGAGGCCCTGTGAAGTCACAGGCAGAGATTGGAGCAATGCAACCACAAGTCCAGGAAGGCCTGGAGACGCTGGAACGTGGGAAGGTCAAGGAAGGACACTGCCCTAGAATCTGCAGAGAGGGCAGCCCTGTCGACACCGGGATTTCAGACTTCCAGCCTCCAGAAGTGCAGAAGAATACATTTCTGTTACCTGAAGCCACCAAGTTTATGGTCATTTATTACAGCAGTCACAGGGAACAAATCCACCCACTGAGCTGGGAATTCTGGGGCTGTGACCTGGGACTCTGCCGTTTCTCTCCATCTCCCAGGGAATCCGATCTTTGGGAAAGCATCAGAGCTTCAGGCTTAGAGGATGTTTAGCTTCGGATTCCCCAGGGGCTGCATCCCTGGAGAGAAACCGTGTTATCTGGGAAGGTATCTGCCAAATGTAACCAGCATCTCAAAGTGCAGCTCAGGTGGGCGGCTTCAAACAATGCTGGGTGTTTCAATCCTACCGGAAAGGCAAATGAGGCACTTCAGTGTAGTAATGGGGTATTTTATATTGCAAAGCGTGACATAGAACAGTTTCATTGGAATTAAAATGTATATGGAACATTTGTTCTCTGCCCATTATCTTCCTCTGTCAAATGGAATCTTAACAAGGATTATAGCTCAGATAATATCACATAGATATATTGTAAATATTTTGTTAATCTAAAGGTCTGCGTTTGGGAATGGATCGTTCAACAGAGACGGAGAGGGGAGGCACGCTCCCTCTGCTGATGAGATGTGGAGGGACACAGAGAGGAGCTGGGCACTCTCCAGTGTTTACGGAACACGCCTCTTCTCTCCCCAAAACCGCTTGACTGTGGAAATGCAAAAAGATATTCTTTCTGGCTGCAGGAATCTCCTGTCCCGTGTTTCCAGCAGCTGTGTGTTTGCAGCCTGGCTGAGGGTTCGCACACGGCTCAGGAAAGCAGCCGCTGAGCCTGGCTTCAAGGCTGATCCGTGTCACTCTCGCAGCCTGTGTTGCAGCAGGCTTCTTGCAGGTGTGGGTCTGGGCCTGCAGTTGACAGGGGAATGCTCTTTGTACCCCCAAGGGTCTTCTTCCGACATGTGTGGCTATGGGACACACAGCCTGCCCTCCCGTCTCTCTTTCTGGGTTGGGCAGCTGGAGAGCCAGTGCCTGGGATGGGAGTGGGCCTGGCCAGCCCAGCGGGTGGCATGTAGCTGGATGCCAGAGCTCTTGGGTCCATCCACGTCTCCTGCGCGGATCCCGAGGAGGGGCTCCAGGCCAAGGAGGGGAGAAGGCACCTCTGGCTGCACTTGACCTTGTCCTGCTTATGTCTCGGAGCGTCTCAGCCAGAACCAGGAGGCAAAGCCAGGCAGTGGGAGCCGAGCGGGGCCTGCGCACAGGGAGGCCCAGGCCAACAGGTCAGTGGCTGAATTGCTTTTTCCCGATGCTGGGGTTGGCTTGCATCAGTGAGAACTTAAAAGAGGAATGTACCTTTTCTCCTGTCTTCTTGTTTTCTTCAGTGGGTGCTATGGTTTGAGTATTTGTCCCTGCCAAATCTCGTGTTGAAATGTGATCCCAGCCATTGGAGGTGGGCCTGGTGAGCGTTCCCGAGTGGTTTGGTGCTGTCCTTGCGGTAATGAGTGAGTTCCCACTCTGTTAGTTCCTGGGAGAGGTCATCCTTATAGAAAGAGCCTGGCACCTCCCTCTCATTGCTCTTGCTTCCATTCTCGCCATGTGATCTCAACACGTGGGCTCTCCTTTGCCTTCTGCCATGAGCGAAAGTCTCCTGAGGCGTCCTCTGAAGCAGATACGTGCCATGCTTCTGGTACAGCCTGTAGAACCATGAGCCAAATAAACCTCTTTTCTGTATCACTTACTCAGCCTCAAGTATTCCTTTATAGCCACACCAATGGACTAAGACAATGGGATGTTACCAAGGCTCTGGCTGATTTGTTGGTAGGGACAGCCACTGGTGTTTGGCTCCTGAATCCTGTAAATGTGATGAGCTGTGTTGTGCAGACACCTTGGGTGAGTGTCAGAATCCCATGAAAAGCCCTGCGGTGGTCCTGGGGCTCAGCCCCACTTGAGGGGTTAACGGCACCACTGTCTGTTGGTCTGGTCCACTGATGGAGCCCTCCCCATGCTGCGTGCTGCACTGTGCCAGCTGGGTTCATCTGCACGGCCACTCTAGACAGGAGGCATGTTACGAACCCTCCTTTCACAGAGCTGGGGTGCTGACATAGGACAGTTTGGCACTGCCGCTCCCTTAGTGGCCCTGGAGGAGCCAGGATTGAGGGGGGTCAGCCTTCAGAGTCCTGTCCTCTGTATCACCTTGGAACCAGCCCCCTATGGAGACCTAGTACACCCTGTTGCCTGGAGAGTCCACGTTTCTAGTCCTCAACCATCAGCTCTGTGACACTGGACCATTTTGTGACCTGTGCGACCTTTCCCACCTCATAGGAGGGAGATGCCAGGTCCATCTCATGAGGGCCTTGAAGACCCAGCAGGGTGATCCGTGGTCCATGTGTATTGAGGCACCAGGCTCTGGAAACACCAAGGCTTGCTGGCTTGCTCTTATTTATTAGTTATAATTAGTTATTAATTAATTATAATTAGTTATTAATGTAAACACATCAGGCCCTGCTCCGCCAAGCAGACCCCAGCCCTGTCAGAGCTGCCCTCCTGCTCTTGTCCTCCTCTTCGAGTCCCTGTGAAGTGACCTGCCTGGCCACTGATACCTGGGAAAGGTGAGTTGCTCTCCCAACCCCAGGCTCCAGAGGCTCCCGGCAAGGAGACGCTCAGACAGCAACTCCGTGTTCCCAACACGTGACTGGACCTCCAGAGCTGCTGGTACTCATTCCCACACGGCCCTGGCTGTTGACGATGACCTCAAGCTCCTCAGACCAACCTTCTCCGGAATCTGGCCCCCAGATGTGGAGAGGGCTGGCTGACCTTTGCAGCAGTCATTTTTCCATCAGAAGGTGGCTGGATTTGATGGGTTTTATGGTTTTGTTGAGAGACTTTCTCCCCCAATGGCCTTTACATTTCTTACGCGTGGCCCGAGATCTTTTGGCAAAAGGCATGTTTAAAAATTGAATAAATAAATTATGGAGAATGGCTTATTTAAAGCTCTGTAGGCTGATGGGGGAGAGAAGCGGTAATGAACATAAGTTACCTGCTATCGTTATTTATTAATCGGGTATTGCTATGATTGGATTATGTCGTATCCTGTTTAATGCTTGGGCAGCGATGAACTGATGGGGGTTAGAAGTAAGTTGTTCTGAGACTAGGCCTGCTGCAGCCTGCAGCTTCTTCCCAGGTTATCTTATTCTTTTCCATCTTCCGTCAGATACGAAGAAGGGATTATATAACTTGTTTTATCTGGTTCTTATATTTTAAGATAAAAATGGAATACCAGTGCCAGGCTGAAGGTTATAAAATTGTGATCAAGAGTCCGTAAAATTAGAGAACTTAGGTTTTCTTGGGAAGAGAGAGGATTCGCAACGACTCTTTCGTTAAAGGCGCTGGACACTTAAGGATTGACCCACACAGACGTGTAAGACGGTCTTTCATGTGGAGCAAAAAAACAGAGTTATGTGCTTGAAAGGTTAATGGCTGGTAAACGTCAATTTCCTTCAATCCTGGCTAATAAAAATAGCTTATAAGACATAAAATGTCATGCTGCCCAAATTACAGGGGCCTTTGAAATCCATGTTGAAGTCTCGTATCCATCGTAAACAGTGGTGGGGTGGGGGGAGTGTGAGCCTCAAGTGTTTTTTCGTCATGGTCGAGTGATGGCACCTTTGCGGGGAGGTCGAGGCAGCTCCGGAGTGGTGAGGATGTCTTCCTCTGGGGTGTTTTTGGGTTAAACATTTACCATCCTCTGGATTCATAGTCTGGGAAACTTTTTGCAGTACATCTTTATTGCATTCGATCTATAGCCGCCTTGACGCTCTTGGACCCTACGGGGCAATGTTAAATGCTATAAGCACAATATTCTCTCAAAATCTCATTCCTAATATGATGGCAGTGACAGACTTTGGGTAGAATCCCTGAAATTAGAATGGGGCCGTCTTCACTTTTTGGGTTGGAATTTCAGCACATCAAGATTCTGGAACTCTCCAGGGTTTTAAAGGGATGGACTGGGGGCTGGGAGAATAAGGGCTTCTTCGTACTGGCATCTCTAGCCCCATGGCCTCATCTCATCTGCTTACTTGGGATGCAAGTTTGAGGGGACAGCACAGAGGCTCTGCGATGAGAGCAAATGTGGAGAGCCTGGCTTCCGAAATAATTGCCCATCGTGAGTTAATTTCCCAGTGCCCTTTGGGGCTGGCATCCTCTGCTGTATTAAATCCAGCCCATTGACAATGGCACTCCTTCTTCCTAAGTGATAGAAGACAGCCCTCAGCATCCAGCTCTGCTGAGTCAGCACAACAGAGGCCAGCGGGCTGTCTTTGTCATTCTCTGTGAGCAGAGGATTAAATTGCCCTGTGGGCTGGCATGGAGCCATGGGCCGTGGTTTTGCATCCTACAATGTGAGGCCCCGGCCTGGGGGTTCTCAGGTCTGCACTCACGTCCCAAACATCTCCCACCCTGTCCCCCGGCCTCTTCTTACAACGGTGCGTGAAGCCACGTGAACTGAACAACAGAATTTGATTTTTCCACCCCACCAACCTGGAGGTTGTACCTTACCGTGGGCAAGTGAGAAAAGGTGCCCCTCACGAGATGGTTCTGTCACGATGCCATGGTCCTGGTTTTGCCTTTTTGCAATGGGAAGATGAAAACGAGGTGTCACTGAGCTCTCCCCTCAACGTGCCAAGATACTGTTTTCGGGGGTAGGCTGGGACTCGGGGCTGACCCACGTGGGTTTGCACGTGCTATGTTTAAACAAGGCAGCTCACTGATTGGGGGTAGGGTGGGCAGAGAGCTGTGTGCATGGAGGACAGCCAGAGAGAGCAGGGGACCGGGAGGCAAGGCGCTACTCTTGTACTTGGTGGCTTCCTTCTTTCACTTGAAATTGTGTCATTAGTGGCTTTTCCTCCCTTTACAAAAGAAGCCCCAAGAAGAGTTGTTTCATGCCAGGCCTCTTCCTCCTCCTCCTCCTTCCCCCCTTCTCCTCCTCCTCCTCCTCCTCCTCCTCCTCCCCCCCTGTTCCCCCTCCTCCTTCTTCTCCTCCTCCTCGCAGCCCTGAGGCTGCAGCCTGCTGGCACTCAGGATTGTCAGAGACATGCCCCACTGTTGGGTTCTAAAAGGAGGATTCTGGAAGGATATCACTCTCCGACGTGCACATAAAAAGTCCCCCAGTGGCTTTCTAAGGTTGTGGCTTCAAGGAGGCACTAATTAATCACTTCCTCCAGCCCAAGTGGAGCGGAGGGGCTGCTCCCAAGACAGGGAGGTTACAGCCGCCCCCTGTCTATCTGCTCCTGTCTGCCGGGCAGAAAATTACATTATTTCCTCATTTTGAAAGGTGCTTGTTTTATCAGAAAGACATCCCTTCGATGCAGTTATCTAGGAATTGTCTTATTGCATTTCTCCCTTATCAGTTTGGAAATAATATTATTTCCTTCTCGCTTAAATGCCATATGGGTCAAAACTTTTGTTGTTGGAAAATGGCACCATCAATGAGTGCACTGTTTGTTGCAGAAGCTCCTGGTCACCCTCAGAGGTGACAAATGCGCAGTTTGGGGGACACCATGGGCAGTTTGAGGGAGTACTGCGCACAGTTTGGGGAGTACCATGGGCAGTTTGGGGGAGTACCATGCGCAGCTTGGGGGAGTACCGTGTGCTGCTTGGGGGAGTACCATGCACAGTTTGGGGAGTACCATGTGCAGTTTGGGGGAGTACCATGCACATTTTGGGCGAGTTTCATGCACAGTTTGGGGGAATACCGTGTGCAGTTTGGGGGAGTACCATGCACATTTTGGGCAAGTTTCATGCACAGTTTGGGGGAGTACCGTGTGCAGTTGGGGGGAGTACCATGCACATTTTGGGTGAATTTCATGCGCAGTTTGGGGGAGTACTGTGGGCAGTTTGGGGGAGTACCATGCACAGTTTGGAGGAGTACTGTATGCAGTTTGGGACACCTGACTGTGCTTTTCTGAAGGATCCTGGATTCTGAGCATCACTGGGGGTGGAAGCAAACACTTATCTGTTGATTTCCTAACACATTGCACTGTTAATCTCAACTTGCCTTCTCCCAATGGAACTGCTCTTGGTGAGACTGTAGCCTCTCTCTAGGAAGTTATTTGATTTTTGATGTAAGGAAAAGGATTAATGTGGCCGGATTTTGATAAGGCTGGCTGCCTGGCATGTCAGCGACACTCTCATCCTGCCAGTATCACTGACAGTGGGTTCGTTACGCAGGAGCACTGCAGGGCAGTGATACGGGATGTGCAGAGATAATTGTAGTTTTGCTATTTAAAAAATAAGTCTAGTACTTTACACTGTTTAAGTGATAACCTTGTTTAGAAAAACTCACAGTGCCTGTCTTTTGGCACAGAAAAACCTCTTCTAGCAGCTTGACTTGGATTTTGTTAATCTATTTTTATTTTCCTGAGTATAAATTGAAGTCTCTCTTAAGCTAGAACTTAAGACCGGAAGTGCACATTTGCACTTTCGAACTCAACGTATTTCCAGGGGTTTTGTAGCAACGTTGTGCTTATGCCTTTGCTTTTCAATGATCTCAAGTTTGAGATTAGATGCACTCGGTTAGACTTAGTGTAAGTGGCTTGCTCTGTGGCGGGCGTTTTGATCAAGGTGCTAATCTTGGTGTTTACCTGGGGTTGCGAGAAGAGAGGATTAGGAGGCTGCACTTGAGCAGTGGATAAATCCCATGCTATGTCCCTGCTGTCTTTCTGTCCCCACCAGGAGAATGACAGGGCTGTGCCTGGCAACCCTATGCCCTGCTTGGGATGATGTTCTGTGACTCTCTCCCTGGCTTTGCTGCTTCTCTTGTGGCCAAGTCAGCTGTTTCGATGGGATGGACATCCATAGAGGCCAAGGATGGTGGTCCTGGGCGGTGCAGATTCCATCACTGTGACTCTGAGAAGTCCACAGGGTCAGGGACTGTTGGGCGGAGGGAGGCATGGGAGCCAGCAAGATGCTGCACTTTTCATGAATGGATCACATTGTTCATTTTGCTGTTGTTTTTGGGGTTTTACTTCATAGACACCTGTGGGTTCCTGGATATCAAAGTAGTTGTAGTCATCTTTGTCCCGTTAAGCAGGGGATCCTAGAGACTCTCAGGTTCCCTAAAACCTTTGAAGGCTTCTACTCTATGCAGATTAAAGTCCAAACGCACCATTCCAGGCCCTCCATGCAATGGCCCCCAGGCCTCTTTCCCTTTTTCCCTATGCCATGGCCACCCCCTTCTAGGCACCAGCACTGGTCTGCCTGCTGAGGTTGCTAGAACTTGCTAGCCCTTCTCTCACCTGTTCCTTTGTTTTGACTGCTCCCCTCTGACTGGCTTGCCCTTTTCCCTGTGGGACTCTTACGGGGCTTCCTAATTCAAGAGTCACTCCTCCATTAAGCCCTCTTTTGCTGTCCTCTTCCTTCCCCTTTACCTGAGCTAAGTAAGATGAATTATTTCCACCTCTTTTGTCTCACTTGTATTACAGTGTGTAATGGTATAATGTTTTCATACTCTCTTCCATGTCTTCCTAAATTGTGGCCTTGTTGTGACTTTGCGTGTGGTGTGTGTGCATGTGCTGATAGCAGCTAGAGAAGTGTGAGGGGTGTATATGATGGAACTGGGGAGAGAGACAAGTATCCCAGTGCGCTCACATAAAGCCTCCTTGCCAGGATGGAATATTCATAACGAAAAGGAGAGGCGCCTTCTCCCACCTCATGGAGGGGGTGGCAGCGGTGGAAGGCTGGAACTGACAAGCAAGGAAATATGAAAGCATTATAATTGGAAAAGGATGGGCATAAAATGAAAAAGCCAAAGTATTTTTTATTTTGCACCTGTGTATTAGGGCTTGCTCAGTTTATTTATTAAGCTGTTATCAAAGTAAAGTAAGACAAGTGAGTCTTAGTCTAATGAAATTGCCCCTCTGTGGGCCATGTTGGCATCAGGTATCCAGAGCATAATTGGATAACAATGACAATTACTGTGTCGGGAGTTTCAGCACCGGACGGCCTCCCCTTTCGTGTGCTTTCTGCACAGTGCAGCTCATGAGCATCCTGATGGAGCAGGGGAGGACCGACTTTTCCAGCTCCGGTTCCGACTTGGAAATGCAGCACGGGTGCCGATCAGGCCTAATGGGCCCTCACATCTCAGCCCCTGGCGTTGATCTCAGATTTAGAGCTTGCTTTTTGGCCTGGGTGAAAAGCACGTCTGTTGCCATTTGATAAACTTTCACTCGGTGGTAGTTTGCCTGCTCCAGGCATCTGTGAGCCAGGTAATTGTCTGTCTTGGGGTCAGGGGGCCAAGGAGCCCCACCTGTGACTTCTGCTTCATTTTTCAAAGTGTGGACTCATTGCATCCCCCTCCTCCCTCGCACCGCCAGCCATCCTTCCCTGAGTAACTCCGTTGCCTGTATCATTTTACTGCTGAGAATTGGGTACCTCTGTAAAAATTATATTGACCTGCGGGAACTGAGATCTACAAGTGCCCATGTGCTTAAATGTGCAAGAATCAAACTGCTTGGCTGATAACCTTTTATTGATTCATCTCCTTTCACTGCTTTGCTGAGCCCGAGGCCTCCTCAGATGAGGCAGGGATGTGCTGGTGTTGTGGCCAGGCGTGGAAGTTCTCACTCTAGATGTTGCAATGATGTGTTTGTAGGCTGAGGACATGGACCTTTATCACGGCCCGCGGTGGCCTCAGGCTGTGGTCCATCTGGCTGGGTGGGGCAGCTGCCCCTTCAGCTCTGGGAGGCAGAGGCCCACTTGTGCCTTGTGCTCAGCCCTTGGGAAGTGACTCAGCTTCCCTTTAGAGTCTCCCTGAAGTGTTTAGAATAATTGTTCTGAGAATGTTCAAAATGCAAGGGGAATAGAGGCCATTTGGCAGGGACTTTGGGAGAGCAGGGGAGTGGTCCGTGCAGGATCTTTTCTCCCCTTGCGAACAAGGAGCTGAGACTTTGCTGGCTCCTGCTTCCCAGTCTGTGGGAGCCCAGTGGATAGAGGAAGGGCAGCCTCCCCAGCAGTCAGGCCTGCCTGGGCTGGCCGTGCCACTTACCTGGGAGGAGTTGATTTGACGGACTCCTCTTCGTAGGTGGCGGCTGGATTTGGATTCCAATGGCAAAGACTCTTACTGGGGAGATTCGTGATTGACTTCTGGAGGCTTTGCCATAGCAGGGTTCCGTATGAGCAGCTGAAAGTGGATGCATCGGCCGGGGGAGCTGGGACCAGCGTGCTGAGAGTAGAGGGGCTTCGTGGCTCCCTTCTCTCTTATTCTAAGATCCTCCCCACAGGCCTCTGTTTTGAGGAATGAGAAGCCAAGTGGGCATGACTGACGTTCCTGCCCCACTGAAGTCTCTGCCACAGCCTTTTATTAAGCATGTTATTAAATGAGCATCTGGGAACATTCTACATGGTGGGCAGAGCCAGGCCTCAAAGGGACGTGGCAAGGCACTCGTGCTGTCTACCTGGCCATAACCCCGCCCCACTGGGGCTTCCTGGACTCCTTCCCACCCACTTGGCTGGAACTCCTTGGCCCTCCTTCCCTTTCCTTGGTCAGCACCTACCGAGCCTCCTCCCAAGCAGCAAGGATACCCTTGGCCTTTTCCCAGAGGGGCCTGGCAGCCCCTCTGCCTCTCCAGAGCTCTGCTTTAGGGAACTGGCCCCAGGGTTCATGTTACCCTCTTTCTCCAGCATGAGGCTCAGCTCCTAGAGGTGGGGGTGGGGCCTTCCATTTCCCACAGTCACCCACGTGCGCCAGCTTCCTGAGTGGGAGAAGGCTTCTGCATCCTCTGTCTGGAGCAGGTCACCCTCAGTGTCCCCAAGGATGGGCCTCGACAGCAGAGAGCACTGAAGCCGGGACTGGGGGTCTCCACCAAAGTGCGGAGGACATTGTTTCCCGGGAATGTAGACACGGCCTGTCCTTCCAGTTTCTGAGAAATGGGGACAATCTGGACCTCAGCGTGCAAGTTCCTCATTTTGTGGCATTCTGTGCACCAAGCACAGCACATCTGCAGGCTGAGCTGCGGGCAGCCAGGTGCTGCCTGCGGCTGGGACTGTTGTGAGTGACAGTGTGATTGCACGGACACCAGGATTCCCGTGAGCCTGGCCTGCTTGAAGATACGGATACTCGGAGGGAAAGGGGAAATCTTCACCAGGGCCTGTTGGTTGCAAGGAGATGGCCTCCTCAAGGCAGTGGAGACCCAGCCCAGTGTTAGCTGACCGCATCTGTGGAGTTGTCTGCAGCTGTGTGGGCGGGGCGGGCGGGGAAGGCTGGGAAGTACGGGGCCTCCCAGGTGGGACTGGGAACTCACCCACCCTGGGCTGTGAGTCTGCACCTGCCGGCCTAGACTGAGTCCGCCAGGCTGGGTGGGGTGACCCTGGGCTGTGTGTGGGATGGGCTCTCTGAGCAGGGCGGGAGGGTGAGAATTCAGGGCCAGGGTACACATAGGGTGATGGTGCAGGGAGTTGTATGGGAACGATGGCATATTTTCACCTGAGATGCCCAGGAAGGTGGAAAGAGAGGATGTGAACTGCCTTTTGTTCAAACATAGGCTGTTAGAGCCCGAAGCCACCCAGGCAGCCACTCCCTCTCTGGTGCCTCCCAGGTGGGGCGTCTGACACGTGTGAGGACGCCAGGTGTGGGCCGTGGCACACGCAGCCCCTGCAGTGGAAAACGGTGCCCTGGTAAGTTCTCTTCCAACATGGCGGTGGGAGCTGATGTCCCCACTCTCACGAATCTTCCCTTTTCACATGGAAGGCTGGTTCCAGCTAGAAAGCCAGGGTTTCACAGTGTTATCCAGACTTCACTGTGTTTATTCATAAGCACAACGCTAGGGTAGTGATAGAAAGTTTCCAGCAGATGCACAGACTTATGTGAAATAATGGAGCCAATGACAATAAAAGCAGAGGCCCTGAAATCTAGTGACGAGGATGTGGGGGCATCTCAGTTCCAGCACGCCTGGGCTAACGTGGGTTTGCGGAATCCCTGTGTGTGAAGCGCCAGCCGCACCGGCCTCCCTGGTGTGGGGTTTCGGTGCTCTTGAGTCCCTAATGGCTCTCACCTTGCTACCCTCCCGGTTTCCCCGAGTGAAGGAGAGTAGATGGCAGGGTCCAGGAACAGCTCACCCACTGCCCGCTGCCCACTGCCCGCTGCCCGCTGCCTGCTGCCCACTGCCGGCTGCCCGCTGCCTGCTGCCCGCTGCCCACTGCGTTCCTCTTTAGAGTGGCTTTGCTTTTTCTTTATGTCTCCACTGCTGGCTTTCCTTTTTCCAGGGTGACTAAATGTTTCCCATTTAAGTTGTGAGTTATTAAAGGAAACTAGGAGGGACATAATGGTAGAAAAGTCCTGCAGATGGGGCCTAATGCCTGGCTGGGGTCAGAGCTGCGTCCCTTCCCGCCCGGCCTCCTGGCAGCCATACACGGCCAAGGGAGAAGTCAGGCGGTCACGTGCACTTGCCGCCATCTCCAGGATGGCAGGATAAATCCTCAGTGTGGGGGGCAAGGCTGACCACAAAGCAAACACCAGACCAAAGAGGGACATTCCTGCCACCTCCTCCCCTGGAGAGGACACACCCCATCCCTGTACTTCCATGATGAGGGGTTACGACCATGTCTTGTCTGCCATCCGACATGATTGCTGACATGTTAGACATGAAAGAAAATATACTGGCTCTGCAGAGCTGGCAAGTCCTGGCCGTCATTCTGAATCTGTTTGAATATCCCTAACTGATGTGAAGGGAGCAGCCGGAGAAAAGCAGCACACTGGGGGTCGGGCCAGTCAGCAGCCACGGTCACACTGGAAGAAGAACGCACCTCGGGAGCACGCGTGGCACGGTGTGGTTTCTTCTAAAACGAAATTCATGGCCGGCCGCGGTGCCTCACGCCTGTAATCCCAGCACTTTGGGAGGCCAAGGCGGCTGGATCATTTGAGGTCAGGAGCTCGAGACCAGCCTGGCCAACATGGTGAAACCCCATCTTTACTAAAAATGTAAAAATTAGCCAGGCGTGATTACAGGTGTGCACCTGTAATCCCAGCTACTTGGGAAGCTGAGGCAGGAGAATTGTTTGAACCCAGAAGACGGAGGTTTCAGTGAGCCAAGATTGTGCCACTGCACTCCAGCCTGGGAGACAGAGTCAGACTCAGTCTCAAAAAAAAAAAAAAGAAAAGAAAATTCACTTTTGGTGCTATCCCTCTTTCATAAAACATTCTACATATTCAAAATGCCAAAAAATTATTGTTAGACTTTAAAAAACATAAAAATACGAAGAATAAAAGGGTAACTTCATTTCCCTGCCCTGAACAAACCATTTTTAATCCTTTGGCATGGTATGTGTGTGTGCATGTGTGTGTGCATGTGTGTGTATGTGTGTGTATGTGTATCTGTACTTGTGCCTGCACACACAACTGGATGAGCATGGTGTGTGTGTACACATGTGACGTGTTCATTTGTGCACATGTGGGTGCCTTGTGCAGACGTGTGTGGCTGTGGGATGTTCGGATGTGCATGTGAGTTGGTGTGTGTGCATGCCCACAAGCATGCATGTAAGTGTGGTGTGCTGTGCGTGCTCACAGATGAGCATGTGTGAAGGGGTGCATGAGAGTGGTGCACGGGTGTGGTGTGCATGTGTGTGCGTGTGATATATGTGCATTTGCACGTGTGAGCTGTGGTGTGTGTGATGTATGTGTATTTGCATGTGTGAGCTGTGGTGTGTGTAATGTATGTGCATCTGCACATGTGAGTGATGTATGTGCATTTGCATGTGAGCTGTGGTGTGTGTGATGTATGTGCATTTGCACGTGTGTGCTGTGGTATGTGTGATACATGTGCATTTGCACGTGTGTGATGTGTGTGCATTCACATGTGTGTGTGATGTATGTGCATTTGCACGTGTGTGCTGTGGTGTGTGTGTGATGTGTGTGCTGTGGTGTGTGTGATGTGTGTGCTGTGGTGTGTGTGTGATGTGTGTGCTGTGGTGTGTGTGTGATGTACGTGCTGTGGTGTGTGTGTGGTGTACGTGCTGTGGTGTGTGTGTGATGTGTGTGCTGTGGTGTGTGTGTGATGTGTGTGCTGTGGTGTGTGTGTGGTGTGTGTGCTGTGGTGTGTGTGTGATGTGTGTGCTGTGGTGTGTGTGTGATGTGTGTGCTGTGGTGTGTGTGTGGTGTGTGTGCTGTGGTGTGTGTGTGATGTATGTGCTGTGGTGTGTGTGTGATGTGTGTGCTGTGGTGTGTGCTGTGGTGTGTGTGGTGTGTGTGCTGTGGTGTGTGTGTGATGTGTGTGCTGTGGTGTGTGTGCTGTGGTGTGTGTGATGTGTGTGCTGTGGTGTATGTGTGGTGTGTGTGCTGTGGTGTGTGTGTGATGTGTGTGCTGTGGTGTGTGTGTGATGTGTGTGCTGTGGTGTGTGTGATGTGTGTGCTGTGGTGTGTGTGTGGTGAGTGGGATGGGAGGATATTTCCAATGCTCTCCTACTAGGAATCATGCCATGATGAAAATCTGTGTAAACCGTACAGCACATCTCTCATCATTTCTTTATGATGAGTCGTTAGAAGCAGAATTCTGAATTTCTGGTTCAGAAGCTCTGTTTGTTATGTGGCCCTGGATCCACACATCTAAGCGATGTTTCAAAGAGGTGGTGCCAATTTATATTCCCAGCAAGGACACTGGCTGTGCCCATGTCCCCACTGCCATCCTGGCCCGAGTTCTGTCATGTGGGTGTTCCTTTGGACGTACTTCCCAAGTGGACAGGTGTGAGGTGGCCCCCATCAATCCCACATTTACTCAATTAGTGGAGAGGCTGAGCACTTAAACATCTGCTTAGCTTTCCTCCTTTCTTTTTTTGTGCATTGCGTGTGTGTTTGCGTTTTCTACTGAAGGTGGTGGAAATGGCCTTGTGCAAACACAGAGATTCACTGGGGCATTGGACATCTGTCTTCCACCTATGAACACAGCTTCTGGGTCTGTCCAGCCACATCACAGAGGACACATCAGTCTCCAGGGCTGTTTGTGACTTGTTTCATGTGGTCCTGGTGCCTTCTTAGAGTTTGTCCCTAAGTGTTTAACATATGCCCAACACATACTCATAACATATGCCTAGCATGTGCTTAACATGTGCGCTGGACAGTGGTGCTGGTGATGTGGGAGGTTCAGGGAATCTGTTTTATCCAAGGATCATTAGTTATGTTGATAAATAGGCAAAACCCATCCAACCTGGCTGAAGCCCTCAGTGCAATGTGTTTGAAAGGGAATGGGGCTTTCTAAGGCTTGGAACCAAAGAATAAAAGTTTTCGTCAAAGGCCAGATAGTCATTATTTTAGGCTTGGCAGGCCAGATGTCGGGACCCACTCACCTCTGTGACATAGCTGAAAAGCAGCCTTAGGAGATATGTACATGAATGGCCGGGGCCGTGTGCCAATAAAACTTTATTTACAACAGGCTGTGGCCAGATTGGGCCTTGAGCTGTGGTTTGTCCCTCCCTGCTCTGTAAGGACACAGCCCCTGGCTGCTGCTACTCCGCTTTACGCCCCCATTTTTGCTCTCTGCTCAGCCCAGCTTTTCCTGTTTTTTCGGCACTTAGAGGAAAGTGGTCCCTGGCTGGGAGACAAGGCTGTAACAGCCTCTTTGGCCCTCCTAGTGGCATTGTAAAGTTTGGTGTTATCGGCCCCATTTGACAGGTGGGGAAACAGACCAGAAAGCCCATGTGACATCACCGAGGTTACGAACCCACGAGGCAGCAGAGCTGGGCATCGAACCCACAGCTGCCTGCTCGTGACACTGGCCATATGAGTGTGGTGTAGAGCAGGGGCAGGATAGGCCTGAGGCCAAGGCGCATGCCTGTGAGCCACAGCACCCAGGTGTGGAGAAGCAAGGAAGGAGGGAGAGCAAAACTCGGAAAACAGCCGGAAGGCCTGGCCTGCGCCTCCGAGCCTGCCATGGAGCATTTTTTGCTGGGCAGATAATGATGGCACCATAACGATGACTATAATAATGAAAGATAAAGGAAATGAAACATTATTAACCATTGATGGATAGTGTATTCAGTTTTCAATTTAATGATCTGCAACTGCAAATCTATAGTCAAGAATGAACCAATTTCTCACTTCCTTTTTGCTCTGTTCATCCCAGATAAGGAAATGAAAGGATTACTCTGCAGACATGGAACCCAAATGTCAATGTTCTGCCTCATTAGAAGACCTGGCGCAGACACCCGTGACAGCCCACATGGTTCTGGTGATGTTGCCGGCTCACCTGGCCAGGTGGCTGGGGATGGCAGTGGGCGCCCACACCAACCTCTGGCCTCAGGAGGCAGGAAAGGCGGCTCAGGGGCATCCTAGATCTGGATGCCTGACCCCTCTCTGTGAGTGCCCTGGGGCTGGCTTCTTTTCCTCCCGCCTTCCTTGAATGTGCCCCAGATTCCAGGTGTTAAATCTTGCACTCCGGATGTACCAGCCCATCCTAGTGAGGAGCAAGGGATCAGAGGGAGATGGTGCTCAGACTGATGGCGAGTTGGCCAAGGCAAGTGTTAGTATCTCCTTCTCAATACCCTTTGCATTGAACGCTGAGATGGGATGCAACTCAGACTCTCAGATCTGGCCCCGCTTTCTTCCTGGCTTGATTAGCTGGACAGGAGGCAGTGCAGGGTGAGAGCCTTCTGTTCAAAGCCAGGCCTAACTCCAGAGGAGTGCGTGTGCTGGGACTGGGGTTAATGCCGACGAGCTGCCTCCCTGTGCCACCTCCCTGTGCCATACGGACTTGAGGACCACTTGCTTTGCGAAGCTCACTTGTCCAGCTGTTTCACACATGCGGCTCCACGCAACCTGCCAGACCCAGCCACCGCAGCTTCTGCTGAGGGCACGGATCAGGCATGTTCTCTCCGTGGTACTTAGTGTGGAGGGGGGCGTGTGTGGGTTTCAGTTCAGAAGTCAAGAGCAGCAGCCAGTGCTTTTACTTCAGGAGCGAAATTATGAGCAAACCTCCTGCTTGGCAGCTTTGTGCAAACAAACGTATGACAGCGTAAAAGCTTTTTAACATCCCTACGTATTGACCTGGTTCACAAGACATTGAAAACCGAAAGTAAAACAATGAGAGGGGATGTGTTTGCCAGCCCAGCTTGCAGGGAAGAATCCTGAAAAGCTGACGAGTTCAGTTTTTACTTATTTATGGGCAAATTTCAAAGTGGCATCTGTTCCTACTTTGTGAGCACTCAGACATCCTCTGGGACTTTGTTTGTTTGTTTGTTTGTTGTTGGACTCTGTGTGACTGGCATTTGCCCAAAGTTTAATATCAAGTAGGTCAGATGGAAGAATGGAAAAGTTAACTCCAGAGAAGCCGATTGTCTTAAACATACTGGCTGTCGCACTTCTCGATGGTGCTTCCTGGAGCATTTAATTTGTGGGACAGGTGTCTTAGTGGGACATGAATCCCCCAGCTATGCAGAACAGTCAATGGCCACGAACTCCAGGTCCCCTCCCTTTCCTGCTCCTTGGCCCTAAAGCTGTAGGTCCTCTGTGAGCCTCAGTGTCTTCGTCTGAAAGCTGGGATGAGACTCACAGCAGCCTTGTCATGTGGTGAAGTGAGGGGAGCTTTTGTGTTGGTGACTTTGTGGGGTGCCTGGTGGGCAGTCAGCTCTCAGTCCACACTCCATCTTTAAAATAAGCACAAATAGGGAGACCTCGTCTCTACACTAATACAAAAAATAGTTGGGTGTGGTGGTGTGCACCTGTAATCCCAGCTTCTCGGGAGGCGGAGGTGGCAGGATCGCTTGAGCCCAGGAGGTCAAGACTGCAGTGAGCTGTGATTATGCCACTGCACCCCAGTCTGGGTGACAGAACAAGACCCTGTCTCAAGAAGAAAATAAAAGAGTGCTTTGGGGTCCTGTGAGTGGCTGAGCCCTATTCGTTTTCTACAGTGGGGTAACATTCACAAGGGATGCCCCGTTGACTTCTGTTCCCTCCCTGGGCATAGGGGTGGGTGGGAGCCTGGAGGTTGGTGGACCATCACAGGCGTGCATCCCAGGCCGCCGCCGACCCTGCCTACCCCGTGTGGCCCTGGACCTCTTGCTGGGGTGGTGCATTCGACGTGAAGAGGGAGTCCATGTCTGCATCCCTGCCTGCCAGCCACTCCCTCTAAGTGAGGCTTGTGGGTGAGTCCCGCACAGGGAACATCCGTCGTGGGAAGAAGAGGTGTGCAGGGACCGGCCTCCTGGGTTGCTGTGGAAGAGGAGCCTGAAGCTGGGAGGACAAGGCCGGTGTCCGGGCGGCACTGTGGCATCAAGCTGCATCTGTTAGGAAACGGGCGGTGCCTTGCACCCCCAAGTGTGGTGGAAATCAGCACGAGGGCTATGTTATCTCAGTGAAATGTGAGTTCCACAGCCTGAAAGAAAATGACAGCCAACAGGATTTGGTGGAACAGTTGTCAGCCTTGGAAATTCTATTTATCCAAATCTGCTTGGTGAAGGAAGGCTCTGGTCTGTTTTTATTCTCACGATTTTGTGTTTACCATGTAGAATGCATTCCTTAGGAGAGGTCTTTGGGCACAGGATCCGGTTACATTTTCCCAGGAAAAAAAAATCCCTTTTCATGGGATTGGCTGTATTTTCTGAGTGATCCGTGAAAATGAGGATTTCTCAATCTTCTGGACAGGCCCCCAAAGTTAAACTGTGTAACCTGTTAGAGCTGAAAACATCGTGTTGTTCGCTCTTGGCTGACCACCTACTGTCCTTGACAGCCAGCCTTCAAAGCGGTGGCCATTGGTTGCCGGGTGACCCTTTGTCCACACTGAGGCCAGTCTTGTGGACGCCTGGGTCTGGAGAAAGCAGGTGGTCAGGGGTTTTGTTCATTCAGGGTGTGGCCTACTCAGTGCTGCCAAGAGCCCCTGAGCATGGGCTGTGGGCTCTGAGCAGTTCCTGATGAATGAGCTCTGTGCAGCCGGGCCCTGATGCCCGTGGTGGCCTCACCAGGCAGGCCAGAGCTGCGGTTACCATGGGGCCAGGCAGCCCTCCTGCTGCAAGGAGAGGGGGCATCATTGTCAGAAGCACAACTTTGCCGGGCTGCCGCGACCGGCTCCAGACCTCACGGCAAATGAAGGTGCCAGGGACTCAAGCACACCCGCCCGGCACTGACGTTGCCGGCTGCTCCGCAAAGCACGGCGGCCAGACAATGAAAATATGAGCAGGTTCGGCTTTTATCTGTGTTGGGAGGATCAAGGGTATTCCTTGTCTTCAGGCAACAATAAAATCATCATGTTCTGAGGCGGAAGTCATAGAATTTCACTCTTCTAAAGTAAACTGGGGCCTAAGAGGAAAGTGGCTTATAGAGATCCTATTAGGGAAGGACAAACAAAATATTTTTAAGCTAGGAATTCCTTCTTCTTAAGCAGTTATAACGAGAAAGTGGTTTTTGAAGCACACTTCTCTTTAGAAGGTAGAAGTTGTTTCTTCCCTAAAGACAAATGTGCCATTTGCAGATGCTCTGAGCAAGATTTCGGGGTGATAGGGAGGGCAGAGGAGAACAGGGTGCCCCACTGCACCCTGCCGCTGCTCGGTGGGCCTGGTCCTGGCCTGAACAGTGGTGTGTGCTGAGCGGCGTGCTCCCGGCTCCTGGCACTGTCAGCTGTCAGCGTGCTCCCTCAGCCTGAGTAGGGACGCCAAGGCTCACAGGATGGAGTGACCATCCCAGCGTCCCACATCTGAGCCAGGATCTGACCCAGGGCCATGTGGCCCCCAGGCTACATTAGCCCTGAAGCCCTCTCTCCTCTGGGGGAGGCTGTTTCCGGAACTCTCTGCCTGCTCATGCCACCAGTGCATGCCAACAGTAAGGGGTACAGGGTGTTGCCAGCCTGCAGCACTGTGGGAGAGGAACAATCTCTGTTCTGGTGCCGTGTGGGTGCCCAGGGGCATGAGTGCCTGGGGAGTGTGACCACAGGCCAGTGGCAGTCCCTGTCTTTGGATTAAAGAGGGCTTTAAGGCTTGCTTGGTGATGTCATGGAAAACAGCATCTGACGCCAAGATATCCCCATATCCAACGAGACTTGCTGAGTTTATCCCCATATCCAGGGAGACTTGCTGGGTTTAGCACCATGGAAACCAGTCGCAGAGGAAATTGATGGTGTCGCAGACAGCGTGACATGTCGACTACCTGGTCCTTGCAGGCGGTCCAAGGTCCAAGGTCCAAGTTCCATGCCGACTGGTCCTTGCAGACGGCATGGGTGCCAAGGGGATGTGGGATGCAGAGTTGAAACAAGTGCCTTCTGCAGGGTTGCTGTCTTCCATTCTCCTGGAAGATGGCACAGGTGTAAGATGAAGACAGCCCCAATTTCTGTGTCACTGGAGAGAAGAGGACCCAGCCACCCATAGTGGGCTGTGATCATGGGGGAGAAAGGAACTGCTACTCTTTCTAGCCTCTACGGTTTAGGAACTGTTACAGAAAGGAGGCTCAATAACCCAAACCAATAAAAGTGAGCCATATTCCTGAAAAATCTAAGGGTCTGAGGTTAGCTTCAGGCATGGCTGGATCCAGGAGTCCAAACACTGTTATCAAGAGCCTGTATCTTTCCACCTCTTGGCCTTTTTTTTTGGCTCGTTCTGGGGTTTGGGTTGTTCGTTTTTCTTGACTTTATTCTCTAGCTAGATCTTCCCTCGTGGGACACTTGTGTGTCTCCCAACCTCTGTCTCACACTCAGCTCTGTCTTTTTGGCTTGCCTGCCTGCACCCTGGCAGTCCCTGTTCGTGAGTTGAATGGTAGCCTCCAAAAGATATGTCTACGCAGAATCTGTGAGTGTGACTTTATTAGGACAAAAGGGTCTTTGCAGATGTGATTAAGTTAATGATCTCGAGACAGGGTCACCCCAGCAGATCCCATCTCCAGTAACAAGACACGGCCATGTGAAGACTTGTGGAAAGAACGAGAAGTCAAGACAGTGCCGTGGTGGTGTGTGAACCCCATGCCTGCTCTTGTGGCAGGAGGTCACCACATCTTACAGGTACCTTTTAGCTGTGTGACCCTGGACAAGCTTCTCACCCTCTCTGGACTTCAGTATCCTCCAGAGTAAGGGGGGATAATGGAGTGCCTCCCTCGTGCAGGGTGAAATAGCTAAGAATGCAAGGTGCTGCAAAGACTGCCTGTCGGCAGGGGCTCCCTGAGAGCCTTTGTTCCTCCCTAAGGCGGTGTGCCTCAAGGCCAAACGTGCGGGCACCTGCGCCAGGCCACCGGGTTACTGGGGATTTCCAGTCTACAGTGTGACCCTATCCCGGTGACTGATGGCCTCGGAGACTCAGTTTCCATTTTCTTTTTTTTCCACTTTTACTTTAGGTTTGGGGGTACATGTGAAGGTTCGTCGCACAGGTAAACATGTGTCACAAGCGCTTATTATACATATTATTTCATCACCCAGGACCTAAGTCCAATACCCAATAGTTAGCTTTCCTGCTCCTCTTCCTCCTCGCACCCTCCCTGCTCAAGTACCCCCCAGTGTCTGCTGTTTCTCTCTTTGTGTTCATAAGTTCTCATCATTTAGCTCCCACTTATAAGTGAGAACATGCGGTATTCGGTTTTCTGTTCCTGCGTTAGTTTGCTAAGGATGACGGCCTCCAGCTTCATCCATGTCCCTGCAGGCAGCATGGTGATCCCTCAAAGAGCTCGAAGCAGAACTGCCACTTGACCCAGCAATCCCATTACTGGATGTATACCCAGAAGAATGTAAATCGTTGTACCCTAAAGACACATGCACGCAAATATTCATGGCAGCACTGTTCACAATAGCAAAGCCGTGGAATCAGCCGAAATGCCCATCAGTGACAGACTGGAGAAGAAAATGTGGTAGAGATACGCATGGAATATTAGGCGGCCAGTCTCCTTTTCTGGAAGTAAGGACTGAGATGGTCGCTGCCTCGTGGGGTTGATGAGGATGTGAAATGCATCTGCCCCAAGTCCTTTATGAGTGGGCGCTGCTCTTTTTATTAGTATGATTTTTCTTCCGTTGCCATCCTCTGGTCTAGTCTAGTGGTTCTCAAAGGGGGCAAGTCCAGCCCCGGGGGCACTGGGCCACTACTGGAGACGTTTTTGGTTGTCACAGTTTGGGGAGGGGTGCTGCTGGCGTCTGGTGGATGGAGGCCAGAGCTGTCACAGAAGGTGCCGGTGGGCACAAGATGGCCCTACCGCAGAGGACGGCCCAGCCTCAGCTGCCAGCAGCGCTAAGCCTTGGAAGTGTGGCCAGGGCTGACCTGCAGACGCACAGCGCGCTCACGCCCTTGCGCGGAGATTTCTTCCTAACAAGTCTGCTTTGAAGCGCCAGAAACAGGAGAAAATGGAGAAACTTGGACAGTGCTGTTTTTCTTTTTCTTTTTCTTTTTGTAGCAACTTCTGTTCAATGAAGGAGTTGAGTCCCAGGAAACTGTGGCCCCTGAGCAACCTCTGGTATCAGCAGTCCAGATGCAAAGGTGCCTCTGGTGCCCTAGGAGGGCGGAAACCCCACAAGGCAGGCAGTGCGTGCCTGTTTCAGACGCTGTCAGCAGGCCTGTGAGTCTGTGTGCTGCCAGGGTCTGCGGCGACCTGCCTAGGGGCCTGGCTGTGCCTGGGTGTGGTCCCCACAGTCCCCGAGGCTCAGTGCTCCCCTGGTGTAGCCGCTTCCACAGACCCCCTGCAGCTCACATCAGGATGGCGGGGACCCAGGAGGGAGGGCTGGTTCCTTCAGGGAGACAGGGAGACAGTGCTCCTTCTAGCTCTCCCCACATGCATGTAGTGGGACTTGGCCTGTGAGGATGCAGAGGGGAGGATGAGGGTGGATGAGAGTGGTCTTACAGCTCCCGGGGCGGATGGCAGGAGGACACGTAGGACAGGGAGGCACACAGTGAGGGTTAGTGCGCTATTACCCCAGTATCAGGTCCAGTGGGTTCACAGTCAGGTGACTGCAGCTCCGACCCCTGGCTGGAGAGGCCCCAGGTGCCCGGCAGGCATGCGGAGACTTCTGGGGAAGGAAGATCAGTCACTCCATAAACACTTTTGGAGCGCCTGGACTGGTCCTGGGGACGATGGTGCACCCAGCCCTGAAACAGCTTCCATGTGTCCCCATCAGCAGGGACACACTTAAAAGCCTAGAGACCCTGGGTCTGACTTGTGTTAGAATCCTCTTTCTCCAAGCCTCGGTTTTCTCCTCTGCCAAATGAGCACAGCACCTCTTGGAGGGAGGTGAGGACCCCCTAAGTAATGAGCCCCTCAGCCTGGAGGTGCTCTGGCTGAGGCCAGGCAAGACCCACTGTTACTGAAGTGAGGGGAGAGGAAGATGCCCAGCGTGCCTGTTTCTTGCTGGCCCCTCACCACGTGGCATCCTGGGGTGGGAGGTGGTGTTTTGAGAACTGTTTGGTGGCGCCGGGTTGCGCGGGTCCACGTTGTGGTCTGGACGTGCCCACAGGCGCAGGGGAGCTGGTGAGGTGCTGGGGGGTCAGCATGGCGTGGGGGGCTTTGTGGCCGTTTCCTTCTGTTTCACAGAGTGGAGACCCCGGGACAGGTGAAGACCCGGGCAGGACAGGTGGTCAGTGTGGGTGGAGCTTCCACGAGGATGCTGGCCTGGCTCTGGCCTTCGCGGAGAGCACACGTCCTCATGGGTGGTGGTGGCTTCAGTCAGCCTGGCCAGGCCAGCCACCCCCGTGCTCCCTGATCCTGCTGGCATCATGGGCTGACCTGGAGGCTGGGGGTCTGCCCATGACACCAGTCCATGGTGCCCTGAGCGGGGGTCTGCACTGAGGGCTAGGGCTGCTGACCTGCTAGAGCCCAAGGCCAAAGGTCTTTGAGGTGGGTCTGGGGCAACGAGGGTGAAAGCTCGTGACCTGCCATCACCCTGCCCTGAGCTCTCTGTGGTCTCGCCATCTGGGAGGGCAGCGGCCGAAGTGTACCCAGTTCCTCCCGGGGCACTGGGCCTGTCCTACTCACAGCTCCCAGAGGAAATAGCCGCTCTTCCCATCACCCTCCACCCTACGCCCCTTTAACGGACGGCTGAGTGGCCTGGAAAGGCTGCAGAACTGGCCCACAGTCACCACCTTCAGGGGACAACACGGTTCATCCCACTGTGGGACCACACACACGCTGGACGCTGCTCTCTCCCCAGGCCCTACGCCTGTGTCGCTACACGCAGGGCCCCTGTCACCCACTCCAGCAGCCTGCAGCCTGTGAGATACGGGCATTGATGCCGCTGGGCCGCCCTGGGGAAAGCTGAGCCCCCAACAGCAGAGCCAGAAGCCAGAACCCTTGTGTGTGAGGCCTGAGGACAGGCACCAGGCTGGACCAAAGCTGACCTGGCCACGGCGCTTGGAGTGAGTTCACAGGGCAGTGATTCTAAACCTGGCTGGTGCATCGGGCACAGGGTCACCCACTGGCTCCCAAACCCCACCCAAGTTCCACCAGGCCCAGGCCTCTGTCCCAAAAACATGGCTGTGGAGCTGTTCAGGAAAAAAAAAGTGAGCCCGTGAGAATGTCCCCTTGGATGGAGTCTCTGTCTGGCCTTGCACCCTCAGTATCCTGGTGGAAAACAGCCTTTGGGGATGACTTTGTCAAAGGCAGGGAGTGTCATGGAAGAATGTGGCATAATTATAAACACATTTGCATGTACTGATTATTTGATGTATCAGGCTATTGAATGGGAGGGGAAGGACACTTTGTTTTTAAAAATGCAGTTAAAGCACTGTCCCTGTTTCCTGGAAAGGTTTTTAGTTTTGCTGAGATTGGGACATGTTTATTGATGTTTTAGGCAGTGATTTTTATGGATACCTTGAGTTATAACACCCGCCATGGGGTATTGAGGGAGTCTAGGGTCCAGCACCCGAAAGCACACTGACGAAGGGTGTGACCTCAGACTCACACCCCGCTCTGTTGTCTGCCCGGGGATTGCGACGTTTGTCCCTGTCACCTGGCATGGCTGTGAGGCTGAGATGCAGTTGTGGATGTACACGCACTGTGTGGAGTGGAGGTAATTAATAGCAATGGCCACAACTTCCCTTTGGTTTCTCTGATTTCAATACTCATCAGTATCAAAGAACTCCAGGAAGTTGCAGACTTGCGAGTGGCTCTGGGGGTCATCCTGTGGTTCTTATTTCTTGGTGAGGAAACAGAGGCTGTAGAATGTGGCCAGAAGCATGGTCAGCAGA
Organism: Theropithecus gelada; assembly: GCF_003255815.1. Classification (NCBI taxonomy): domain Eukaryota; kingdom Metazoa; phylum Chordata; class Mammalia; order Primates; family Cercopithecidae; genus Theropithecus; species Theropithecus gelada. The sequence continues at coordinate 41,320,708 of NC_037678.1, read as the reverse complement.
GTGGACTGAACAGAGAGTGAGCTGAATAAATGGCAGCTGGGGAAAAGCGGGGAAGGAGGCGGTGGCCCGGCAGACCCCTGCACCTTGCCAGCCCCTCACGCCCACCAGCTGTTGCCAGGCCTATGTCCACTCACTCAATCCCCAGGGCGGCCAGCAGGGTGTATCTTGGGGTCCCCGGCTGTCCAGAAGCAGCTGCCTCCCTCTCTGGAAGGTGCTTTGAAGGGAGCCGACACCAGTGGACAGCTGTGGAGTAAGAAAGTGCCGCGGGTATCGTGGAGGCCGTGGGAACACGTGGGAGGGTCTACACCCGCTGCAGGAGGCAGTTTTCAGGAGGATGGAGGAGGAGTAGGGAGTAGTTATGGCCGAACCAGGATGGTGGGGCAAGGGGGAGTGGCCTGCAAGAAGGAGAGAGGCTTCTAGGCAGCAAGATAGACCAGATGATCCACACCACATCAAGGGTTAGATATGCTGGAACCTTAGAGTTGTCGAAATAAGAAGTATGAGAGTGTGTGTGTGTGTGTGTGTGTGTGTGAGAGACAGAGAGAGAGAGACCTTAGAGTTGTCAACATGTGTGTGTACGTGTGTGTGCGTGCATGCATGCCTGTGTGTGTGCATGTGTGCATGTATGCGTGGGTGCACGTGTGCATGTATGTGTGTGTGCACGTGTGCATGTATGTGTGTGCATGTGTGCATGTATGTGTGGGTGCATGTGTGCATGCCTGTGTGTGTGTGTGTGTGCATGTATGCGTGGGTGCATGTGTATGTGCATGTGTGCATGTATGTGTGTGCGCGTGTGTCCATGTATGTATGTGTGCATGTATGTGTGTGTGCTTGCATGCATGCCTGTGTGTGTGCATGTGTGCACGTATGTGTGGGTGCATGTGTGTGTGTGGCAGGGGGGGCATCTACTACCTGCCTGACTTTTGTCTCAGCACTGCAGGCCACAGGCCATGCTTGCACAGAATACACAGTTTAGGCAGGGCTGGGCCTGCCTGACCCTGGATCTCAAAGTTTTTTGACCATGACTCATAGAAAAAGAATTGCTTTAAAATTATGAGCCAGGAAATACCCCCCAAACCCTCCCTTCCGACAGAAATGTCCCCACACGCAAACAGAAATCAGTGTTTTATAGAGCAGCATTTACCGCCTCGTAAATGTGATGCAATTAGAATGAGTTTTTTTCCCCCCATTCTGTTCAATTTCATTTTAAAATGTTCACCATGCCACACGAAACTGGTATCCCAAGTTTGAGAAGCGTGTTCTGCAAGGCCAGACCCAGGCGTCTGGGGTGATGTTCCAGAAAGAGCAGGCGTGGCCAAAGGTCCCTGAGCTGGATGTTTCAGCCCACAGCAGCTGGAAGGGCGAGGGACAGACGATGGGCAGGTGGCGTCAGGTGGAGGGAGTGACGGGGTGGAGAATGGGTGGATGGGTAGGTGGGGACGATGGACGCCTTCGAGTCTCTTCATGGTGGTTACTGTCAGCCAACTTCCTGGAGCTGCTGGCTCTGAGCAGCAGAACTGGGGACTGAATTAAGTGAGAGGGACCCCAGGACTCCAGGACCCCCACCTGAGCGTCACAGGAGCAGTTCTCTACTTACCATGTATTAGGGGTTCCTAACAAGGATCCCTCTCTTTTTAAAAAAAAGTGTGGAGGCCAGGTGTGGTGGCTCATGCCTCTAATCCCAGCACTTTGGGAGGCCGAGGCGGGTGGATCACTTGAGGTCAGGAGTTTGAGACCAGCCTGGCCAATGTGGCAAAACCCCGTCTCTACTAAAAATACAAAAATTAGCCAGGTGCGGTGGCATGTGCCTGTAATCCCAGCTACTCAGGAGGCTGAGGCAGGAGAATTGCTTGAACGTGGGAGGCAGAGGTTGCAATGAGCTGAACTCACACCATTGCACTCCAGCCTGGATGACAAGAGTGAAAATGCATCTCAAAAAAAAAAAAAAAAAAGAAGAAGGAAAAAAAAGTGTGGAAAAGCCCTGGCCTTAGGGTGTGAAGAACACCCTATATTTGGTATAAAATAATACCATGGGTGAAGATTTTGCTCACCATGAGCATCGCTCAGAGGCAGATTCCCGTGGTCCATCTGTGTCTTGGAGGCCCTGGGCATGGCCCCCTGACAGCCCAGGTCCTGAGGGCTGGGGAGCAGCTGTTCTTCCATAGCCAGGGCGGTGCCTGGTGTGCAGTGGGCCCTTCAGGAAGATGTGTCGATTGCACCAAGAAGCTCCTCTGTCCTGCCACCCGGGGCAGGCTGGATTCCGGAGGCCTTGTGGTGTGCTTTCGTGCCCTCTTGCATGTGTGATAGAGACGTTAGTGTGTGTCAGCCCCTTTACCGGGGCCTCCCATTGTCTTAGCGCGTTCCTTTCATCTAATGAGCAGGCACCCTTGGCTGAACTTTTCAGGAATCCGTGGGGAAACCAGAGTGAATATATTATGGCACTGTGGAGGGAATGACAATCGGCCGGTGCTCGCCTTTGGCCGTGGAGGTGTCTGTGCCGCCACAAAATGCTTCACCCTTCTTTTGGGTTTTGGGGTTTCAGGTCAGCTCTGGGATATCAAGGAGGCCCACGCAGGCACCTGAGGAAGGCTTTGGCTGTCACGAGGTGGCCTTTGTGCGGACGGGTTCAGCAACTTTAGCATTCACTGGGGCGGCCATTGCTGGTGCTTGGAGTAATTGAAGAATGTGATTGGGCGTCAGAGCTGACCTGGCAGGGAGCCGGGTGTCTGGCCTGTGTCCACGGCTGCCTGACCGTGGACACCAGCGCAATGACTCAGTCCTGACCGCTATAAGCGTCCCGGCCCTCTGCACCGTCAGGGAGATCACTTAAGTTGAGTGTGTGTAATTCTCGGGGATTAGAAGGAAGTGCACAGGCTTCATTGATCCGCTCTCCTAGACAATCAGCAGGCCCCTCCAAGGGCTGAGGACCCACCACTCAGCAGGAAGTCTGGCTCACTTCTCTCCCACGCCCCTTCCTCCCACACTTCCTCACTTTCCTCTCTCCTGGATTGGATTTCTGGAAGGTTCTGCTGGGCCACGTCCCCCACACACCCCATCTGCGGGGGCTGCAGGTCCTCTGAGGCCCTGGGACTCTGTGTTTTTCTGTGGTTACCACTTTTTCTTTGAACAATAACACTTTTTTTCTGAGACACACTCTGAGACTTCTGGCACCTACCGTTCCTTCTAATTCTACTATAATCATCACCCTTTTCTCTTGCCAGAAAAAAAAAAAAAAAAAGAAAAATAAACTTAAAAGAACACAGACTGAAGAAAGTCATTTCCAAGTTAAGCTGCAAAGGGGTCTGAAATGTATCGCTGGTGAGAGTCCTTTTTTTTTTCATGGTAACCACAAAAGCAAGTGCGCTGGTGTGCCTGTGTGTGCGGTAAACAAAATGGTTTGCCAACCTCAGGAACTAAAATTGCTCTAAAAGAACAGAGTTCATTCCTGAAAACAGCAAAGTTGGGACCCTGGCACCAGTATTTTGAGTCAAGATCACTGAGCTTTATGGGTTGAACTGAATCTCTCAAAATGCTATGGCAAATCCCAACTCCAGAACCTGTGCAGATAAGAACCTGTGATCTTACCTGGAAAAAAAAAATTTTTTTTTTTTTTTTTGGTAGATGGAATCAAGTTAAGAGGCAGTCAGAGTGGATCAGGGTGGGCCCTAAATCCGATGACCCGTGCTCTTATAAGAAAAGAAGAGGAAACCGAATCCAGTGTTAGACAGAGGTCCCAGGGAGAACCTCACTTACTGGTTCATCATGGAGCAGAGGTGGGAGGTGATACATCCGCAGACAGGGGCCCCAGGGACTGCCACAGCCCCAGGCGGCCGAGGGCTCCTCCCAGCAGGTCCCAGCGGGAGCACAGCCCTGCAGACACCCCGATCTCTGTGGAACTCCTGGGCTCCATTCCAGAACAGAGAGAATCCATTATGTGACTTTAAGCCTCCAGGTTTGTGATACTTTGTTACAGCAGCCACAGGAAACTGACACATTGAGGAGAATGGCAATTTTGAAAAGCCCAGAGGCCGGGCGCGGTGGCTCAAGCCTGTAATCCCAGCACTTTGGGAGGCCGAGTCGGGCGGATCACGAGGTCAGGAGATCGAGACCATCCTGGCTAACCCGGTGAAACCCCGTTTCTACTAAAAAGTACAAAAAATTAGCCGGGCGCGGTGGCGGGCGCCTGTAGTCCCAGCTGCTCGGGAGGCTGAGGCAGGAGAATGACGTGAACTCGGGAGGCGGAGCTTGCAGTGAGCTGAGATCCAGCCACTGCACTCCAGCCTGGGCGACAGAGCGAGACTCCGTCTCAAACAAAAAAAAAAGAAAAGCCCAGAAAGTAAATATGCTGGAAGAAAAAGATTTAGATGTTTCTTGGTAAGCTGACTTCTTAGTAACTTCCAGAAATGACTTTTTTGAGAAGGAGGTTCCTCCTGCGGGGGTAAAAGTTCTCTGTTCCAGGCTTGCCTTGTGGACGGAGGAGCTGCTTCCTTCCAGAAATGCTGGGGTTAGTATCAGGACCCTGGAACCCAATGCCTTACCCTTGAAAGGCCTCCCTGCAGGCAGGGCTGTCATCCCTCAAGCCTTTTACGCTGTTCTGCTGTGAGGTCATAAAACCGTCATCCAGATGCAGATGAGGAGGAGAACTAACGCCAAAAAACACAGCCTATAAAAGTGTTCGGGCCCTAAACTATAAGCCATAACTGAAGCCGTAAAAGCCGCCAGCATCTTCCCCAGGGGCATGACGCTTACGGCAGGTGTCTGGGATTAGAGGCTTTGCTGGTGTGTCCATTTGAAATGATGTGTAGAGGGGTGACCGGGTTTGGGGCTGGATCTCACAAGGGACACTATTGAAAATGGCTTTTTAGGGAATCCTGTGGTATTTATTTATCCAGCAAACACACAGCGACTCTTCTGCACGCTGACTGGCCATGTACTGGTGTAAAAACAGAGACATCCAGCCTGCTTGGAGCTTACGGTGGCACGGGGAGGGCGGGGGGACAGCTAAAGCAGGTGGTGAGATCCCAGGGGAGAGGCGGGTGTGCCACAGCCAGGCAGTGGGGACAGGTGCCAGGGATGCTTGGGTCCGAGGCTGGGCAATCGGCAGGTAAAGGGATATTAAGGCAACACTTGAAAAATGAGCAGGAGAAGGGCCACACGAGGACCCCAGGGCAGCATGTTCTGGGAGAGGGAACAGCATGTGTGGAGGCGCCGAGCCCTCAGCTGCTCCTAGGAACCCGGGAGTCTCGGCTGGGTGGGCTGCTGCTGGGCCCCAGCACAGGGCACTCTCTCTGCAGCTGGGCAGCTTCTGAATGAAGAGGGCAGTGCCAGCTCTCCCTGGGTGCAGGGCATGCCTGGCTGTGGCCGCAGCCCTTGCTTGTCCCCCATCTGCCCTGCCGGGCTCTCCTCCTCGCTGCTGTCTTTGTTCCCTCGGCCTGGCCTGCACTGGCCCTTTGGATTCGTCTCCCAGGTCTGTGTCCCCTCCGTCCCTCTGTCCCTCTGTCCAGTGTTCCTCCTGCTCTGTTCTCCCCACGCAGGACCCCGGCCCCCACACCCGGCCTTCCGGCTGCCCTCTGGGTAGGATGTCCCTTTTTTCCAGGACACTCAGGGGTCCTCTCTCAGGGGCGAGGCAGTCTCTTCTACTCTCAGCACAACTGGCTGTTTAGGTGGAAAACATCGGCTTCTTGGCAGGGCCTCCAGGAGGTAGGGACCCCGGGAAGCAAACCCACCTCCTCCTCTTTGCCCTTCCTTTTGGAGCAGTTCAAGCTGTACAAAGCCTGGAGCACCAGCCATTTGTACAGAGGCAGCTGCCTCTCTTCCCGGGACCCTGCAGCTGGCAGCAGGGCCCTCCCGCCTCCTCACATGAGCTGCTGGGCAGCCGTGGACTCGCCTCACGGTTAATCCCATTAACTTCAAAGCTCACGACTCTTCCCACACCGTGTGTCAGGGCTGCGCCCAACTCCCCACCTGCTGTGTCTCCGTGAAGGCGCCAAAAGCCATGGCTCTCAGCCCACTTCACAGATGGAAGGACCAAGGCTCATTTTAGCAAGGTGGTTGCCGTGGCCACTGGAAAGTGAAGGAGCCGAGCTGAGCCCGCCTGTCTCCACAGTGGATCCGGTAAATGCCTCAGGGCTGCTGTGTCATGCGGGAACCAAGGGGACACAGTGCTGGGGCCTTTACATTCTGTCAGCGGTGCCAGTGGTGGTGCCCTGCCCGTATGTTGGCCATTTGGGAAAACAGCAGCCATGTTTGAAAATACATTGCTCCTTTATTTAAATGAGCAGCTGCTGGTACTCACCAGCCTGGGCATGTGCATTTTGCTGATGTTTGGGGCAGACCTGTCTGTTGCATTCTTGCTGCTTCACGAGGCCCCTTGCCTTGGTCATATGACCTCCAGAGAGTTTCTGCTGCATTTTAAGTTGTTTCAAGTGATTATTCTCAGGCCATAAAACTCAGCTTTAAAAATAGGTCTCATAAAAGCGCCGACTTTTCTTATAATTAGTGTAAAGATTTATTGAATATACATCATATGCATAGATCATAATATTATTAAAATTACTATTAAGACTTTACACATCAAAATATTTCAGGCAGTGGGGAGACAGGAAGCCTGATGGTCCCTGAGAATCGAATCTGCATTGGCAAGATAAAGGACAATTGAGGGCGATTACAAAAGCCATGATTTAGAGTACAACATAAAACTCTGCTGAGAACTAATTCGTAATGCCAGCTGCTGCTAAGCTTCTTAATCTTTATCTAGTTCAATTAAAATCTGAATGTTTGGGATTTCATTAACAACCGGGGGTTTGGAAATTACATGCGCTTTTACGCCGTACTCCGTTGCTGACTGACAATATTGGAAGTTGCCCAAAACGTCTCCAGGTAGACTTATATATAATTAAAACTTAAGTATTTAAAGGCTAATGCAAAGGTAAAAGCAGATTATTTTAATTTGCAAGTCAGATCCGATTGACAAAGTAAGGAGACTCCACTACAAAAGGTGCCCCTTTTGTGGGGAGAGAGAATTTAGGAGGCCGAGCTCTGGGTGGCGACCTGCAGCTCACAGTCTGAGCCCTCCCCGCAGGGCCGGTTTCCGTGTTAGGACCAGGGAGCTGCTTTGGACATCTCTTAGCCACCGGGGACCTTGTGCCGTTTCTGTGTGTATCTCTTAGCCACCGGGGACCTTGTGCCGTTTCTGTGTGTGCAGTCCGTACCTTCAGTGTGGGGCAGATGTGTTTGCTGTCTGCCAATTCATTATGCGTTTTCAAGACTTTGCAAGCAGGTCTTTCTAAAATTAGACCAGCCAAAGTGATGAACAAGCTTAACGCCTGACTTCAGATGATCGGTGAAAAGCAAAAGCATCCGAGATGTTTCCTGTGTATGTTTCCTTGGCCTGGGTTGGGGGGGGTCTGTTGTCACAAATGTCATTCTTCACAGGAGAATGGGAGGGTCTGACTGAGGTTGGCGGGGGCAGGGAATTGGCATTGTTGCCCCTCCCACCATCCCTCAAGTCATGGCTGCAGCGTTTGGGTCTGTGTGAGTCACACCTGTTTTGGTTCCCTGAGCATGGGAGGTGGAACAGGGACCCCCAAAGATGCCCCGGTCCTAATCTCTCCACCTCTGAATGTCTCACCTTGCCCTGCAAAAGGGACTCTGTAGATGTGATGACAGTGAAGGACACCGAGATGGGAGGTTATCCTGGTTGGCCCCATAGAACCCCAAGGTCCCTTCCAAAAGGGAGGCCGGAGGGTCAAGGTTGGGAGGAGAAAATGTGAGGAGGGAAGCAGAGGTTGGAGTGATGTGAAACAGGCTGTGAGCCTAGAACGTAGGCGCCTCCGGAGGCTGCACAAGGAAGGACTCTCTCCTGGAGCCTCCCCAGCATGGCTGACACTTGGCTCTTGGCCCAGGGAAACCACATCGGACTTCTGACCTGCAGACCTGCAAGACAGTAAGTGTTCACATTAAGCCGTGGGGTTCGTGGTGGCTTGTTACGGTGACAGTAGGAAGCGGATGCACCCTGAGACCCAGAGCACGTGGCTCCCCATCCTGCACCTGTTCTCTCAGCTGTGAAACAAGGGTGCAGCGTGGTACCCAGGTGCTCTTGTGAGGATGGGCGAGATGGTGCATGTGTCACCAGCCTGGCTCAAGGAGGGTGACATTAGCCATGAGCTGCTGCTGGGGTGATCTTCCTGCTGCCAGTCCAGGTGCTTGTCCTGGTGCTGGTCAAGGCCACGAGTCCTCCACAAGAGCCAGGGCAGGGGTGGGGTACAGCAAGGGGCTTGAGGCACCGCCGTATCCACACTCTGCCCCGTCTGGCCTTGCCCTTGCCATTTTCTCCAGCTTCTCTGGCTGCCCCCTTCCCCTTTTCTGCCTCATCCTCACCCTCCTGCTCCTCTTGGGTTTCCAGCAAGGCTGCAGCAGCAGGACAGGGATCCAGGTGGGCCCCCAACCAGTCGCCTTGTGATTTAGGGGGTGTCTGCTCTCTCCGGTGCCAGCCCTCCTGAAGTCCTCTTCTCTCTGCATTCTCACCTCCAGTGCTGTTGCTTAATTTCCCTGTAGCTCTTTTCAGGGGAGCAGGGAGGAGGAGGTAGGAGCTGTGCTGAGATATTCAGAGCATCACTGTGCCTCCGTGCCTACCCCCAGGCCCTGGACACGGAGGCACCAGTGGGAGGAGCCCATGGAAGTCCAGTGGGGCGAGCTGGAGAGCGAGCCTTCAGCAGGAGCCTGGGTCCCAGGAGGTCCGATGGGCACAGTGCCATCCTGTTTTGTTAACTTAGGCAACACGTGCACCTCCTCTTAAATAATAGAGAGGCTGCTTCGGAACGGAGCTGACCTGGGGCTGCTCTTCGGAAGGTTAACACGGCCATAGGGATAGGCTCCTGCCAGTGGCCTCATTTCACACTCTTTTTTGGGGGGACGCTGGTGATGTCCCCAGTTCTATGGAACCCTCAAGGAACCCGTGTCCTGTGGCCTGGGAAGGAGAAGGCCAGGCACTCCTTCCTCAGCTGCTGATCAGGAAAGTGCCTTCGCAGCCCAAGGCTTCTACGAAGGCGAATCCTGGTTTTAGGTCTTTCCCTGCCCGTCCTCTGAACGCAGTTCTCAGCAGTCAGCGTTTCGGATTGAAGATAGTGGACAGTCCCCCCTGCCGCCCCCACCCCCTGTTCTTTGGTGTGGTTGTTATAGGAGTGACTTCCTAGGTAATCACTGAAGTGGCCAGTTTTTGTTATTTTACATCATTCCGAAACTGGTTTTCTGCGTCCTAGTTTTATTATTTCATATTACATAGTTTTGCTTCATAATGGTCTGTGTGGTTGGCTTCTGTCTAAACGATGAGCACCTGGAGGACAGGACACCTGTGGTTGTGTTGTGTGTGCATGCATGTGTGTGCATGTGCTGTGTTTGTTGTATGTGGTGACTATGCTGTGTGTTCTGTATGCTTTGAACTCCAATTGTACTAGAGGGCCTGGCTGTGCCATGAGAATATTAAGACGCCTAGAGAAAAGGACAACAGAAGGGATGCTGTTGGCAGGAGGCTTATAAAGTCCGGGAACAACTAGACATGATGTATTTCCGGACTGTATGTACTGGAGCCTCTGTGTGCGCAGTGTGCTCTGTGTTGTGTGTGCAGTGTGCTCTGTGTTGTGTGTGCAGTGTGCATGCTGTATGTGTGGGGTTGTGTGTGTGTGTGCAATGCACGTATTGTGTGTGGGGATGTGTGTACAGTGTGTCCTGTGTATTGCGCATGCAGTGTGTGTGTTGTATGTATGTGTGTGTCTGCTCCGTGTGTGTGTTTTGTGTGGGTGGGTGTGTGCAGTGTGTGTCGTGTGTGTGTTCTGTACATGTGTTGTGTGTGAATGTGTGTGTGCAGTGTGTCGTGTGTTCATGCAGTATGTGGGTTGTGTGTGTGCACGCTGTGCTTGTGCTGTGTGTGGGATGTGTGTGCAGTATGTTGCGTGTGTAGTGCATGCAGTGTATGTGTTGTGTGTGTGTTCTGTGCATGTGCTGTGTGTATGTGTACAGTGTGTTGCCTGTGTTGAGCATGCAGCGTGTGTGTTGTATGTGTGTGTGTTATGTGTGTATGTGCAGTGTGTTGTGTGTCTTGTGCGTGCAGTGTGTTGTGTGTCTTTTGCGTGCAGTGCGTGTGTGTGTGGTGTGTGCTCTGTGCCTGTATTGTGTGTAGGGAGTATTGTTCAGCATCATCTGATATCGAGCCTGACCATCCGTAAGTGTGTGTTTCGGTGGATCTATAAACTGGCCTTTTTGTTTTGTGATTTTTGTTTTTCTTTGTCTGGGGGCAGAGGGGAAGGAAACCTTCCATCCAGCGCAGCTTGTGAGATGCAGGGTCTGTGCACCTGCCGTATCTTGTGCAGCGACCTCACAGTCTTCAGGCCTCTAGTAATCAGTGTGCTGCAAACCCTTGGAAATCCTGCTGAATGCGGATTCCCACTCCCAGGGGAGGCGGGGCCTCAGAGTCTGCGTTTCCGACACTTTTTCTTTACGGATGCTGCTGGTGTGGGGACCACACTTTTGTAGCAAGACTTTGAACAGCCTGAGGTCCAAGTTCTTGGGCCAATTCCTAAGTTATTGAAAATAAAACTCCCTTGATTCTTTTCAACTCTCTTGCCCTTGGTTCATGAACTTCTCTTGTCCCCTTGGTCTCAGAGCTTCCCAGGGCTTTGGTGGCCATGAGTTTGTGCATTTTCAGATGTCGTCTGGCTCACTGCTCATGTGCACCTAAGTGACTGGGTTAACATCAAGATTAAAGGGAGCCACCTTAATCTGGCGCTTGTCATTTTCACTTGAAAATGACGGAAATAAATAGTGAAAGATGCTGCCACATCACAAGTGGATTTGGCAAATGGCTCACCAGGAGATCTGTGGGAGTTCAGAGGTAACTGAAAATATGATCTATGTCCGTATATTTGGCTTCCAGAGTGAAGATTGGCCCACAGATTGATCTGATAGGGGTGATAAATACATAGTCCCTGGGTGCTCTTGGACTTTGTAAACCTTCTGCCAATAGCACCCCTTCCGTTGACCTTGTCTCTAGGCCTTTTAATATTCTTGCGGCACAGCCAGACCCTCGAGTATAGTTCAGAGTTCAAGATGGGAGCAGGCTGTGGGTTTCAGATCCTGGCCATCATGCTCTTGAAAATTTCGAAGGCTTCTGTCCATCTCTTCTTCCTTGCTTAGGGTTTCTTCTCATCGGTTGATTTTAAGTCTTCCAAAGGTCGCTGGAAAGCATGATTAGATGATTGTGAATCTGGACTGAAGAAATTACATCAGAATATTAGAGGTAAAACATTCTAGGTTCCTTTAAAAATGCAATTTACTCTGCAAGCAATGGCTGATTTGCTATTGAGTGATGCCATTAAATTTTCTTTTCTTTTCTTTTTTTTTTTTTTTTGAGACAGAGTCTCGCTCTGTCACCCAGGCTGGAGTGCAGTGGCATGATCTTGGCTCACTGCAACCTCCGCCTCCCGGGTTCAAGCAATTCTCTGCCTCAGCCTCCTACGTAGCTGGAATTACAGGCACCAGCCACTATGCCTGGCTAATTTTTTGTATTTTTAGTAGAGACGGAGTTTTGCCATCTTGGCCAGGTTGGTCTTATACTCCTGACCTTGTGATCCACCTGCCTCAGCCTCCCAAAGTGCTGGGATTACAGGCCTGAGCCACTGCGCCCAGCCGCCATTAAGTTTTTACAAACTTTTCGTTGTATACACAAGAGCACCCAAGTTGTGAGTGGCCAGTTGGTGAATCATCTCAAACCGAACACACCTTTGGGGCCAGCACCGGCCGGTCAAGCAGTAGAGTACGGCCCACTCTCCCTGGTCCTCACACCCTTCCACCCGGATCCACTGCAGATCTACAGCTTGGCTTTGCCTGATTTCGAACTTGGTGTCGACAGAGCCCCACTTCGCCTTTGCCTGGCTTCTTTCCCGAGCTGTGTTTGGAGAGCCGTCTGTGTCCTGGTCAGGCAGGCCTTTTCGTCTCCTCCTTGGGGTGGCTATGTTGTCGGTGGGTGGGCTAGTTCAGGTTCTTAACTTTGCTGCACAAAAGAATTTGAGAGCCAGTCCATAGTAAGAGTAAGCAAAGAAGTTTGTTGCGAAGCAGAAAGTCCGCTCCGAGAGACAGAGTGGTGGCTCCGAGGGAGACAGCAGCTGCTGCCTTAGGAGGAATTCCTTTTATGGGAGCCGTACATGAATATTCATGAAATACTGGTGAGGTCAGGGATGCAAAGGCAGATCTGCAGTTGGAGCTTGCGCTCAGCACCTACATGCTCCAACACACATTGCGTGTATCATTAGGCACTTAGCACCGACATGCTCCAACACGCATTGCATATATCATTAGGCACTCAGCACTGACATGCTCCAACACGCATTGCATGTATCATTAGGCACTCAGCACCTGCATGCTGCAACATGCACTGCATGTATCATTAGGCACTCAGCACCTACATGCTCCAACACGCATTGCATGTATCATTTGCATACTAGGTCTCTGCCTAGGGGTGTGTTTTTCACTATTAAAATGAGGAAAAGGTCACTATAACCTGAACCTTGAACGTAACTGGGTGAACTGGACCTCAAGGAAGTCCCTGCCCCATCCACCTGCCCCAGGCAGGAATCTGTAGCTACTGGCTTCTTGGGATTTGTATGCTGATTGGCTGGATATTGAGGAAGCCACATCAGGAAGAGGGGTTTTTGTTTTCTTTCCTGGGGGTCCTAGGTGTCCTGAGCCTGTAGCCTGGCTGTCTGCTGGTGTCCTGTAGGGCTGGACTGCTTCCCTTCCAAAAGAGTGAGGTGCTGGCGTGGGAGGGTGTAAGCGACGTGGAGCTGGCCGGGCTCCAGCCATGGCGACAAGTCAGTGTGGCCTAATCTCACATATCCTGCCTGGAAATGTGCCAGGCTTGATTTGTCCAGTGTACTCTTCACAGACATCTGGGTGTCACTAACAGTGTCACCGTAGGAGCTGCCATATGTGGTGACTGCCCACTGGACAGACACCTGCCAAGTCCAGGCGTGGAGACCTGAAACACAGCTCTCACTGTGGAGGTGAGGTGACCAGAATCACTGTAGAAGTGCAAGGCACATGTGAAACTGCCCAGTGTGTCGGGGCTGAACCTCACTGCCCGGGGGGCGGGGCATGCAAATACTCCTTTCGTCTTTTTATTGGCCTCATGTGAGCCTCTTGGTTTTGAATGTATGTAGTATACGTTGACACATTTGTACTCTGCCAGGGCAGTGTAATTTTCAAGGGTTCTGCAGATGAGTTCTTTAATATTAAATACTATGTGAGTGCACATACTTAACCAAAGCTGTCACAAAGCTGCCGTGAGCCGCAGCGCTGGGCAGTGGACTTCGTTTCGTGCTGATTGAATTAGTGGGATCTGATGTCTTTTGTGGGGAGGAGAAGGTGGGGCGAGGTGAAGTCGGTGACACCCTCCTTCTCATTGCGCTGTGCAGGAAAGCTGTGCTGACAATTAATCTCTGTCCACCTGCAAACTCTGGTAAAAGTCAGACAGTGCTAGCGGTCTCCAGAATTTTTCTGCTGAAATGGCTGCTGTTTTTGTGCCTTGGCATAATGGCCTGTGCCTCGAGGTGCTGGGTAATGAGGAGCACCGGGGCTTACTGTTCGGCGCCACCCAGACAAAATGCTTAGTGTGTTTCCTTGTCTGATGTGGTTTTCATTTGCTAATGTGAATCTATTCAGTCACCTTCCCAAGGCCTTGCGTCAAAACTGAATTCCATGATTGCAGGCAGAGGAGAGGCTGAGCAGGAAGATTTCTGGAGGTTAGACTTTGCTGCCAGAAACCTGTTGCAGCTCCTTCCATGCCCCCCTTCCTGTACATCTGAATTTACTTAAGCCATGATCAAAGGGCTGGGCTGTGGGAAGCAGAGCTTGCAGCCTGCAGTTTGCAGGAGAATTGATTCCTGCCTGGATCTGATGGGAAGTCCAGCGTAGGTGCTCTGAGGCCTCCCCATTCCTGACAGGCCTCAGTCGGAGCAGGGCTGACTGCACATTTTCGGGCCCAGAACACAGTGAAAATGTGGAGCCCCTTGTTTAAAAATTACTGAGTTTCAAGATGGCAACGGCCAAGCACAGGGCGCTTCTGAGTGCGAGGCTGAGCCTGCGCAGCTCGGCTGGTGCCCTGGAGATGCTGTGATCTCTCTGGAGCTGGGTCCTGAGGCCAGCTGGCTGCGTGCTGGGGTCCTGGGGCTACGGGGGCTGTCCCTGTAGGGGGGCAGCAGGAGCTTGTGTGCAGGCTGTGGCACTGAGACATGGGTGGGGGCGCCTCACTGTGACGACCATGCAGGTGTGTATAGAGGTGCTCAGCTGTCTTTCTTGAGTTTCCAGATGCCCTGGGGGCCCCCTCCTCCTCTAGACGTTCATTTGAGGCATTTACGTAGGAGTGGATATGGTGTTGAGAACACAGTAGCGATCTGGAAGCAAGGCGAAAAAAGGAGGGAAAAACTTAGGAAGAGAAATGGTTTATAGACAAAACTTTGAAATGTTTCCCCAAATGGTCAGTACCTTTTGTATTCCTATTTCAGGGAAACACATGAACTTAATTATTCTATTTAGTGGAGATTTGAACAGCATAAAGATTACTTTGTAGATTCTCTTGTCCTTTAATTCCATAAATCCTTCATGAACACATAGCAAGTGCCAGGCCCTGGCTATAGGGGTGAACTAAACAATGTTTCAGAAAGAGTTAGGACAATTTTGTCCTATTGAATGCATTACTTGGGAGTCTTAGGGATTTGAAAAATCTGTTAAAGAGAAGAAGGCCATGGAGCAGAAGTGTGGCAGAGGCTGGCCAAGTGTGGCAGAAGCTAGGGTGGCCTCTCCACTGCTCTCTCTGCTCCCCTGTCCCCTGCAAGGTGACTGTTGGCAGGACGACTCTCCTGTGGCTTACAGAAATGGGTGGCCTTGTAAAATTCCAAAGTTCATGTCCGTTGGATGGCTTAGGTCACCTGCCCCCCTCCAAAGCCCTCGGGAGTGTGGACTGCAAGATGGTGCCACCTGGAACCAGCCCAGAGCCAGTTGGGGTGGGTAGGCTGAGTGTCTTCAGCCCACTGTCTGGTTGGGGGTCTTTGCTAAAGTGGGGTGATGGGGGTTCATCTTGCACAAGCCAGGATGGGAGGGCAAGGCTCCATGTCTTGCTCAGCTCACACTGCCATAACTAAGTACCACAAACCAGGTGGCTTCAACCAGCGGACCCCAACTTTTTTGGCACCAGGGACCAGTTTCGTGGAGGATAACGATTTCACGGACCGGGGTTGGGTAGGGGTTGGTGTCCGGATGAAACTGTTCCGCCTCAGATCATCAGGTGTTAATTAGATTCTCATAGGAGTGTGCACCCTGGATCCCTCCCATGAGCAGTTCACAGTAGGGTTTGCCCTCCTGTGAGGATCTAATGCTGCTGATCTGAGAGGAGGCAGAGCTCAGGCGGCCATGCTGGCTCCCCAGCTGCTCCCCTCCTGCTGTCCAGCCCGGTTCCTAACAGGCCATGCACTGGTATGGGTCTGTGGCCCCGGGGTTGGGTACCCCTGGCTTAAACAGCAGGAGGTCGTTTCCTCGCTGTTCTGGAGGCCGGAAGTCTGGGATCGAGGTGTTGGCAGGGCTGGGTTTTCCTGGGGCCTGGCTCTGTGGCCTACAGGTCCTGTTTCCTCTTTGTAATCTCCCCATGATTGTCCTTCTGTGTGTCTGCATCCTGGCCCCCTCTTCGCACAGGGACACCAGTTACCTCAGATTGGAGCCCATCCTAAGGACCTCCTTTTACCTTAATCACCACTTCCAAGGCCCTGGCTCCGAATACAGCCACATTCTGTGGTACTGGGGGGTAGGGCTTCACAATAGGAATTTGATGGGGACACAGGTCAGCCCTAACACTTCCCAAGGTGTCCCCACCCCAATGTGGGAAGAACCCCGCTGCGCAGTGGAGGCGGGGGATGTCCTTGTCCTCCTCATTTCCATCAGATCCACACAGTGAAGCGACCCTCTGGTGATGCAGGCTTAGATGTTCTGGGTGAGATGGGTAGTTAGTTGAATTCCAAATGGATCAGACATTTAAAATTAGCTCATTAAATACACACCCACACCCACATACACCCACACCAGCAATGTGTGTTTATCTGAACTTTGAATAGGCATGGAGAAGTTCTTGCTGAACAGAAAAAAAAGTAATGAAATCAGAAAGGAAAAGATGGATCTGACTCAATAAATATTTTATAAATATCTTTTATTAAAAAAGGTTTTCACATTAAAAGGCAAACATATTGGGAAAATAATTTCTACAAATATGAGGAAGAATTTCTCACCTTTCCATATAAAGAGGTAATATAGATAGGTGAGAACAATGCAAATTAAAACAGTGCCCAAAGTACAAAACAGAAATATTACAGAATAGCAGTTACAGATATTTAGTAAACATAGACAAAACATGTTACACCTCACTGGTAATCAAGGGAAAGACTAGAAAACTGTCTTGCCACTTTGGTGTTACCAATTAAGCAAAGCTTGTGTGTGTGTAATTTTCTTTTAATTTGTTTACTCAAAACTGGCCAAGACCTATGGGTTGGATATATGCTGTATCAAGAAATGTTAAATTGAAATTGAAAAAAATTGACGAACTATCTCAAGGGCCAGAGAAATGGTTTTGCAGTTTTACTCAGTGATTCTAGTTCTGGTCAAGCCTAAAAAAACAAAACATCTGAAAGTGGGTGGGAGTGTGTGGGATGCTCCAGGGCGGGGCGGCAACGGCGCAGCACCTTGGCCTCCTGCGGAACCCGCTGCATCCATACCTGTTCCTCCTGTGCCCGCACCTGTGAGGCCATTGTGTGTGCACATGTGTGCTGTGTGTGTTTACATGCCTGAGTGTGTGTAAGGTGTGCATGTGTTGTGCATATACGTGTTTGCATGGGTATTGTTTGTGACTGCATGTATCTGTGATGTGCACGTGTGGTATGTATATGTATGTGCATGTGTGTGATGTGTGGCTGTGTGTGGTGTGTGCATGTGTGTGATGTTTGTGATGTGTGCATTTTGTGATGTGTGCATATGTGCGGTGTGTGTGTGGTGTGTGCATGTGTGTGTTGTGTGTATATGTGTGTGATGTGTGCGTTTTGTGATGTGTTCATATGTGTGACATGGTGCGTGTGGAGTGGTGTGTGCATGTGTGTGTGCACGTGTGAGTGTGTACACCCTTTCTGCTTGGTGAGCATGGGCCCTGCCTGGCAGGCAGAGTGAGGAGCCGTCAGCCCCCTGGTGCACAGGTGGAGCTTCCAGCTGGTCTGTGCTGGGGACCCCTTGCCCCTGCAGTCCCCACCGTCAGGCCTGCACTCCCTTCTTTGCTGAGGCCTGGCCGGAGGTGACTTTCTCGCTAGAGCCTGGCCCACCTTGTGAGACCCTCCTGTGGTCATCTCTGATGGCTTGGCCAGCGTTCTCCTTCCTCTTTGCACACGTCACTCCTTCCAACTATTCCATGTCCAAGGATGTGAGTAGTTATTAATTTTGTGCAGCATTTGATGGCCCCTTCCAGAACAGAGCTCCAGCTCTGCCCCCCAGAGCTTGTGGGACGGGACACCCACAGTGCCTGCTGTCCCTCCTCTCCAGCCTGCATTTCCACCCTTCCTCAGCTTGCTCTTGCCTGCCCAGTGCAGAGAAGCGAGCTTGCCTGGGGTCGCAGGGGTGCTTGGCAGGACCCCTCCTTCGATCCAAGCTTTCCTACCCCTTCCCTGCCTCCAGGGCCTGGGGGTCTCACTCCTGTGGGGTTGCAGTGAGCCTTTCCCTACCCCTGCCCCAGGGCAGCCCCCAGTGCCTTCCAAAGACCGAGTCTAATACTGCAGGGAGGAAATGCATAGAGTGGGCTGGCTCTGCTCTAACATGTCTGTGCCATGAGGGCTCATCTAGGCCTGGTTGTGTTTAAAATCTCATTTATTTCACCACTCTCAATCTGTGCACTACATGGGGCCTGGCTTAGCCCAGGTGTCTGATGAGGGATCTGCTGAGTGGTTCAGGGTGCTTCACTGTGAGTCTCCAGCTACCAGCAAAGGAAAGAGCCTGGAGAGCCAGGAGCAGCAGGGAGGGTTCCAGAGCTGGCACCTGGAGCCAGGCGGGGAAGTAGGTGTGAGCACTCCTCGGGAAGCCTACACAGCTCCCTTCATCTTTTAAAATGAAGGGCATCTTTTGCTCTCATTTTTTAGTTCGCCATTGAGTTGTCCTTGGCACGCCTTGTTTTTCCTCTAAACAAACCCTGTCGGGAAGCCACCAGGCACCAGGCATGTCTCACAGTGCATGGACCACTGTGTGAATATGCTGGTAGAACCACGTGGAGAGAAGCGTGGATTTCGTGATGAGATGGTTGCTTGCAGCCTGCGTGAGATGAGTGAACGCCGTCCGCCCTGGGAACATCTCAGGGGTGGTCATGGTTCAGTGTTTTGGGGTTACTTTTGGTTTTATGAAGGTATAATTGACAAATAAAAATTGTATATATTTATGGTATACAACATGGTGATGATTTTTTACGTTTTCATTATCATTTTTTGTTTAAGACATGGTCTCACTCGGTCACCCAGGCTGGAGTGCAGTGGTGTGATCATAGCCCACTACAGCCTCAAACTCATGGCCCCTAGCGATCCTCCCACCTCAGCCTCCTGAGTCGCTAGGGCTACAGGTGCACACCACCATGCCCAGCTAATTTTTGTATTTTTTGTAGAGATGGGGTCCCACCATGTCACCCAGGCTGCTTTCAAACTCCTGAGCTCGAGTGATCTGTGTACCTCGGCCTCCCAAAGTGCTGGGATTACAGGTGTGAGCCACAGCACCTAGCTCACAGTGTGATTTTATATATGTGTGATTCCCCAGATCGAGTCAGTTCACATCTCCGTCACTTCACCTCGTTACCTATTGTGGTGAGAGGTGAGAACAGGTCTATTCCTTTTACAGATTTCAAACTAACAATACAGTGTTGCTACCCCTGGTCCCTGAGCTGTACCTTAGATCCTCAGAAATCACCCATCTTAGAACTGAAACTTTGTCCCCTTTGACCGACAGCTCCCCTCTCCCCACTCCCAGCCCCAGGCAACCATTGTTCTGTCCTCTGCTTCTATGAGTTTGACGTTTTCAGATTCCACGTAGAAGTGAGATCCTGCAGTGACTGTCTTTCTAGGTCTGGCTCGTTTTACTTAGCATCGTGTCCTCCAGGTTCATCCGTGTTGTTGCAAATGCCAGGATTTCCTTTCTTATGGTGGATTACTAGTCCTTTGTGTGTACGTGTGTAGACCGCAATTCATTTGTCTATTCATCTACCAGTGGACACTGAGGTGGATTCCATATCTTGGCTGTTGTGAAGAATGCTGCAGTGAACTTGGGACTGCAGGGATCTTTTTGAGATCCTGACTTCATTTCCTCTGGATAAATGCCCAGAGGTGGGACCTCTGGATCGTATGGTAGTTCTACCTTTAATGCTCTGAGGAACCTCCAGGCCATCTTCCATAACGCTCTTCCCAATTTATCTTCCCAGCAACAGCTGAGGAGGAGAAGGTTTCCCTTTTCTCCGCGTCCTCACCGAGGCTTGTTATCCTTGTCGTTTTGACAATAGTCGTCCTCACAAGTGTGCGATGACGGCACATTGTGGTTTGAGTTGCATTTCCCTGGTGATTCGTGATATTGACACTTTTTCATAAACCTGTTGGCCATTTGTATATCTCTGTTGAGAAATGTCTGTTCGGGTCCTCTGCTCATTTTTTTAAAATTACATTGTTTTCTTGCTATTGATTTGTTTGCATTCCTTATGTACTTTGGCTATCAACCCCCGTCGTTTTAAACATGACTCGACCCAGATGGGCCTGAACATCAACGCCTCCACTCACAGGTGGGAGCTCCACGCCAGACTCCTCCTCCTTGGGCGCAGGTGCATAGGGGCTCGAGGCGGCCCGGCCTCATCCTGAAGCTCATCTCATTTCTGGGGCCGCAGTGACTGAATGGGTTGGGTGGGGCTTGTGATCTGGATGGCGCCAGTGATGATGCTCATGGCTTTCTGGATTGCTGGGAAAGAAACGACTCTTCCTCTGGGCACGAGGCAGGAAGATGCCCGACCGATGTGTGGTATCCAAAAGGAGAGAAACTGGGGGACGTTGAGCTTCCAGTGAGTGTGGAGCTCGGAGCAAAGAGAGAAAGCTGGCCCTGGGGACAGGGGGGTGCCCTGATACAAAAGACCAGAAGCCAGCCAGGCTCAGATGGATTTTCAGCTGTGAAAGCCCATCAGCCCGGTTTCGGTGTCGCCAGGTTTCTGTCTCCAGCTGCAGAAAGAAAAAGAACGTGAGAATTGAATGATGCCAAGAAACTCACCGAACCAGGCAGGAGGATGTCGGGGAGAAAGGAGGAGTGTGCTGGACCCGTTCGTCATGAGGCTTCCTCTGTGCCTCATGACAAATTGACAAATAAAAATTGTATTTATTTATTGAATACAACATGATGATTTTTTACGTTTTCATTATCATTTTTTGTTTAAGACATGGTCTCGCTCTGTCACCCAGCCTGGAGTGCAGTGGTGCAATCATAGCTCACTACAGCCTCAAACTCAGGGTCTCAAGCAATCCTCCCACCTCAGCCTCCTGAGTAGCCAGGACTACAGGTGCACACCACCATGCCCAGCTAATTCTTTGTGTTTTTTGTAGACATGGGGTCCCACCATGTTGCCCAGCTGCTTTCAAACTCCTGAGCTCAAGTGATCTGCCCCTGGGTGGAGTCCTTCCAGGGCGTAGGCGATTCCCATAGGTCCCTGGAAGGTGGGCTTCTGATGCAGGCACTGAGGGGCTCTCCAGAGGGAGGAAGGATTTGGCAGCTTCCCTTTGAAGACAGGACTCATTTCCTAATTCACTTCCTCCTCTTCCTCCTAGGTGCTGTTGGCAAGTTCCTTTGGGTTAGGATGGGCGGGTTTCAGGGCAGTCTGTGAAACAAGAAGTGGAAGTTTACTTCCCAAACAGAAGGGCAATTTTGGATAGACTTCTTGATAGATCTGCATTTTTCAAAATCCAATCCATCAGAAGAAGTTAGGACAAGGAAAATCTAATTTTCTGGAACATCAGAGATGGAAAAGGCGCTGCGGCCCACAGATGGAGACCACGCTAACCTAAGTCGATAATCTGAAGCTCTAACAAGTTTGAAAAAGTCCACTTGGCCCCCCTAAATCAGGTTCAGGCGGCAGAACAAATGTGTTGTTCCAACAGAGACGGAAGAAACCTTTGGCTGGGAGGGAGAATAAAGTCATCAGCTCCCTCTTATCAGGTTTCTGTCTCTCTCCCTTCCCATCCGCCATCTGCTGCATCCTCAAAGCAGGGATCGCTTTGCTTGTTAAAGGGAAAGTGGTTGCTTTTCAGTGCAATTAATTTAGTAGGCCAAAATGTTGCTGACTGATGGGAGGAAGGTTTGATCAAACAGATTGGTTAATTGGTAGTGAAGAAATGCTGGCCGTGTGAGAAAGGATGAAAGCGAAGTTGGACTTGGCTGTCGTTAGAGCTGCCGCCTCTGCTTTTCAGGGGAGAGGGAGTTTCTCTTTCTGAGTCGTCGTTGTCCAGAGCTGGGGACTGGCCACCCTTTCTGTTTTAGCCATTCGTACAGCATGATAGTCACAGCTGAGATGCGGAGCCGGGTGGGGAGGCGCCTGGACGTGGGTCCTGCAGCCTCCCTCAGGTGCACACGGCCTCCTTACCTGAACGTTTGGCAGCAGCCTTTAAAGACGTGCCTTGCAGTGGAGTGATAAGTCTTGCACATAACCTGCTATTTCTAACATGGGATAAATGAAGGCGCCTTTGCCGTGGAGTCTCCAGGTGCCTGCACTGCAAATTCTATCAAATCTGTTTGCATTGAAGTGTTTATTAGCAGCCCCCAACCTCATGACCTCATTGGATGGGAGGTCCGTGGTCCCATTGCATCTCCCAGCTCACATGCCCACCAAAGCCTCCATTCACCATTGCTCCAGACCAGGTCTCCCAATGCCACGGGCATGGTGGGTGGATGAGTCTGTGGTGGGGCCGTCCTGTGCACTGCATGGTGCTGGGCAGACTCCCAGGCTGGCACCCCTGGAGGCCGGTAGCACCCCTCCCCCAGGTGCGACACCAAAAATGCCTCTAGATGTTGCCCAGTGTACCCTGGGAGCAGGGACCCCCTTCCCACCATGCCCAAGACCCCACAGCTCTAGACGAAGGGCACTTCCGGGAAGGGTTTTTTCCGTGTGAATTTGTGGGTGTCCAGCCAGCCAGCAAGGGTGAATTTGCATGGGTTTCCTCAAGGGACATGTCAGAGTGAGTAAAAGTGGAGTTCATGCCTCATGGCATTTGGGAAAAACGGAATGATCTAGCCATTCCAGCTGTGAAGTGTTGTGCATACTTGCTGGAGGAAAACGCCAACTGTGTTTGCTCTTAGCCAACCTAAATGGGTAGAGGTTAAGAGACCCAGAGAGACTAAAGGGCTAGGGGGTGGTTTTCTGCTCTCTGTCTTGGCTGGGGGGACACTTTTCATCTAAAACCTGGAGGTGGGACCCATGCGCCCCCACGCTGTGCTGTTGTGGTGGCAGGATGCGTGAAAGGAGAACTCGCTGCCCTAACAGAAGTTAAACTGCGCGGCTCCAGTTTAGACAGCAGTTCCCTTTGCGTTGACGACTCTCCGGTATGTTCCTCTCCATCTGGAGTGAAGTTTCCCAGCAGCCCCTGCTTTGCAGAAGACGCCAGCCAGGGATTCACAGTGCTCAGCTGACCAGCACTGAGTGCCAGCGGGTGCAGCCTTGGTTTTTGTTTGATCCTGTCCAAGATTTACTGCTTTGAATGATTCAAAAACCTAAGCATGTGATGACGATTGGAACTGACGTTCTTTTTTTTTTTCTCCTTTACCCCTTGCCTCATCTCTTAGGATTAACTGTGACTCTCCTAAGGAAACCTTATCCGTTTGGTTTTATTATTAGATCATGAATCAGGTAGGGATTGCTGGAGGCTATGATGTGGGCACGTGCTCTAAAAGGGCACCATGGTCCAGAAGGCCTGGTTCGTGCCCAGGAGGAGCCTGGAATCAGTGGTACATGCTCAATGCATAGCCACTGATTAGGAAATTAGAAGCTCAGTGAGATCAAGAAGTGTGTTGAGCTCTTTGGCTTTATATTATTAATTACTACCACTTGTTCGGCATAGAGAGGGCAATCCTTGGATATGCACTGATTGAATTGAAGAGGTAACATGCCCCTTGTCCCATGTAATGTTTCTTTTCATTCATTTATTCACAAACGCCCGGTCACACTCTCTGTGCCTGCCACTGCACAGATGCTGGTGGTAGAGAGCTGGGCAGGGACCCCTCCTTGCCCGCAGTGATGCTGCCATTGGCCTGAGCCATGGCGGGCACCACACACCGATGTGGAGATGCTGCGTGCCATTCATGTCACATGATGCTGGGATCAACAGATGACTTAGTTACCATCATCTTAACAGGTGACAGCACTGACCGCTTGCTCCATAGCTGCCAAAGACGCTCACCTCATGTTCCTTAGCTCAGCCCTCTCTGCCATCTTACAATAAGCATAATAATACATAAGAATATATTATAACATATAACCTGTTATAATAATAAATATTATAATATAGAATAATACAACAAGCAGCTGCATTATTATCCCCATTTTACAGGTGGGAAAACTGAGGCTCAGGAAGGTGATGTGAGTAGGGCCAAAAGGGATTGCTAACATTTCTCAGGCCGGATAATTCATCAATTAAAGATTCCCTTTTATGCTGTACTGGGAAGCAGGGCTAGATTGCACTGTGAAGAGCGTACCACACGTGCAGCCTCATTCATCCGTCTGTCTTGTGGGCACATCAGGGTTTCCATATCTTGGCTTTGCTGAATAATGCTGCAATGAGCATGGGCATGCGGAGATCTGTCTGAGATCTGATTTCAATTCTTTTGGATAAACACCCAGAGGTGGGATTGCTGGATCATATGGTAGGTGGTTGCTTGGGGCTGGGGGAGGGGAAATAGGAAGTCACTATTCAAAGGATATAAAGTTTCAGTTATAGAAGACGAATAAATTCTGGCCTGGCACAGTAGCGCATGCCTGTAATCCCAGCACTTTGGGAGGTGGAGGTGGATGGATCACTTGAGCCCAGGAGTTCAAGACCAGCCTGACCAACATGGTGAAACACCATCTCTATTTAAAAAACAAAATTAGCCGGGCATGGTGTCAGGCACCTGTAGTCCTTAGCTACTCAGGAGGTTGAGGTGGGAGAATCACTTGAACCTAGGAGGCAAAGGCTGCAGTGAGCTGAGATTATGCCACTGGACTCCAGCCTGGGCGACAGAGTGAGACTCCGTCTAAAAAACAAACGAACAAAAAAAAGGTGAATAGGTTCTGAAGATCCACTGCAGAACATCCAGCCAATGGTATTTTGTTGAGCACTTGAAATTGGTGGAGGAAGGATCTCATGTTGAATGTTCTTCCCACAATAATTTTTGCAAAGTTGCTCGTATTGTTGCAGCATCTCCCGGGTGGGACTGCTCCCTATCTCCATTTATTTGGGCCTCTGTGTTGCTGATGTTGCGGGGTCTGTCGATTTCCGGAAGAGCCTGAGGGTCTCTTCCCAGGGCGTCTTATGCGTGCTGACTGTGTCTTCTCCCTGTGTTCCTTGTTTCAGTTTTTGTCATGGTTGTTCATTTGCTCATTCAACCAGCATCTCTGAGCATCTGCCGTGGGTCAGACCCAGTGCTAGGCACAGGGAATCATTTTTTAGTCCCTGGAAGTTCACAGCCTGGTGGGCAAGAGGAGCATCAGCCACAAAACCATGTGGGTGAGGGTGAGACTGGAGCGTTGGTGGGGCTGGGTTGGCCTCCACAGGGAGCGGTGACCTGGTGGGCTCAGCCACTACCATGAAACATGCTACTTCAGCCAGAGGGTCTCCACTGGGGCAGTTCTGCCCCCAGAGAGCACTTGGCAATATCTGGAGACATTGATGTTTGTGAGTAGGGGATGGGGGTGCTGTTTGCATCTGGGAGGTAGAGGCAGGGATGCCCTACCCAGGACTGCCTCCCAGCAGAGAACCCTCCAGCCGCAGGGGTCAGCACTACTGAGGTCGAGGAAGCCTGGCTTTAGCGAGACCTGGAAGATGAACAGGAGCCAAGCAGATGAAGAGGCAGGAAAGGGGTCTGGGCAAAGGGAGCAGCGTGTGCAGAGGTCCTTGCTGGGAGGGAGTGTGGGGACACAGTTGGGTGGCTGGAGGGGTGTGTAGGGCTGTGGTGTGAAGACAGCATGTGGGCAGGGCAGGCTGCACAGGCTCCAGGCCTAAGCGGGAGCCAGGGGAGCTCCTCTTTCTGCCCCTGCTGTGGGGAAGTGTCCCAGGTCTCTCCTCCAGGCTGGCTGTGTCCAGCTGCTCCAGACTTTTAAACCCCCGGGTCCTCCCCCAGGGTCCCCTGACACATGGGTCCTCTGTGAGGTGGCGTTGACCTACATAGTCCTGCCTGTGGTCAGCCACACCGCACATTTCCACCTCAAGAGCGTGCGAGAGAGAGAGGAAGAGAGAGAGGGCTCTGTGGGTCTCATTAGTCGTTGATTGAGGTCAGAGAGCTCTGGCGTTTATTTAACTCTGCAAATTAGAACAGTTAATTTCCTGGGAAATGAATAGAGTCTTCTCATTGATCTAGGGGAGAGCAGGTTTCACCTTAGGAGGGCAGAGGGAGGAGGCGAGGCCGGTTCTGCTAATTCCAGAGGCGGGGTTACTCTTAACAAAAAAGCCTTGATTATTTTTGCTTTTTTGCTGGAAATTTTTAAAAAATTTTGATGTCTTAAAAAATATGGGCCTTGGAATGCTGATGTTGTTAAGTTTCTCCTTAAAACATTACACATTGCGTGTGTGTGTCTCTCACTCTCTGTGAGAGACAGAGAGTGAGAGACAATATAAGGATTTTTTGCACTGGTCAGTGTGTTTGGAAGACAGCACGTGGCCTCATCTCCCTTGGGTACTTGGGTACTTGATGTATGTGCTGACACCTTCCACGAAGACATGCAGTGAGCAGACGACTTCCGGCTTTGTTGAATTCAGCCATTGCCACTATTTGATGGCAGAGCCACCTCCCTGGAGTAGCCTGCAGAGTTGGTGCTTCTCAGCACAGGCCTGGGAGATGCTGTGCACCATGCACGTCAGATGATGCTGTGATCAACAGATGACTTAGTTTCCATGATGTTAACAGGTGTCAGCACTGACCGCTTGCCCAGTAGCTGCCAAAGACGCTCACCTCATGTTCCTTAACTCAGTCCTCTCTGCAGTCTTAAAATAAGCATAATGGTCTTAAAATAATATAGCATATAAGAATAATATAACATGTATTATAATAATAAATGTATATAATAATATAACAAGGAGCTGCATTATTATCCCCATTTTACAGGTGGGGAAACTGAGGCTCAGGAAGGTGACGTTGAACATGAAACCCCATGCTTGAGGTTACGTGGTTGGTCAGAGGTCCAGCCAGGATACGAACCCCAGCATTTGGGTCCAGCAGCTGTTCCGGGTCCTTGTACTCGCTTCGGGGATGGTTATTTATTCATTCAGTGCAATGGGGTTGGTGCCTTCTGTGTGCTTTGCACTCTGCTGGCCTGTGGTTGGGACCTAACATTCCTCATTCGACTGTCCCCCGTTCCCTCCAACCCCCCCACACACAGGAGACGGGAGGCGGCTTATTCTGCACCTTTGGCTTCGCCTGGCTCTGTGGGTGCACCAGGCTCCGTCTCTCCTGCAGCAGCTGTGAGGTGCAGGCATCAGGATCCGCAGCCCACACCTGCAGCTGAACTGAGCGGAGACCTGGCTCCTGCAGTATCTGAGCCTCCTCCCCTTTCCTGCCCAGACTGGCATGAAGGGAGAAGGAAGTCAGGATTCTCTGTCTCCCTTTACAGCCCAGGATGAGTCCCTTCCTTGGTGCCTGAATCCCTCCTGGGTCCTGGTGTGCGCAGTGGCTGTCACTGCAGCATTTGGGATCCTGGGGTGTGCTGAGGCAGCAGGAAGCTGTGCCCAGAGCAGCTTTTGTCCCAGAGCCCTTTCCAGGCAAGGCTGCGTGCCAGCCACACAATATGTTCACTTCATCCAACGCTGAGACGCAGCCACTGAGGGGTGGCATCCTGGAAGGAACGGATGTATGGCAGGGAGCGGGGCACTCACACCTGGAGGAGAAAGTGACAGACTGGGGTGGGGGCCTCTGGTTCAGTTCCCAGTGGACTTGTGCAGAGAGGCCTCTGATCGCAGCAGCGCATTTCTGCAAGAGTGTAGCGGATGCTCTTCACGCAGCAGGCATCGTGCCCCAAGCTCTACCCCCAGAGTCCCCTTTGACATCCCGGGCTGTCAGGAGGTCTCGTTATCTCTTACAGATAGGAACAGTGAGCTCTAGAATGTTCGGGGACCCTCCCTGTCACTTCACAGGTGCAGAGTTAAGAGTTCCAGCCAGCATCCAAGGGCCTGAGCTTATCCACCCAGGACATGCTGCCCGACGTACCCCTCGCCTCTCCAAATTTGAGAATTAGGAATGATGGTGGCAAGAGGATAGCGAGGATGCATGAAGATTCCCTTGCAGCTCGGGGTCTTCTGAGAGTCAGCTGGCTTTCCCTAGGGGAGTGTGCCCCTAGAGGACTTATCTTTGTTAGGAGTGATTGCCACTAGCTGCAGGGCAGCCCAGTGTCCCGAGTGGGTGGCAGGTCAGCCCCTGTCCCCTCGTCTTGGCCTCTGCGTGAACTCATCACACATCTGTTCATCAGCCCTGCCAGGAGGGGAGGTTTGGGAAGCTCTTCATCGAGTGAGTGTTTCACCTCCAGCAGACATTTATGGCTCACGTGCAGGCTGATTGGAAAGTTCTATTCAGTTGGCTGAATCCTTGCACAGGAAAAAACAATACACCAAACACAAAATAATGTGTGATGCCTATAATTCTTAAGCCACCTGAAGTCGGAGCCACTGACACTCAGCTTCTGCCACCATTCTGTCATGGTACGGGGGCCTGCAACCCCTGCCCACCCCTGCTCCCTGACGGTGATAATTTACCAAGATTGGCATCTTCGTGTATGTTTTAGTCACCAGTTCAGCAAAGCAATCAGAGCTCATTCTGGATGCTTGGGTTTCTACCTTGGGGCCACAGGGGCTGTGGCTGTGCAGAAACTCTGAAGGGAGCTCTCCCTGGAGAGGAGGGGCCTCTCATCTTACTATGACCTTGAGCACATGCAAAATGGGTTTGTTTTAGCTCTTTAGGGCATTTCAAAGAGGCTTATTGCAATTAATGCCTCCCTGTTGGGGAATTAATGAACTTGAGATTGTATGATCCTAAGAGTGGAAGGACGGAGATGATAGTCGTGACTTACCCAGAGACAAAACCTTTGCACCTGAAATTATGAGAAAATATTAGCTCTGGTGCCAGTACATTTGAGGGGAGATAGCAAAGATGGTTTCTAACAAGCTAGAACTTGACACAGCAATTATGCCATTGACTTTTGTATAAAAATCCTTTTATCTGTCTTTACTGGCTGCCAGGGGTGTGGGAGCGTGTGCGATACGGGGTAGGGACGCAGATTGTCCAAATGTGGTCCTAGCCTTTGGGTATGAAGTGCATACCTGGCTGTGGGAGACAGATTTGCAGAGGGCCAGGGACGCTGGGCATAGTGTGAACCTGAGCAGGGGCTTCTTATGTGGTACAGTCCAGGAAGCCTTCCTGGAAGAGTTTGAATATTAAATTGAAACAGATGCATTAGTGCCCTGGGGCTGCCATTAAAAAAATTCCCAAATTGGGGGACTTAAAACAACAGATCTCTTTTTCTCGTTCAGTTCTGGGAGCCAGAACTCTGAAGTCAGAGTGTCGGAGAGCCACGCTCCCTCTGGTAGCTCGAGGCGAGGACCTTTCCTGACCTTGGCTAGCTCCTGGTGGCTGCTGGCAGACCTTGGCTGTGGGCTCAGATGCTCCAGCGTCTGCCTGGCTCGTCACATGGCCTCCTCCTGGTGTGTCTGAGTCTCTTCTGTGTCCACGTTCCCCTCTTCTTGTAAGGACAGCAGTCATGGGGTTAGGACTCACCTTAGTCTGGTATGAACTCATCTAATTTGTACCCAATAAGGGCACCTTCTGAGTTTCCAGGGGAACATGACTTTTGCAGGGATGCTGCTCAACCCAGTCCGCCAATCCACAATGAGTATGAAAGAGGAGCAGTGGAGGAGTTTCTCGCACCCAGGAAGAGTTGCCCTAAGTCATTTTCAAGGCACTTCAGCTGCGTGCCAGTCTGCACACCTCCCCATGTATAGAGGGTGTGGCAGGCACTTGACCCAGGAGAGCTTTGGGACATGAACTCGCTGGGAGGCCATCAGACAAGGAGATGCAAGAACAATTTCCGAGACCACATCAAGCCTGTTTCTTAAGCTTGCAGGAAGCACTCACAGCCATGCCTGCAGGGGTCCTGGCTCCCACCCCTTGTCACCGGGTGATGCTGGGCGAGTCCTGTAACCTGCCAGTGCCTCACGTCCAGAGCCACCAGAGGCCCTTTCCCCGTGGGGCTTTGTGGATGTGAAACAAGATGGAACACATCGGGTGCCTCTCACGGTGCCTGACGCACAGCCAGCCATCTGGAGACAGTGGACGGCATTTTCGCAGCATCCTTCTTCACTATCCTGCGTGGGTCATAAGTAAGTGGTCACTGAAAAAAAAACAGTCTTAGCTTTTAAACTCTTTCATGTAGAAAATCTCTTGAAGAGGTTCAGAGGAGCCTGGCATCCCTGAATGTTGTTTCTCATAGCCGTAAGGCAAATCCAAAGGTATCTTTCTCTTTCTGGAGTGAAGTTGCTATTTTAAATTCTGTTAATATTCCCTTACCTGTAGATAGTAGGGCCTTGAAATTTCTCCTTTTTTGTCTGATAAAAGGCAAAAAGAGAAGTAAAGGCTGCATTTCTTGAGAGATGTCCGAATGGGAGGGGTGTGTTTTGGGAAAGAGGAAATTCAGGCAGGAAGTGGCCTTTTCATCAGGTGAGGGTCTATGGGGCAGGGGGTTAGATGTGCAGGGGACAGCATTTGAGTTCTTGGAGAGATTATGAAGCCAGGAGCACTGGCCCAGGGTGGCGCGACTAGGGCGGGGACACAGCAAAGCAGGCCCCGACAGGAAGGGTTGAAAATGCCACTCAATGTGCAAGAGTGTTTATTGGTTTAATTTAAAAAAAAAAAAAAAAGCAGTGCGGTCTATAAAGAGCTCCATGGCCATCAGCTTTGGAGGGCTGCCCCCAACAAAGCCAACAGGCTTTACTAGAACATTTCTTGAAAACCCAGTACCATGTGTGCGTCTCACCACGGGTGCCGACGCGAATGGGTTGCCCCTTTTCCTACCCGTCTGGTTGGCCTAGTCAGCGCCGCGCCATTCCCAGCTTCTCGCTCTCCCTGGTGTTGGCGGTACTGGTTCAAACCCACTGGGAGGTGAGGAGCTGCCTGTCCTAATGTACCCGTGATGGTCGTGGGAGTGGAGCTCATTGTAACTACATCTTCCCTTCTGTTTGTTTTCAGACACTAACTTTAAGGGACAAATGAGTGGAGGATGGAGTGAGGTGGCAGGTCCGAGTTTTGCTCACAGAATCTTGGCTCAGGCAGGGATGAATATGCCGCTGTTTGCATACTCCTCCACCGCACTGCCTTGTTTTAGGAAGGGCTAAGCCTTATATATTTAGTTTATAAGCCTTATAAACTTAATCCTAAGTTTAGCTCATGGTAGGTTTTGTGAACATATTCAACAAATAAAGGATTAAGTGACCTGTTTGAACCCTGTTGATTTCCTGATTTAAAAAAATAAGTGTAAGAGGAAACTTGCTGAGAAAAAAAAAAATGTTATTTTATGAAATATATGACAGTCTCTCCAATATGTTGTGTGGCTTCAGAATCTTCTGGAAATCCTCCGATAGTCTAGCCAAAGGAGGATATGACATTTCAGCTAATCGAAGGTGCAAGCATCACCCTGAATCTGTCACAGTGTATGAAGTAGATGACCAGTTAAAAGATATTCAGTATAAGAAAATCAAACTAGCCTTAAAATTACACTGTATGGAATCCTATTCCTCCTGAATCCAGAAGGCACACAAGTATTCTGGAAGACCCTGGGGGTCATGGGAGCTGGATCCAGAAGGCACACAGGTATTCTGGAAGACCCTGCGGGTCATGGGAGCTGGATCCAGAAGGCACACAGGTATTCTGGAAGACCCTGGGGGTCATGGGAGCTGGATCCAGAAGGCACACAGGTATTCTGGAAGACCCTGGGGGTCATGGGAGAGCCTATGTGGCTGCATGTGGGGTTTGCAGATACACTGACTGAGTATTGGGGTGGTGAAATTCCACAGGGCACAGCCTCTGCTGCATCAGGTCACATCAATTGGTATCAAAAATGAGGTTTTTTTTTTTTTCATTTCCTTGGAGGAAAAATTTTTTTGATTTTAGGTGGAGAGAAGGCACTGGTAAATGCAAGATGTGTTACTTCTTACGACTTCTCATCTCAGTAATCCTCAGACTCAGCAAGAGCCAGCTGTGAGGTGTAGTAAGATACATGAAATAACTGTTTCCAATACTGCCTTCCTGTATGTCATCTACAAACAACCTGCTTGTCAGGTGCCTTTTTACTGGCTAGAAGTTTTCAGATTTACCTCCACCAGGCAAGATTACCCCTTACTCTTCATCCTGGTCTCCCTAAGCCATTTTGCAGCAAAGGAGAGGGAAGAGGTAGCCCTGGGATCCTGTGAGCATTGCGTGAAGTGGTCTACTGGAAGCAAATGATGGCTTTGAAATCTCATCTTTTATCTAAAAAAATATATCTACCCAGAAGCCATAAAAGAAAAGGCAGATATGTGTGGCTATATAAAAATTAAAGTTCTTCACTGTCAAAACACATTATTTCATTTTTATAGAAATAAATAGAAACCTGAGGAAAACTTTTTAAATATATTTGAAAATTTTCCTTAATAAATAAAGAGCTCTTTGAAATCAATGAGATAAATACCTGCAGCTCAGTTTGGTGGAGGTTGGGGATGTTGAAGAAAGAAAGGCTAAATTCTGTGAACCAGTGGAGAACGGATTTTAGGTGACTGAGAAACAGTTTTAAAAGATACTCACATTTACTACCTGCAGAATAAAACTGTGATCTCCTGTTTGACCAGTCAGATTGGCGAAGATTAGAAAGTGAGTGCTCAGGGCTGGGAGGCTGTGGGGAAATCGACCCTCATGCAGGGAGTTGGTGGAGTACAAATTGCACATTTTCGATGGTCCTTTGACAGCGTCCACCAAGATGTCACATGGACACACCCTTTGACCCAATAATTCCACTTGTGGGAATTTGTTCTATAGATGTACTCACAGGTGTGCAGTAGTCTTCACTGTGGGACTATTTATAATAGGAAACTGAAGACCACACACGTCTCTAGCACCTGAGAACTGTCTCACCTCACTCCAGAGCATCCACAGAATAGGAAACCAGACCGCTTGCATGAAGGATCAGGTGTAATTTTGTGAATGGCCATGAAAATTTGCTCAATAACGGATCTTATTGAACAAAGCAAATTCACAGGACAATACTGATGCTTTCATGGGAGATGGACTGTATGTGCTTGTATATACATATAAGCACATACAGTCCATCTGTATGGATATTTGTGCTTATATGTGTTTGTACAACATTTTTAGAAAGATATTTGTTAAATATACAGTGTAGCTAGGGAGTGGGTTAGAGGATGCAGGGAGACAAAGAGGTCTTATTTATGTGAATTAGTTATAGTGGACTCAAATTACTTTTTAGTAAAATTGCTATTTTTTACTTTTTTGAGATGAAGTCTCACTCTGTCACCCAGGCTGGAGTGCAGTGGTGCAATCTCGGCTCACTGCAACTTCCATCTCCTGGGTTCAAGCGATTCTCGTGCCTCAGCCTCCCGAGTAGCTGGGACTACAGGCGCCCGCCACCACGCCTGGCTAAGTTTTTGTATTTTTAGTAGAGATGGGGTTTCACCGTGTTAGCCAGGATGATCTCAATCTCCTGACCTCATGATCTGCCTGCCTTGACCTCCCAAAGCGCTGGGATTGCAGGCGTAAGCCCCCGCACCCAGCCCAAAATTGCTGTTTTTAAAAATAGTTTTGTCAGGTGCAGTGGCTCACACCTCTAATCTCAGCACTTTGGGAGGCCAAAACAGGAGGATTGCTTGAGCCCAGGAGTTCAAGACCAGCCTGGGCAACATGGCCAGACCCCATCTTTACTAAAAATTAAAAAAATAAAAAAACTGGCTGGGCATGGTGACATGTGTCTGTGTTCCCAACTACTTGGGAGGCTGAGGCAGGAGGATTGCTTGAACCCAGGAGGTTGAGGCTGCAGTGAGCCATCGTTGCGCCACTGCACTCCAGCCTAAAGTGACAGAGGGAGACTGTCTCAAAAAAATAAAATTAAAATAAATAAATACATAAATAATGAAAATAAATAAAAAATAGTTTGCTCAAGGAGGAACTTGGTCTTTCCTATTAGCTCTGAATGATGAAAACTCCCATTGTATAGATGTTCCTGAATTTACAGCCCAATAAACCCCTTTTAAGTTGAAAAGATAGCTGGTGGAAAATGCACTTCATACACCAAACCTGCCAAGCATCACGACTTAGCCTGGCCTCCTGTAACCGTGCTCGGAACACTTGCAGAATTGTCGAACACAAAGCCGATGTGATAGTAACACGTTGAGTGTCTCGTGTAATTTATTGAACGCTGCACTGAAAGTTTGAAACAGACGGCTGTGTGGGTGCCGAGGATGGTTTCTACTGAATGTGTATCATTTTTGCACCACCATAAAGTCGAAAAATTTTAGTTCAGCCATCGTTTAAGTTGGAGACTATCTGTACTTGACAGGTAATATGAAATATTCACATACGTTCTGCCCTGGAATCCACTCTGTTCCAGTGTTTAACCCCAGTGTGCCGCGGTGGATTGCAGCATGTGTGGAGGGCACCCAGATCCTCAGGGTCCCCTTGTGGGTCTGGGACGCGGGTTGAGGTGGCTGTGAGCGGCTCTTCTGCCCCTGGCTTCTGTATTTAATAAGAGAGGGCTCTTGTTCTCTCTCTCTCTCCTGCTTTGTACTTTCAGTCAATCTCTTTCCAGCATGGTTCCCCCTAAAACATCAGAAGGCTGAGTCTGTGCTCTCCTCTCAGAACTTAGCCACTTGCATTCCACAGACCCTGGATTGTCACTTAAAAAAAAATTAATTTTAAGTTCCAAGATACATGCATAGGACATGCAGGTTTGTTACGTGGGCAAACATGTGCCATGGTGGTTTGCTGCACCTATCCACCCATCCCCTAGGTATTACACCTCACAAGCATTAGCTATTTTTCCTGTTGCTCTCCCTTCCCCCACCTACCCCCTGACAGGCCCCAGTGTGTGTTGTTCCCCTCCCTGTGTCCATGTGTTCTCATTGATCAGCACTCACTTATAAGTGAGTACATGCGGTGTTTGTTTTCTGTTCCTGTGTTAGTTTTCTGAGGATAATGGCTTCTGGCTCCATCCATGTCCCTGCAAAGGAATGATCTTGTTCCTTTTTATGGCTGCATCGTATTCTGTGGTGTATATGTACCACATTTTCTTTCTCCAGTCTGTCATTGATGGGCATTTGTGTTGATTCCATGTCTTTGCTATTGTGAATAGGGCTGCCGTGAACATACATGTGCATGTATCTTTATAATAGAATGATTTATATTCCTTTGGGTATATACCAAGTAATGGGATTGCTGGGTCAAATGGTTCTAGATCTTTCTGGTTCTAGATCTTTGAGGAATCATCACACTATCTTCCACAATGGTGGAACTAATTTACACTCCCACCAACAGTTAAAAGCGTTCCTGATTCTCCACAGCCTTACCAGCATCTGCTGGTTTTTGACTCTTTAATAGTCGCCATTCTGACTGGCATGAGATGGTATCTCATTGTGGTTTTGATGTGCATTTCTCTAATGATCAGTGATGTTGAGCTTAGATTGTCACTTGTGATGGTTTGATTGTCTCCAGAGCAGCCTGTGCTTTGGTTAAATAGGACTCAAGTCATTGTAGGCAGTTGCCTTCAAGAAGAGTACCCGCATGTCCTGACGGGGAACGCCTGCCTTCTGGGCAGCGCACCTGGTGCCTGAGGCTGGCTGGGCACCAACATGCTCCAGCAGGGTGTCCCTCATTCCCACAAACAGGGTCAGAACATGGCTGCCACCTTGGGAATTCACTTTTCTCACATGGGATTAAGTATCGAAAGTGACTTTCATGTAAGAGCATTATCAAAGTTGCACAGCGCTTTGCAAAATTACATCTCATCCCTTCCAGTCGCTGCCTGGTTTCCTGCTCTGTGGATGGGCTGAACTTGCTTAGAATATTCCCAGACGATAGCGACTGAGTTGTTTCCAGCTATCATAAAATACTCCTCCCCTGAGTTCCCCTGCATGCCTGCGAGGGGATCTGTGAAATAAGTTCCTAGAAGTGGAATTTCTGGGTCAGTTAATCAGGTGGCTATTTTCGTGGATGTCGTCAAATGATCATTCGAGATTCTGCAATTTCACTCCCACTAATACCGGTGCGAGGGTGCATTTCTACAGCCACCCCACGTGTGGGAGGATCTCTGCTGGGGCTACGGCGGGGAAGGCTATCTTGGGGCTCGGCGTCTGTGTCCCCATCTCCTCCCATGCCCAGTGCCCGGGAGCCTGCCGTGGCCACAGCTGCACCATCTCCACAACCACCCTCTAAAGCTCCTGCCCTGGGTTGAGGCCCTCCGTCAGCCTGTTCTCACTGCCCTCTGGTCCCCTGAGTCCTCCCCATGGTGGTCAGGAGGGTTCTGTGAAAAGCATGAGTCTGACCATGTCACTGCCCTGTTCATGCTTGCTTAGCCTCTGTGTCCAGACCCTTCGCTGGCACACAGAGCCAACACCCGCTGGCTGGCCTGGGGCAGGTGGCCAGGGCAGGAGGTGGGCCTGGGGCAGGCGGTCGGGGCAGGAGGTGGGTCTGGGGCAGGTGGCAGGGGCAGGAGGTGGGCCTGGGCACAGTGAGGAGGTATCCTCACTGTGTCTGTGCATCAGCCACACTGTCCTTTCTGTTCCTCACACTTGTCCAGTCTGTCCCCCACCAGAGCTGTCCTCTGATCTGCCCATGGCTGACATACAGGTCTCAGCTCAAACTCCACCTCCTGCCTGACCACCTGCCCCAGGCCCACCTCCTTCCCCGGCCACCTGCCTCAGTTGTACCTCCTGCCCTGGCCACCTGCCCCAGCACCCTGCCCAAGATCCACCTCCTGCCCCAGGCCCACCTCCTGCCCTGGCCATCTGCCCCAGGTCCACCCCAGGCCCACCTCCTGCCCCAGAGGCCTGCCCCAGGCCCACCTCCTGCCCCGGCCACCTGCCCCAGGTCCACCTCCTGCCCTGGCCACTTGTCCCAGACCCACCTCCTGCCCCAGCCATCTGCCCCAGGTCCACCACCTGCCCCAGACCCACCTCCTATCCTGGCCATCTGCCCCAGGCTCACCTCCTGCCCCAGACCCATCTCCTGGCCCAACCACCTGCTCTGGCCACCTGCCCCAGACCCACCTCCTGCCCCGGCCATCTGCCCCAGGTCCACCACCTGCCCCAGACCCACCTCCTGCCCTGGCCACCTACCCCAGACCCACCTCCTGACTCAGCTACCTGCCCCAGGTCCACCACCTGCCCCAGGTCCACCACCTGCCCCAGACCCATTGCCTGCCCCAGCCACCTGCCCCAAGTCCACCTCCTGCCCCGGCCACCTGCCCCAGACCCATTGCCTGCCCCAGCCACCTGCCCCAGGCCTACCTCCTGCCCCGGCCACCTGCCCCAAGCCCACCTCCTGCCCCGGCCACCTGCCCCAAGCCCACCTCCTGCCCCGGCCACCTGCCCCAGGCCCACCTCCTGCCCCGGCCACCTGCCCCAAGCCCACCTCCTGCCCCGGCCACCTGCCCCAGGCCCACCTCCTGCCCCGACCAACTGACAGAAATGAGATGCCAGGCATTGTCCCCAGGTCCCCTGTGTTAGTTACAGCACTCAGCCTGTCTGCACCGGTCTTGAGCAGTTCTTCATCTACTGGCTTTCTGGCTCTTCCCCTGGACCGCAAGCCCTTGCTGCCCTCCTTGGTGCTGAATGGTGCCTGGCACACAGTAGGCATGTAAAAAGCGTGTGTTGAGGGCATGAGTAAACTCTTCCAAGGGAGGCCACCTGTGCACCCCACAGGGAGGGAAGCTCTGCCTCTGCCCCCTTCTCTGCCGTGGTTCTTCAGTGCCCAGAGCAGGGCCAGGCACAGGGGGGCTCTGGAAAGGCATCTCTGAGTGGACAGAGGCTGGCTCCTGGCTGAGAACACAGACACTTAACAGCGATGCCTGGCTTCCCAGAGAGGAGCAGGGTCCTTTTCAGCCACATCCCCTCCGGCCAGCCTGCCGTGGCCCTCACCACTCCGCGGCCCTCATCACTCCTCACAACTCCGTCAGACAGGAGCTAGCACATGTCAGTCTCTCATCAGGGCAGGTGGAGCAGTATGGGTTTCCTTCTGGGCGTCAAGGTCTCTGTGGCTACGGACTCAGAGCTGGCTGAGCCAGGCTGTTTCCCTAGAGAGTCCGGGAAACCCATGGTGCTGGCCCACTGCACAGCATCCCCAGCCTCAGGGCTGCTGCCTCCCACGCCCTCAACAGTGCAAGGATTTGTGTGACCCCAGATGGCCCATAGGAGGACCTCTCTCAGCAGAGGGCTTAGGTCTCCTTCTGGTTTCTGATCTGGGGTAGAGGGATTCTTGGTGCATCCCCTTGGCCGCCACTGCCGCCTCTGTGCCTTTCCCGCCCCCACCCTGGGCAGCAGGCACTTCGGGCCAGGTGCAGTCAGTTACCACCGGTTAACTTCACCCTGCAGTGGGGGTAATTGAAGGTTCTGTGAAAGCTTTTGGCTAATTTACAGACTTCTGGCTGGCTGCCCCCCTCCCTGGGAGTGTGAGCCTCTTTTTGTCTTCTCTTTGCCCTCCTGCTTTGGGTCTTGCAGGAAGTAATTCACTTCCTGGTGGGTGTTACTGTCCCTGCCCCGGCTGTGGCGCCAGCCCTTCCTCTGGCCTCACCCTGTGTTTTCTGACAGTCCAGGCTATTTCGGGAGAAGGCTGTGGTCACAGTGCTCGTCACCCTGGCTTTCTGCTCAGCCCCTGCGGAGGTTGACGCTTCCTTGCCCTCACAGGCCCCGAGAGCCTCTTACAGCATTATCCTAAAACAAAGCTCCAGCTTTTCTTCCCCACCGCTGGGCAAAGTCTTTATTTTTGGACCAAACTAGACACTTACTTGTTTGTAAAGGGTGGTGCTTTTTGGCTCCTAAGAAACTTACCTGGGGTTGGTGGCAGTCTTCCTTGGCCTTTTGAGAGCAGGAAACTATTTTTAGAGGCATTTTGGCAACTCTAATAAAGAAAAGAAACAAAGTAGGTGTGACAACTGCTTGTAATCACACACACACAAATGCACACGTATACATGTGCAGACACACATGCACACATATAGGCACATGCACACACACGCACACATACATACGCACACACATATGCACACATGCACACACACATACACATGCACACACACACACACTTGCATGGGGGAGCTGGCAAGTTTCTCTTTATTTGGACATTTGGCAAAATCTGAGTCGTAGAAACCTCAATTCAGACATTGCAGGGGTGCGAACTGTCAATGTGACTCCTGAAGCTCTGGCTTAATGAGACCCCAACAGGCATTATTTCACTACAAAGGTCACCAGGTAATCTGGCCAAGGGGGACCCAGCACAGAGCTCTCACCTGGTTCCAGGAGGGGTGACTGCAGTGGCAGGTGCAGTCCTAAGAAGTGATGTTGTACAGGGAGCTACCCTGTAGTTGGTGTGTGTGGCCGTCCCTCTCCTCCCAGAGCCTCCTGGGAGGACAGTCAGAGCCATCACCCTAGGCCATGCATGGCCCACAGAGCTGCCTTCCCGTTGCCAAAGGGTGCACAGGCCTCTGGGTATCCCCAGGTTGTGATTTCAGGCGAAGAGCATCGTGATGTAGTTTACTGCCCTTGTATCAGAGTGGCTCAAAATTAACCCCTGGGCTGTCTGGGAGACCCGCTGTGAAAACACACTCCACATGGCTCCGGTACCCCCATTAGCACATGGCACATCTGTGGCCTGCCAGGGCCTGGCAGTGGGTACGCACAGGCTGCAGGTGGGGGGCACGGTGAGGTGACTGGATGGGAGGGGCCTCCCGGTCAGTGAGGGCAGGAGAGACCATGGGTAAGTCTCGACCCTTCATGGGCTGAGAAGGGCAGCACCTGTCCATCCTGGGAGGCGTCCCCTCTTCTCCAGCTTGGGAGGGTGTCCTGGCCTGTGCAACTCTGGTCACCCCAAGAGGGCCTGGAATTGGAGCCACTGACCACAGCAAGCCTCTG
Source organism: Theropithecus gelada (assembly GCF_003255815.1). NCBI lineage: Eukaryota > Metazoa > Chordata > Mammalia > Primates > Cercopithecidae > Theropithecus > Theropithecus gelada. Next base: position 41,281,238 of record NC_037678.1, on the reverse strand, counting down.
GGCCACCCCTCTGAGGGCCTCCCTGAGCCATTCTGTAACCCCCAGATCTGCTTTCTATTGCAACTTTTGAAACAGTGTCTCTGTCATTATAAAACCTCATCTGACCCGAAATGAGGCTTATGGAGTACATCTTATGTTTGCTGTGTCTCACATAATCCCGGGTAAGTCTCACAGACCTGTGAGCTGGTTTTCCTTGTTTTCCAGGTGAGATTCAGGCTCAGAGAGGTTAAATCGTCACCGAGGTCACACAGCGGCGGGTGGTGGAGTGCATCTGGCCTCTTCTAATCAGTTAGGGCTGCCATAACACACCACCTGAGACCGGGTAATGGATAAATCAACAGCAGAAATCATTGCTTACAGCTCTGGAGGCCGGGGAGGCTGGGATCCAGGTGCCAGCAGTTTGGCATCTGTTCGGCCTCTTTCTCTGCTTCCCTGACCATGCCTGTTGCTGCGTCTTCAAGCCTCTGATAAGTGCACTAATCCCATTATTAGGGCAGAGGACCCAACCACTCCCAAAGGCCCCGCCTCTTTGTGCCACCACACTGGGGCTGGGTTTCAACAGATGGATTTGGGGGTGGGGGACATGAGCACCCACACCTCTGCAGGGCCTCCATCTGTGACCCTCGCTTCCTGGGGTGGAAGCTTGTGTCCTTTGCTCAGTCTATGAAGTTGCTTTGGCGTTCAGCTTTTGGAACCTCAGGCTTCCTCCTGCCCATGACGGTGCTGGATGTGCTGAGAAACTCCACTTCGCCTCCTTCATTTGCTTATGAGTTTTCTGCAGGAAACCTCAAGACCTTCCTTTTCCTAGGCTGCTGAGCCGCAGGCTCCAGCCTCTCCTCCAAAGACCTCTCAGTAAGAGGCATCCTGCGTCTTAATAAGCATAATGACAGCGATGGTGCGGCTGGGGAACCAATGAGATACAAGACATCCAATGAGTCTCCCTAACATGGTTTCGTGTTGTGCAGCATGAGCCACTTTCCCGAGTTGGCAAGAGGAGGTCTCACGGCCATTGACAAATGTCAATGTATTAATACTGATTCCTTTCTTCATAGCCCAGCCAATCTGGGATGAATGTGCAAGGACCAAGCCGGCGGTCATCCCTGTGTTCCACATAACAGGTAAAGCTGCCGTGTATTTGGTCCAACAGAGATCGAAGGTCATTATATTCACTGTGTTCAAAAACTTAAGAATAAGCCACAGGTAAAGCATTTAAAGATTCCAGGCAAAGGGATGTGACATTTAAAACATTCAGTCGCACTGTGTGTGATGCACAGGTGCGATTATTGGCACTGTGTGAATAAGTCACATCTGGTTTGGATTCCTGCTAGCCAGTTACTCAGCGGGGCCTTCCAGGGCAAGGTGGTCTCACCACTGAGAGGCGGCCCCAGTGGGACCCTAATTGCACCAGCAGTTGTTCCTAATAAGAGAACTAACACATTTCTCTGAATCTCCGTGACTCATTCAGATTCCCATCAAGAAAATTCAAACTGAGATGGGATCAATAAGTCGTGCAAATTGTCGGAGAACTCCCTACATGGAGGGCATCAGAGTTCACCTTTCGAGAAGGAGAGCATAATGCATCCCACCTGAACACTTCCCCGGCTCGGGTGCTGAGGGTTCAGGGTGTGGTTCACAGGCAGCTATTTGTGTAAAGGGGCTGGCGTCTGCATCCTGTCTTGGCTATTGAGGTTGTTTAAAGTGTGACTTTGGTAAGAGCTGGTTCTACCCACTAATAACTGTTTCTGCTTCTCTGATCCAATAAGAATCATCCAGGTTGACACAAAGATCTGTTGCCAACTGGCCCTTATTTGTGGGGTTTATCATGAAAATAGAAACACAGCCCCCACCATGATCACCTCTTAAACGACTGGCCGGTGTGAGAGAATCTCAAGCTTTTTTGTCATTATCCAGCTTGTTTTTGATATTGTCGGGGAGAAGGTGCAGATATGATCACCAGAAGATGCATTCTCATCAGCTCTCCCACCTGGGAACTTTCCCCTTAGAGTGCCTTCTCTCCATTCCTGCCTGTTTAAATCCTACAGGTGCCTTCTCTCCATTCCTGCCTGTTTAAATCCTACAGGTGCCTTCTCTCCATTCCTGCCTATTTAAATCCTACAGGGCCCAAACAGACCCACTTAGTGGCTGTGAGACTGTGGGTGAATCACAGTTCACTCAATAAGCCTTTTTTTCTTATCTACACAGTGGGGATATTTTGAAGATTAAATGAGAGATGTGTATAAAATATGCACTGTGACTAACACGTAGAAGTGCTTTTTCCTCTTCTTCCTCCTCGACCGTCAACATTATTATCATTAAATATGAGTGTTTCACTGATTCTTCCCTGATTCCTCCCCCACCACAACCACCACCACGCTTTCCCTGTGGTGACCTATTTTCTCACGGCACCTGTTCCTCAGTACAATACCTATCCCTTCTTCAAGCCCCTTTTTGTTTCCTACCTGGAAGGCATTTTTGTGGGCCTCCTTCAGCCTCCCTTGATCAATGCCAAGCCTGTGTGCAGAGTAGGTCCTTGCTAAGTATTTGGTGGAAGGAGGCCAGGGCCTTATATAGCCAGCATGTAGGATGAAACTTCTTTTTGACCAAAACATGGGGGTGATTGTCAATGTAGATTGTCACTTCAGTGGGTTGATTGCCCAATTCATTGAGAATCAGTTGAAGGTAAGAGTCCCTGAGTCCTGGCTCCCGTTCAACCTGCTTTCCCTGCTGGACTTTACAAGGGAGGACTGAGATGTGTTCCTTCCTATCTCTCTTCTGTTAAAACAACACTTGCCCAGTAGAAGCACATCCCAGTCTCACTCAGGGAAGAGCAATGACTGGGGAGTGAAGACAGGTGGTCTGGGTGGGTGGGCAGATTCTGGCTATCAGGCACAGGTGTGTAACCTTGGAATGACATGCCTCTTCTCTGTGTCTTAGCTCCCTCTCACTGCGAGGTTCACAGCAAGGGCTGGAGACAGGCCTGGGTTGGAATCCTGACTCAACTGTTCTTAGCTGTGATGTTCCTGAACAAGCTACTTTCCCTCTCTGAGTGGCTGATGCTTCCCTGTAAAGTGGGGATGCTCTAGGCAGCCACATCCCATGGACACCTGAGAACTTAGTGAGTTATCATCTTCCATGTGGCTGGCAGAGTGCATTGTTAGGCAATGGTGGTGGTGAAGATGATGGTGATGGTGATGGTGGTGATATGATGATAACACTAATGATGATGATAATAATGATGGTGGTATGATGATGTTGATGATGGTGATGATAACAGTGGATAATGATGGTGATGATAGTGATGATGATATTGATGACGATGGTGATAATGATGATCATAATGGTGATGATGATGATGGTGATTATGGTAATAGTGATGACGGTGATGATGATAATGATGGTAATAAGAATGAATAATGATAATAATAAGGATGATGGTGATTTTAATGGTGATGATGGCGATGATAATGGTGATGATAGTGATGATGGTAATGATGATGATGGTGATGATGATAATGATGATGATGATGGTAATGATGGTGATGGAGAGCATAATGATAATGACAAAACTGATGGAGATCATAATGATGATAATGTGATGATGACCATGATGCTGCTAATAACAATGGATGATGATGATGATGATGTTGGAGATCATAATTATAATGATAAAATTGATGGAGATCATGATGATGCTGCTGCTGATAACAATGGATGATGAGGAGAAGGAAGAGGATGATGATGATAATGACAAGATGATAAAAACAGATCATGATGAAGGGGAAGATGACGATGATCATGATCATGATCATGATGGTGATGATGGTGTACAGATACTTCTCGGGTCTAATCCTCAAGTTTCTTCAGTATTTCCTTGAAGAGTTTTGCATGCGTCCATTTTCGAAGCCTCTCCCTGTGAGTGCATCAACCTCATATTTTCGCACCCTGCTGAATTGTCCTCCCTACTTGGGAAGCTTGACATTCCATTCCATGACCTTCATAATCTATAAGATTTCTATTTCTTTGAGCTATGATTTTTCCTTCAGTATGTGTGCTTTATTCTACTTTCTAAACCTGTGCCTGCACCAATCATTTGCCCTGCTGTGAAGATAGAAATGGCGCTTCCTTCTTTCCTCTGGTAATTCTGAGATGTGTGAGTTTCTGCCCTGGGGTTTTTAGTTTTCTGAAACTGCAGGGGGTTAATTAGTTTGGTTATTTCACAATAGCATTTACAGTTTTCTTATTAACTGGGAAGACATCCAAGGACTCCTACTCTTCACTGGGGTCTTTTGCAATGTTTTAGTCACAAGGATGGGTGGTAGGACTTGCAGAGAAGCCAGGAACAAGGAGAGATCAGAGTCATTGAAATCACCTCTAACTATCCTCAAAAAGTCATGAGGCTCAGTTTGTCTTTTTGGTTTGACCAAGCAGAGAAATATTAGACAATGCACAGCTTAATTGTTCAACTATTCATTTTCTACAGATTTTGCTTCAAAACACTTAGAAAGCACAAATTATCAAGATACTTTAAGTTGGGAGATTGGGAAAAAAATGAAGAGAAAAAAAATCAGGGTATCAGGATCTTAAAGCCAGCAGAGGTTTTTTCTTCACCCAAAAATCTCAAAAGGGAACATTCTTTCTTGGCAACAGTTGAGTAGTTGTACATAAGATTTGACAAGGAATGGAAGTGGAAGAGCCAAAGATGTTGTTTTCTCACCATGAAGACTCGTTCTCCAGAATGGGAATCAGCAAATGAGGCCCCGTCTGGACTTGGGGACTTGTCTCTTGCTGCTTCTCCTACCTAGATATTTGCTCCCTCCCCAATCTGCCTGGTCCTCTGACCCAGATTTAACTTTCATTTGCTCATGGAGTCTTCCCTGACCCTCCAGACTATGTTGCTCCCCGACTGACCATTACCGTTTATATGTAATAATAATATCAAGCACTTGCCCAATGCAGAGATTTAAATTAGAATTAAAAAGAGACTTTTTAATTATACTTAATGATTCCCCAGAAAGTGTTTATTTTTAAAAATGTTGAACTATCCTCAGGGCCAAGATAATATTGTAAGGCTGAGTATCTTAGAGAAATTCCATCATTTATTTTATGTGTGTGATTCTGCTGTTTCTGAAGCAAACACCCAGAGATGCTCTTGAACATGTCTCCAGAGAGATTACCTGGGAAATTTATTGCAGTTTTCTTCATCATGGCAAAAACAAAAGCAAACCAAAATGTCCAGTGATGGGAGAGTAAATATGCAAATTGTGGTATATTCAAGCACAACAATTCTGTAATAGGCCACACGTACACACACATATACACACGCACACACGCACACACACGTGCACGTGCACACACGCATGCACATATGCGCACGCGCACACGCACGCACACGTGCACACACATGCACAGACACACGCGCACACGCACATACACACAGACGCGCACACACGCGCACACGCACACATGCGTGCGCGCACACACTATGTATATGTTCATGTTCTCATGAATGAATCTCTAACATATTGGTATATAAAAATTGAAAAACTATTTTGACAAAAATGGTACTGTTTATATGATGTTTAAAAACATCCCCAGATACTATATTTCATTTATGTGTGCATATGGAATGAAAGCATGAACGTGAACAGAGAGGACACACAGACCAATTTCCAAATTGTGGTTCCCACTGTGGAGGAAGGGACCAGGATGGAAGACAGTGAGCAAACAGGTCTTCCACTGTTGATGATGATGGTAATGATGATGGTGTCATGTGTGATACTTTACCAGAATGTGTGACACTTCCTGGAGATCTGAAGCAAAGATGATGAATGTTCTCACTTGCTAAATTTAGGTGGAGTGTGTGTGTGCCTTGCACGTGTGCATGCGTGTGTGTGATCATTATTGGAACACTCCTGTATGTTTGAAATATTTCATAGTTAAATAAACAGCGGTGGTCTTGTGATGGGCTTGATGAAGAGATTGTAGGGTCATGCAGAAAGCTGTGAGAGGAATTGAGGGACTTTGTGGTAGGTTATGAAAGAAATTGTGATGTGGGCTTCCTGCCTGCTCTTTGCCTTTCTCGAGATCTGTGCCGTGGACACCCAGATATTTCCTCATGCTCAGTTCCCTGCAGGCATCCCTGGGGATTGGAAGTCTTAGAGGGATCCATTATCTGATGGAGAATTCGAGAAGGACTCTTCCATGTGCTGGATCAGAGCAACTATTCAGTGTCCCCTATAGGGCAACTGATTTAGAATGTTTGAAGGGAACAGTCCTCTGAATTAATCCCACCTCTAAAGAGTTATTTAAATGCTATCTCATTACCTCTGAGTTCCTTTTATGAATAAAAAGGGTATTACTGAGTTTAAGATGAGTTAATTAATGAAGTATAATTCCCAGAAAGCCTCTTTGACATAATTTAAAAACCCAGGTAGGTATAATCCCATCATTTAAAACTTTGAATGGGAGACTGGAAAATAATATTCTGATTGTGGGATACAGTAACCCCAACAAGGGAATTGGAGTGAAGGGAAGGTGAGCTAGCAAGGGAGAGAAGGTCAGGCATTGGGAGAACCAACAGGTGACGAGGAATGAGACTCAACCTGACCCTGAGTCACAGTATACAGTGGAGGGCACCAGGGGGATGGTGTTAGCTGAACATATGGATGAGTTGCCAACAGCCAGAGCCTCTGACAGGGAGCCAGCTGCCAGCCCGCCACTGTCCAACACATAATGCAGCCTCCATTGTGGGTGAATAAACCCAATCAGGCATCCATCTGTCGGAGATATTTTACTAAAGGGGCTTCTCCATGAGGTGGCAATGTGGACTTTCCAAATAGGATTCTGTCATGATTTGTGTAAAGTTATGCATCATGATATAATTGCCGGACCAAGGACTTAGAGTGGGCCATAAAACAAGCAATTGTTTCTTTTATTTATTTGTTTCCTTTTTTTTTTTTTTCAAGACAGGGTCTTGCTGTGTTGCCCAGGCTGGAGTCCAGTGGCATGATCACAGCTCACTGCAGCCTCCATCTCCTGAGCTCAAGCAGTCCTCCTGCTTAAGCCTCCTAAATAGCTGGGACCACAGGCACACACCCCCACGCTCAGCTGACTTTTTATTTTAAGAGACGAGGTCTCACTTTGTTACCCAGGCTGAGATAGTTTCTTATCTTCTATTGGGTTGATACTTGATTCTGTTTACCTATAATGTCCTGAATATTGGGGAGCAAGTAAATAAATCTAAGTTTTTGCCCAGTAAGGGCTACACTGGCCACAACTTCATAAGCACAGTTTCAAAATGTGAACTAGGTGTTTGCTTATATCTGCCAAGCAACAGAAAGCAACGTCCCCGTTAGGCAGATGCAGCAGGTAGCAGCAGCCTTGCAGTCTGCTACGCGAGGCCGCTTGGGACCAAACCCTTCCTTACCTCCTTCCCTGGAGAGACAGTCACGATCTTGGCCTTCACCGCAAGCTTGCCCTGCTTGCTCAGTCAAATAAAGTGCAAGCATGAGATAAACACATTTCAAGGAGTGAGTGCTGTTGCAGTGTGTTCTGTGAATGTTTCCACTATTTTAAAGGAAGAAATCATTTTGGTCGAAGGCATCGCTCTTGGTTGTGATCAAACAGAAGGGAAATAAGTGCTTAGCACAAAAGGCGGCACAGAACTTGACCTGCAGAAATGTTTGTCATTGTTATTACTTTCATTAAACTTTGGCTTCAGCTATGCAAACTCAGGAGAGAAATAAATGACTCCAGTGACAGGGAAAGAAATTTTATGGCCTAATATTGACCAAATCTGGGAGTTGTGAGGTAGCCAAAAAATAACATTACCTTTGTTTGACCAAACTGTCAGGGCAAGATTACTTGGTTTCATATACTTTTTTTTTTCTTTTTTTTTAGATAAAGTGGTGTTGAGGGAAGGAATTTGAGATCATAATTCTTAGCAGCCTTGAAAACTGGCAAATGAGAAGACTGGTGAATAACATTATTCCAAAGAGGAAGCTCCTTCTTCTTAGATGATAAACACCTTTGTTGATTAATTGCCATGCGCTATTAATAGGCAGCTGAGTAATTGGAAGTGATTGGCAGAAGGTCTCATGAGCCCATCTGTTTGTTGCATTTGTATGACCATTTTCAGCATAGGGCATCTTCAAAGTGCGATGGAGAAGCTTGGAGAGCGACAGGCCAGAGACTAAGTGAGCAGGACTTGGAGACGCCCATCCTGCCTTGAGAGGACCCAGGACAGTCCTTTCCTAGGGGTTTGCGTCTCCTTTTCTTGCCCACAGTATCAGTTAAGCATGGAATGCGGAGGAAGCTGGTTGTTTAATCTGGGAGTCTGGAACTCACAAAACTCTTTAGAAATGCTTAGCCCACAGTGGGTGAGGCTGGTAGCAGTGGTGGCACTGAGGCAGAGCTGTGGATGACTGCCAGCTGTGCATTTAGGGTCTGAGGAAGGGGAGGCTTTCATCTCCTGGGACAGCAGTGATTGAAAAGATGAGGCTGTATGACTTAGACCAGTGGTTCTCCACCTTTTTGGCACCAGGGACCAGTTTCATGGAAGACAGTTTTTCCACAGATCGGGGTGGGGAATGGTTTGGGGATGCTTCAAGCACATTACATTTATTGTGCACTTTATTTCTCTTATTATTGCATTGTGATATATAAAGAAATAATTACACAACTCACCATGACGTACAGTCAGTGGGAGCCTGAGGTTGCTTTCCTGCAGCTAGACAGTCCCATCTGGGGGTGATGGGAGAGAGTGACAGATCATCAGGCTTTAGATTCTCATAAGGAGTGTGCAACCTAGATCCCTCGCCTATGCAGTTTACAATGGGGTTTGAGCTCCTATGAGAATCTAATGCTGCCGCTGATCTGACAGGAGGTGGAGCTCAGGCGAGAATGTGAGCCATGGGGAGCGGCTGTAAATACAGAGGACGCTTCGCTCACTCACCTGCCGCTCACCTCCTGCGATGCAGCCCTGTTCCCAACAGGCCACAGACCAGGACCAGTCCAGGCCTGGGGGCTGGGGACCGCTGACTCAGACCATTCATTCTGCCCTGGCTGGGAAGGATGTGCTGCAGTATCCCGGGCAGGGAGATGCACACAGAACCTCTTCTCTGGAGATTTCCTTGACTTGGAAGTGATTCTCTCTTAATCACAGAGACCGTGGGAGCCCAGGGGGCAGCAGATGAAATCTGTGAACCAAAAAACCCTCTGTTTTAAACTTCTGTGTGGCCATTATAGCCAGACATAAAGGTGGCATCTTAAATGAACATTAGCCTCTTGAAAAACAAAAACAAAAAGTAACACGAGCAATCGAAGCCTCCTGAATATGAATGGATTTGAAGTTGCCCATCTACAGCCCAGTGCTCTCAACTAGATGTTTCCCCGTCCCTCATAGATGACCTCACTGGCGATGAAGGGACACGCTGATGAGTTCAGAGGCTCTGGGCGCCTCGTCGTGTCATTTAAAAGCTGCTGCTCCGGGTGGAGGATGCCCGTTTCGTGCTGTGGCTGGTGACACACACATTTGCCGATCCCCCTTTTGGAATACGTTCTGTTTCTGAAGAGTTTTTGCCCTTAGCTTGCGTAGTGTGGGTAAGTAGATGAATATCTGTTCTAGGCTGGAAAATAAGACCCAAAATGATTGTGACTTAAGGTAAAAGAAACTTCAGGTTAGCAGTCCTTGCCAAAAAATGATTTTCATTCAGATTATATCAAGGGATTGGCCGGGAGCCAGGAACATGAAAAGAACAATATTTAACTAGAATTCTTGAATAGTTATGTGAGAAAATGTGTATGCGCATGGGTGTCTGCTGTGCATCAGTGTTGGAGCCCAGGCGGATCTCAAGCAATGTTTGTGATGTGTTTAAGAAACACATCAGTTTTGTGTATTTGTTTTTAAGATCCTGCAGCAAGAGTAGAAAACTCTCAGTGGTTCCAGTGGCAGTCAGCATAGGCACATTATGGTTGCAGTAACAAATGACCCTGGGGTCTCAGTGGCTTCCAAAAAGGCTCATCATGTTGTGGTTTGTGTCACGTCTCCAGTAGTCTGGAGTCCTGGCTGAAGTTGTTAGGGGCTCTTCTAGTACCATGTGAGTTTGCTTTAGAGCACTTTTCCCAGCTCATGTTAGAAACAGATTGGCATGATTATTAGGCTTGAAGCTCTGAGAGGGTATGGGCCATTATGTCAACTTCATGTGCCTGTCACAGCAAAGACAGTTGGTCACATCAGTTGAAAGAATGGGGCCCACTTAGGCTAGACACTACAGGGGCCGAGATTAAAAACAAAACAAAACAACAAAACACTGAATAACTCCTTGAGAAATTGACTTCACTTAGATTCAAAGGATTGTACCTATGTGAAGAATGAAGAGGACCGTTCCAGGAAGAGGAACAAGTTTGAGCAAAGACACAGGAACGTGGTGAAACTCAGTGCACCGAGGACTTTCAGGAAGTTCCACATGAGCAGTCACTCTGGGGCCGAGGGAAGCACTAATGAGGACTTGGGAGGAGACGGGTTAGGGTCGGCCTCAATGGACGAGTGGAATGGTCCACGGGACCTGCTGGGGTTGATACTGATGCTTTGTTCTTTGTGTATATTCTTACACCCTTTGATGGGTTCAGCTATAAGGCTTTACTTCCACTGGGGTCACACACGGAGGCTGTACATGGACTGGGCCCTCAGTTTGCATGTTCATTTGGGAATTACTGCAGGACTGGAATGACTTGGCCAGTCAGGCTTTTCTATTTGTTTATTTGTAATTATTCTTCTGTCCACAATCAAGAAAGGATTTGAAGTAATTTTCAAAAATACATAACTTATGGTTGTTAACATGGTGAGTTCAAGAGAAGCAACTTATTGAAGTTGTGTCTGTTCTTTTCTCGTGAATGTTCTCAAGTATTTTTGTTTTCTACATTTGCCATTGTTCTCAGTGACAAGGTAGCCAGGGGCCAAACCACCCCTTCACTGAGAAGTAAGGCATTGTGTTTCCCTGTTGCTCATTAATTTAGAGAGTTCCACACATGCTGCCAGTTCCTAGATTGATTTTTCTTTGTGATTTTTGGCTAAATCCTTGTTTCCCAGTGTCTTGTGTTCAACTTTAATATTTTACTTTTTGTGTGATGTCTATAATACTAACACAAGCTCACAGGCAATGGCTCAAAATAAGGCTTTCCTAAGATTAAAATTGATCATATGAAGCCACCAATCAAGGGTCAGAATCAGCAGAATTATAGAACACTTCCTCGGCTTTGGATCCTTTGAAACAGTCATGTTGTGCGCCGGCTATTGGCCTGCAGACTCGAGTCTAGGATGCACCTGAGTGCCCAACCGTGCTATGTTCTGAGTGAGATCTCTCAGGTACAAGGCCAAGTCCAAGGTAGAGCTACTTGTGCCCAGGTCACAGTGGGGGCAGAAGTGATTTTTATAGCATTTGGATTCCTAGCTGTCTCTTCTGGTGAACGATCAAATTCTACCAAGAATCAATACTTGCTCACAATGAGAAACCTAAATGGGTTCTGTGTGTGCATTTCGGGCTAGGCCCTGTGCGCCTCCCTCGCTGCTGGCATATTTGCAGTTACATTCATCTGTAAAAGTCATATTTCCACCCCAGTGAAACCGAGAGGGACAACATGCCATGTTCTTCTCTACTGTCTCACCTGGAGTAGTTTTAAAACCTCAGGCAACACCATCCCGCAATGATTAGCATAGTGAAACTCAAGCCCTCTGGTTTTTAAAAGCAGTGTTCGTTCTTGTAATTAATTTGCCATGTTTCATTGGGAATATAATGTTTCATTGAACATTCCGTATTTCATTTTTACTCAGCTTAATGTAGTATGGGGTAGAAGAAGTCCGTGAGGACAAGGTAACCGTGCCTTTATGGAATACCCAGGGTGGAAAATCTATCATAACAATGTAAGGAGCCCTACCTGGGACACTTCTAACGACGCGTTCATCTTATTAGACGGGAAATGTTGATTCACAGCCTGTCAGGTTTACCTTCCCTTCTAGCCATGAGCGGGGGAACAGGGGAAGAGAGAATTTGTGGCCCCTGCATTGACAACCTGAATGGACAGCAAGGAAGCGGCTGCCAGGAGCGAGTGGTATTGGCGCTTCATCCTCAGGGAGGGCTCTTTGTGCTTCTGGGTTACAAACTAGAGAGGTGGACGACCCCTGCTGCCGGCAGGAAAGACATGGACAAGAGGAGAGGCGCCCTCCAAGGTACACATTCCTTAGGGTGCCCTGTCAGCTCTGCTGCTTCTATTCGGTAAAGGTTTGCTGAGCACTTACTGTGGACCTGGTATTTTCTAAGCATCCGGCGGCGTGTTCTCCTTTCCTCATGCGGGTGGCACTCCCCTGGGAGAAGCAGAACACACGGGGAAGTGCACAGCGAGTGGCTCCCACGCGGGATAAATGCTGCAGGGAAATCAGCGCCATGGGCTGGAGGCTGAGGGGCTGATGTGCAGTCAGGACGGTCTCTCCCGGGGTGAGGTGGTCATTCCATTCTGTCAGGCCCTGGGCTGAGTGTGTCTGGAAGAGGGAACAGTAAAGGCAGGAAACAGACCAGGAACTGAGTCAGGAAGTCCTAGAAGAACCACAAGACGGCCCCAGGGGCCATGAGTAGAAACAGTGCATGGTTGGTATGGTCGGAGGGAGGCAGGGATCAGCCAGGCCGGCCATGGGGCCCCAGCAAGGTGCTTGGGCTGCATACCCAGGGCCACGAGGAGGCTTTGGAGGGTCAGAGCAGGAATGTGCTGTTGGATTTGAGGTTTAAATTAAGCTCTCTGCTGACTGGGCGTGGTAGCTCACACCTGTAATCCCAGCCTTTTGGGAGGCTGAGGCAGGCAGATCACCTGAGGCCAGGAGTTCAACGCTAGCCTGGCCAACATGGTGAAACCCCATCTCTACTAAAAATACAAAAATTAGCCAGGCATGGTAGCACGTGCCTATAATCCCAGTTACTCGGGAGGTTGAGGCAGGAGAATCACTTGAACCAGGAGGCAGAGGTTGCAGTGAGCTGAGATCACACCATTGCATTCCAGCCTGGGTGACAGAACGAGACTGTGTCTCAAAAAAAAAAAAAAAAAAAAAAAAAAAAATTAACCCCTCTGCTGTTGCGTGAGAATGGATTCCGGGGGCCGGGGTGTAGCAGGAAGCCAGGCTCTGCACTGTGCAGGTGAGAGGCAACAGTGAGTGGGCCAGGGCGGGACTTAAATCATATTGACTCCACATACAGGTGCTCCCCATCTGTCCCTCATCCACATCCCACATTCCCAGGCAGCTCTGCTTGCTCCCCTGCAGATTGGCACACATGTCTCATAAACCATTTCTCCCATTGTCTAATAATGTGGTTTCATGGCTGTCTCCTCCATTAGCCCGAGGGTTCTTCAAGGTCAGTACCATGTTTTACTAACTTCATCCGCAGAACCTAGTGTAGGGCCCGAACTCCCAGCAGGAAGCCACAGTACCACTGACTCATGGACTGCGGTCCTCAGAACCTGACCTCTGTGGGAAACCAAAGTCATAGCCTCGTGCCCTACGTGGCCCCGGGGCCCTGCCTGCATTCAGAAGACAGGTGACAGCCGTGCTGCTACCTGGCCAAATGCTTGCTGCACACATTTTACTAGTGGCAGCTGAGTCTGCATGATGGCCAACGTGGTTTTAGAAATGTACACATAGTCAGATTAGACGAAGCTTCTGTCTTAGATAATTCCAAATGTTCTTACTTGGATTTTGCTTAAAGGAAAAGCAAAAGTATCTACACATTTCCCCCTCTTCATACTTTACCAAAAAGAAAGAAAAAAAATATAAGAGGATATTGACTCCCACGATGCTTCCTGTGGTGACTAAATATAAATATGGATGACAGATCGCAGAAGGAATCATTAATGGCAGCTGTCAGTGCTATTTAAAATGAATTAGACCTTTCCAGTTTCCCTCTAGTGTGAGCGCTGAGAGACACTTAAGGCTGTTCTGATTCATCATGGACCTGGAAGTCCATTGTTCAGCTTAGTCAGGAGATGTGGATGCTTACCAGGCAGAATAAGCCAGCGGCGGGTGGTGTTTGTGAAGCACCAACTCACCTTCTTTGTCTTATAACATTTGACGGGGTGTGCTTTCCTGGTTCGGCACAGGACGTTGGTCTCTTCAACTTCAGCTGATTTGAATTGGGACCCACACACCAGGTGGGAAGCACGGCATTTGAACCGTGCCTGGATTATCAGAGGAGCCCTCTGTCTGTGAAGTGTGAGAGTCAGAGGGAATAACAAGTCCTTAAAATGAGGAACAGCCCTTTCCATGGTTAAAGGGAAGAGTGGAAACCCACGTGTGTATTATCAGGGAAGACTTTCCTCTGGGAACAGGTATGCCTGTAACGTGGTGGCTTCTCACTGGTCTGTTTTGCCCCATAACGGTAAACATTTCTACATTTGGAGAGAGTAGGTATATTAGTCTGTTCTCACGCTGCTAATGCAAACAAACCTGAGGCTGGGTCATTTATAAAGGAAAGAGGTTTAATGGACTCGCAGTTCCACTGGACTGGGGAGGCCTCACATTCATGGTGGAAGGTGAAGGAGGAGCAAAGGCACATCTTACATGACGGCAGGCAAGAGAGCGTGTGCATGGGACTCCCCTTGATAAAACCATCAGATCCCATGAGACTTATTCGCTGTCACGAGAACAGCACGGGAAAGACCCTCCCCCATGATCCATTTCCCTCCCACTGGGTCCCTCCCATGACACGTGGGAATTCAAGATGAGATTTGGGTGGGGACACAGCCAGACCATGTCAATAGGAGACAAGGGAAGTGCTGCCAGCGGTTCTTTCCACCAAGACATAGAGAGGCTGAACGCTGCCCGCTTTGTCTCATCTTAAAGCTGAGCTTCCAGTGAGAGTCTCACTTCTGTTCTCTTTCATTTTCTTTCACTTCCTGTGTTTAAATAACCCAGGATCAGTTTATGCATCACGACGTCTTCTTTTGATAATCTGGCTGAATCTCTCCAAATGGCTGGGAGTTTATGACCCTGAGCAGGTGGACATGTGGGCAGAAGTGAGAACAGGACTTCAGGAAGTAGGAAAACGTTTGTCACTTCCGAAGGGCCTCTTTCTTCCTGGCTTTGAAATAAACCCTCCAATGACAGCCAATAACTGTTTCTGTCTCCAGTATGGAAGAGAAAGCCATTTGGATTTTTGGATATAACTGACACAGGGTCTCTAAAAGCTCTTGTTTGTTTTCCATTTGTTTTGGAGCTACATTTGAAAGAGAAGAGGCTTAGAGACCTGCAGCCCCTCCTCTCCTGGCTGCCCAGGGCTTCTGGGAATAACGGTGGTGGGGGGAGGCCCACACTGTGCCGCGGTTGGTCCTTTACGTAGTTAGCTTCCTGTTGTATTTTACGCTGTGCAGCTCCAGCATCCTGGGTTTTGTGCTTGGAAGATCACACGTATGTCATGGGACAGAGTGCCTGTCTATATGGATCATGGACCACTTCTCAGGAACCGGCCTGCAGCCCTGACAGACAGACTGGGTCATCAGGAACAGACAGCGGGGCCCCTGCAGGGCCACGTGTGCTCTACCTGCCCCAACCCAGGGCTGTTCCATAGCCGTGGAGTTGGTGGTTCTGGGGAGAAAGGTGGCTGCAACCTGGGATTCAGCCCCAGCTTCGCAGCCGGGTGTGGCAGCTCCCGTGCTGGGTAGGATTCAGCACTTCTGGGCTGAAGTTTGCCTCGTGAGCACCAGCTGGTGTTTGATGTGAACTGAATCGTGGGGAGAAAACGCCCACCTGAGGTGTGAGCCAGTTAATTTACAAGGTCAGTGAGGAAAAATCCTGCAGGCGCCTGGGGAGGGTGAGCAGAGCCAGGCTCCAGACGAGGCCGGGAGCTGGGGTGTTGGCTGATGTCCCCGTTGCTGGGTGCTGCCGGGCGTGTGTGGACCTGGGGTATGGCACGTCGGGCCTCATCGGGAGGCCTGTGGAGTGAAAGCTGGGGTTCCCCAGAACTCCCTTCCATGCCTCATGAGGCATGTCCTTGTGTTGTGAAGAATCACACAGTCACTCGTGGAAACGGCCCTCAGGGGCGGTCTTGCCCCTGCAAATAAGACTCCTCTGAAGCCAACCATGTACGTGGAAAGGAGCATGTGCTCCTAAGGTTTCTGGGAGGGGAAAGGACCAAGTTCATGTGGGACCCAGCTTAGAACACAGCTCACCCCCTGGGGCAGGGCAGCACATGCTACGTTTGAGTGGCAGCCTCGGTGCCAGACTCAGCCCAGTACCAGGAGCCCAGGAGCCCAGGAGCCCCTCTCCTCCTGCCCCTGCCTACTGGGACAGTCACGTCAGGAAGGAACTGGGTGCATGTGGAGAGGAAGCAGCCACCCTCCAGTGCCACAGAGGCCAGTGGAACACCTCTGACCTTGCCTTTCCCACCCAGGGTCAGGCAGATCCCTCCCCCTCCCCCAGTGCTGCAGAGGCCAGCGGGACACCACTGACCTTGCCTCTCCCATCCAGGGTCAGGCAGATCCCCGCCCTCTCCCAGTGCTGTGAGGCCAGCAGAGCACCTCTGACCTTGCCTCTCCCACCCAGGGTCAGGCAGACACCCCCCTCCCCCGGTGCTAATCACGCCCTCAAGTGGCCTGGAGAGGAAAGTTGTGTTTTGAGTGGAAAATTGCCACGAAAACTCGAGCTTCACTTGGAATTATGATTCCATGAGCATGTCGCATGCTGCCTTTTTTTATTTCCTAGGAATAATTTTGAAAGGAAATATTGTACACATTGAAGAGTGACTCAATACAGAGACCGTCGCTCTAGGCTGAGCCGGTCTGAAGCAGGGTCCAGGCATGCGCTGCATCCTGAATGCTGCGGTGGGGCTGGGGGGCAGCTGTGGTGGGGGCAGTGCCTTGGGTGGCACAGCCGCCTGCACTCCATCCCCCCGGCAGCCCGTGTTCAGCGCCTGCTCTCATCCCTGCTTTCAGATGCTAGGGAGACCAGGTCGTGGCCATTTCCATGGGCTCTGCCTCCCTGGATCAACCAACCACAGATCAGAAATATTCGGAGAAAGAATTGTGCCTGTGCTGAACATGGACAGACTTTTTTCTTGTCATTCTTCCCTAAACAATCCAGTCTAACAACTGTGTACAGAGCATTTACATTGTATTCCGTATTATAAGTGATCCAGAGGTGATGCGAAGTCTGTGGGAGGGGGTGCATGGATTCTACGCACACACTGCACTATTTCATATCAGGGACTTGGGCGTCTACAGATTTTGGCATGTGCAGAGGTAGGTCTTGGAACCAGTCTCCCACTGATACCAAGGGACAGCTGTATACTTCAGCATAAATGACGTTTACTAGACATTGTTCTGCAACTTACTTTTGTTATAATTTTTATTTTTTGTGGATACGTAGCAGGCATGTATGTTTATGGGAGGGCGTGAGATGTTTTCATACAGGCGTGGAATGCACCGTAATCCCATCAGGGGAATGGGATACCATCCTCTCGAGCATTTATCCTTTGTTTAACAAACTATCCAGCTACACTCTTTTAGTTATTTTTATTTTTATTTATTTATCTTTTTGCCCAAGCTGGAGTGCAGTGGCGCAATCTCAGCTCACTGCAACCAACCTCCGCCTCCCAGGTTCAAGCGATTCTCCAGCCTAGGCCTCCCGAGTAGCTGGGACTACAGGCACACGCCACCATACCAGGCTAATTTTTGTGTTTTTAGTAGAGATGGGGTTTCACCATGTTGGCCAGGCTGGTCTCAAACTCCTGGCCTCAGGTGATCCACCTGCCTCAGCCTCCCAAAGTGCTGGGATTACAGCTGTGAGCCACCACGCCCAGCCTCCTTTAGTTATTTTTAAGTGTACAATTAGATTATTATTGAGTGCAGTCACCCTGTTGTGCTAACAAATCCTAGTTCTTATTCATTATTTCTAACTTTTTTTTTGCGCTCACTCACCATCTCCACTTTGCCCCACTACCCTTCCCAGCCTCTGGCCACCTTTCTCCTCCTCTCTATCTCCATGAGTTCATTTGATTTTTAGCTTCTGTAAATAAGTGACAATTTGCAAAGTTTGTCTTTCTGTTCTGCAACTTACTTTTAAAACTTAATATATGTTGAAATACATGCCGTGTCAGAACAAAGAGTTTCACCTCATTTAAAAAATCCCTGATTAAAATTTATTTAGTCACTTTTGGTGACATTCATTTGTTGACAGCGTTGTCCCTCGTGAGAGCCAGTGTTTTTCCACAATGCACTGAGCACGTCCGAACATATGGCAAACGTCTTTACATTGCTTTAGAAAGGACTGCACCAGCCCATGTGCCTGCCAGCGGAGCGTGAGCCGTGCGAGGGGTAGCCTCTCTGGTGCGCGGGACGTCCAGCCCTTTTCGTTTCTGACCTGGTGGAAAGAAAACAAAGCATTGTATTTTGTTTAGATTTCTGTCGCCTGGTTCTGGTGGGGTAGGCTGTCTCGTGTTTGAGCCTATTTGTATTTCTCCTTGGATGGAGATGTTCTCTAGGGGGGCTGGCTGTTTCCTATTGGTTTGCATTCTTTTCCTAGCCTTCCGTTCACTCCCCCGGGTCACCTGCATTTTCTTCCTGGCCGTCTGCCGCTTGCCGTTTTTCTGCCTTTCGGAGTTCTTCATCCAACAGTGCAGCAAGGAGCCCGCCACCCCATGCACCTGTGAGACGCTGCGGACGACGAGTGTGTCAATGTCCCATCCTCGCGGCGCACAGGAGGTCCCAGGACCCCGGAAGCTTCAACGTTCTCTCTGCCTGTGTGGCATGCAGGACCAAGGGGCCCCTGGGGCTGAGCTCAGGCTCTGGGGACCCCATCGGCCCCATCTCCTCCCCTCCACCCCTCTTAGCTCCACAGGTTTCTGATCCGCCACAGGGGCTCTCGCCTGTCTGACTCTGTCCTGCTTTTTCTGCTCCAGCCAGGCTTCGCTTCTGCTGTTTGCTCTGCTACGTCCTAGGTTTCCACCTGTGGGAAGCATACACATGATGAATTTGCTGCTTCCTCCACTGGAGGCAAAGCTTAGTGGTGGGAAGGATCTCAAGGTTGTGAATGGGGGAATCTGGGGGTGCAGAGGTGCCAGGGTCTGGAACCATGGGGTGGCCGTGTGTCCCTGAAGCAGCCTGTATCTGGACTAACATTTTCTCTTCCATTAAAATTAATTTCGCAATCTCCGGCGATATGCCAAGCCTTCGCGCATTGCATAATGCCCACGACTCTGGCCTGTAAATTTATTTCACCACCGTTATCTAACTCATTATCTTGTAAACTGCCTTAATACACTGAGCCTTGCAGAATATAATCTTTATAGAAAACCAGATTCTATTCCACAGCACTGAGAGTGGGCATCTCTCAAACTGGCCACTTCCTGTGCATCCTGGCTTTTAATTCAGATTAATTCTACTGCCTTCCTCCCCCTCCCCCTCCCCTTCCTCCCTTCTTCCCCTCCTCCCCTCCCCCCTCTTCCCCCTCCTCTTCCTCCCCCTCCTCCCTCTCCCGCTCCCCCTCCCCCTCCTTCCCTTCTCCCTCCTCCTCCTTCCTCCCTCTCCCCTCCCTCTCTTTTGCCTCTCCTTCCTCCCCCTCCTCCCTCTCTTCCTCCCCCTCCCCTTCCTCCCCTCTTCCCCTCCTCCCCTCCCCCTTCCCCCTCCTCTTCCTCCCCCTCCTCCTCCCTCTCCCACTCCCCCTCCTTCCCTTCTCCCTCCTCCTCCTCCCCCTCCTCCCTCTCCCCTCCCTCTCTTTTGCCTCTCCTTCCTCCTCCCCCTCCTCCCTCTCTTCCTCCCCATCTCCCTCCTCTTCCCCCTCCTCCCTCTCTCCCTCCCCGTCCCCTTTGTCCCCTCTCCGCCTCCCCCTCCCTCCTCTTCCCCCTCCTCTTCCTCCCCCTCCTCCCTCTCCCACTCCCTCTCCCCCCTCCCTCATCCTCCCTCTCTCCCTCCTCCTCCCCTTCCTCCCCTCTTCCCCTCCTCCCCTCCCCCTCCCCCATACCCCCCTCCTTCCCCCTCCTCCTCCCCTGCTTCCCCTTTTCCTCTGGAAGGTGATGAAAGTGCAGTACGATGATTCACCCCAGTTCACCTTCCACTGGGTGGGAACAGCCCTTCATGCCAGAGCCTGGAATGTGCCCCGTTAGAAAAATCTGCAAATAAAAATTGCTTTTTAGCTTGGTTGGGTTAATGAAATTTATCTTTGAGCATAACAGAGAATGATGATTTTTCACCCCGGCAGTCCTGCTTTGTGCTGAAAGGACTTATCTTCTGTGTCAGTGTTGCAGGACTGTGTTTTCCTGTTTGTAGCTGTGAGGAATCGATAATTTACAGGGATGGGGATTATTCTGAAGATTCTATGGCAGTGGTTTTCAGTGAGGGGTGATTTTTCCCTCAAGAGACATTCGACAATGTCTTGGGATGTTGGGTGGTGCTGGCATTGTGTAGGTGGAGGCCAAGGTGCCACTGACCGTCCTACGGTGCTTAGGACGCCCCCCACCCCCCAGAGGCCCAAACATCCCAGCACCAAGGTTGGCCATGGCTGCTCTGAGGCGCGGAAATGTCTCCCGGCAGCACGTGAGTGGGAGAGCGCAGGTTTCCAGACTGTCCTCCTGGATCCCCACCAGACCCTGGAGTCAAATCGCTCTCCTTTGCATTCCAAGACTTACCTCTCCCTGGCAGCGTGACCTCTCTGAACCACGGTTTCCTGACAAGGGTGCTAGAGTTAGCCATCCCCACTTTGCTGGGTCCTTATGAAAATGGATCCACTGATGCACATTGAGAGTGTAGCACAATCCAGGTGGTGGCTGCTGCTGCTGCTGTTGCCATTGCTGTTGAAATAAATTAAAAATGATCATTGAGAGGAGAGAGAAGAGACTTCCAGGCTTTCCCTTGCCTCAGATCTGAGGGGCTGTCCTGACCCCTCCCTGTGGCTCAGCCCTGCTGCACCTGCTGGGTTCCCCGTGTGGCCTGGCAGCGTGTAGGGTACATGCCGTGGCTGACCGGGGCCTGCCCGCCACATTACTTGGCCAAGGTTTAGCCCTGGCCTTCGCAGGACCTCACTGGCTTATTGTCCCGGGGATGACCAGCCCAGATTTGATCCTACAGTCCTAGTCACACTGTCATGTTGCTTGAGCCAGCCAGGGGTGCAGGAGCGGCTGAAGGGCATCTGTGAGGGGAAAGCAGGGCGCAGGGAGCCCCTCTCCGGCTGCCGGTGCAGCTTGCTCCGCACCTAAGAGTGTCCTCTTAATTAGGCGTCACCGGCCGCATTTGGAACGGCGCGTTAACATTTTATGGGCCATTTTCTCATAAAGAAAGGCAAAGCCGAAGTAATTCTTGCTGGCTTTGGGATTTTGGCTTCACACTCAGCACATCAGAGGAAACCACTGTGGGAATAAAATTCCTCAAATGTGGCCGCATTCATTTGAGTAGGGAGAAAAACGCACCGTTTTAGTCCTTTAGCAAAGACCCCTAAATCCTTTAATTTCCAGGCAATAAACACTGAACAAACCTGCCCTGGAGAATCGAAGTCCTTGAAATGAGCTCCGAGTCAAGGGGGTGACCAAGAAAGCAGAACATTCAGAAAGGCTGGAGCAGGAACCGGACTCTCATTCCACCTCTGCCAGCACAAAACTGCGGGCTTAGAGGAAACTAAAGCACGTGGCCAGTCATCCACGGGGCTTTAAATGTCCTTGGTTCTTAGCAGTGACCTCAGCAAGACTGAAGGGGAAGGTGATTGGGGGTGCAGGGACAAGTCTTCCTCTCGTGGAAATTTCTGGATCTAAGACAAACGTGAAAAATGAAGCAAAAGACCACATGCCTCATAAATGAAAACCAGAGTCCATCCCAAACTCCCGCAAAGTCCTTGCCAAGAGGCGGTTCTCTCATTGAATACAAGCTCAGCCTGGTTTTCTGGTTTGAGAAAAAAAAACAGAGGCAGCTTAAAACACACTCTCTGAGAACACTGAGGAACAGTAGCTGGTGGTTAAGACAAAGGGAGAAACCATGTAGACACGCACGTGTGTGTGTGCACTGTGCACCTGTCTGCCGCCTGTCCATGCGTGGATCAGTCTCTCTGCTCATACACGCACCTGCATACACATGTGTACCACACACGCACACCACAGTCAGACGGCCTGAGAAACCCTTCAGGGTACCAGGCTACGTTCTATGCATGAAAAATTTCCTGCCTTCTCCACAGCCTCTAAGGGCATGAGTGTTTATGGAATAGGAAGGTGGTGGATTGTTCTGGAAATGATCAAGTTGTCAAGAGAGCATGTTATGGGGTTTCAGATGCACAAAGTTTATCATGCACGTGGTTAAAGTTTCTTTCCGGAAAGATCAAACTTTTTCCTTGTAGTATTTTCAGCAAATTGTCTTCATTCCTCTGGGCATTCTGTGGAGGTGGGATGATGAGGCAGAGCAGCAGTGTTTTTGGAGCATTCACTGGGCATCAGGCCATGTGCCAGCGCTTTTCTATGAAGTGCCTCATCTAAAATGGCCACTGTTCCTATTGAATGGATGAGGGATTATCTTGGAAGAGGGTTGAGCCCCTTGCCCAAGAAACGGCATCTGGAAGGCACCACAGATAGGCCGTAACCTGCTCTGTGTCATCACAGCACCACACCCTCCTGCCAAGCAGCAGGCCTTTCCCCGGTGGAGAACCGCCGTTTCCCAGGGTGTCCGGGTACACGAGGGTTTAGGCATTACCCGGCCCAGCTCAGCCAGCAGCCCTGAGAGTCTTTATGCCCAATGGTTTATGAGTGAAACCAAGCGGGGAAGCACCATGCCTCCTGCTTGCTTTTATCTCCTCACCATTAATTGTCTGACTACATTTTCTTCAAGAGGCAACAAAGAGTAAAAGCCATGCCGTTGCTTTTCTGTTTAGCTGGTTGTAAATATTCAGCCAGAATTTGACTGACAGTGCAATATTATGCTCCCCAAAGCTTGCACCGTATGTGAATATTTTAATTAGGATTGTAACAAGCTATTGAGAAAGTTTGAGCTAAATTGGTTCAGCTGTTTTTGCATTAGTGAAGCATGAAGAGAAATTTTTTCATCTATTAGAAAATATTCTGTTTTTAAAAAATTAAGCCAAAGCAACAGAACGTCCGCCAGTTTTAGATACTTAGTTAAAAAGTCAGCAGATTGGATCTAGGTGGGGATTAACTGGACAGATTTGAACGATGTGAAATAAAGTTCAAAGATGTTATTCATGTTTAGCCTCTGTCTCTCCGCAGCTGTTTGGAAGGAAGAGATGGATCTCCAAGGCAGCCCATGTACTAAGAGACGAGGGAATCTGTAGTGGGCCTGAACTCCCCAGGGTGTTCCAGGGTTACAGTCAACCATACTGGTGACCTTCTCCCCCTCAGTGAGATGCAGGGTGCCAGGTTTAGCATGTGCCCTCACCTCCACCCAGGCTAGAAGCATGGCCATGCTGCCATCTTGGGAACACACTGCTAGGAAGTTCCTTCCTGTGTTGAGCTGAAACCTGCCTCCTTATTTCTTCCTCCCACACCATGGCCCTCGCTTCTGCTCTATAATTTGTTAGTTATCCAGTTTCGCTTTGTTTCGACCTCTCCTTGGACATCGTGCACCCCTCCCAGCATTGTCTGAGACATCGGGTAGGCTGGAGAGAGGAGGACGGACACCCACTGCCCACCCTGCCATGTTGCCGCCACACACACTGTTGGGAAACCTCTGGGTTTCTCCGATTCCTGGAACCTGCCCCTCATCTCTGTGAGGTCTCACATGTGGCTCTTCACTCTGATGGTGGTGAACGCTCTATATTTCTCTTCTTGCCAATTCTTCCTGGTTCCATATCCCCATTCCTATAGGGACCCAATGGCCCCCAGGGGGAAGCTGGCCACCAGGAAGCCCGTGACCTGCTGTCGGGGATGGACAAGCGGTCCTTGCATCTCCGTGTGGGTCCAGTGTTGCTAGAGCTTCACATCTTCCAGAAGAAACCAGAAATCTGGAATTAAATGCAAAATCCCCTATTTTCAAATAGTGGCAGCTAATCCAAGTGTTGTAAAAACACAGTGCTGGCCTCTCAAAGCGGACCCGTGTACCAGCAAGGACCACATGCCTGCCAGTGATCTCTGGCCTTGACTCTGTGATCCCCGAGGGCAGGAACAATGATCCTTTGCTTTTTATTTTTTTTCCCCAGTAACCTCTACAACATCGACATAATGATCTCTTGGTAGTTGTTCCTAAGTGTATTTGGCAGGGCGTGGTGGGGAGAATGATGGCGTTTTTGTGTGTCATGTTCAAGATTTATGACAATTTCACTTGGTCTTTGGATGTGCAGTCGTGTGCTCCTTCCCTGCTCGCTCCAGGAAGACACGTTAGGACTCATAACTGTGGGTTGTGCTCATTTTCTTTCTTTTTTTTTTTTTTTGAGACGGAGTCTTGCTTTGTTGCCCAGGCTGGAGTGCAGTGGCGCGATCTCAGCTCACGGCAAGCTCCGCCTCCCGGGTTCACCCCGTTCTCCTGCCTCAGCCTCCCGAGTAGCGGGGACTACAGGCGCCCGCCACCACGCCCAGCTAATTTTTTGTATTTTTAGTGGAGATGGGGTTTCATCAAGCTAGGATGGTCTTGATCTCCTGACCTCGTGATCCGCCCGCCTCAGCCTCCCAAAGTGCTGGGATTACAGGCGTGAGCCACCACGCCCGGCCTGTGCTCATTTTCTTCTGCCTGGATGTGGGTACTTTGAGAGATTCCCATGAGCAAACCCCCGGGATGTGTTTCCTGCACAGAAGCCTCAAAACCCCTCCTTTGAGCTGTTGGTTTAGGATGAGGAGTGTGCTATCTGCCTTCCTCTCCCTCAGCCCCACCCACTGTGCACTCAGCAGGGTCATGGTCATGCCCCCTTGTTTCTCGAAGCACCAAGCCCTGTGCCCTGCACACAGCACCTACATCAGTCAGGCTATGCCGGCAGACCCGACACAGACCTCCACGAGGGACCCAGGGTCCTGCATGGCCTTTTCTCTGCCATATCCCCAATGCCTAGTAGAGGGCCTGGGGCAGAGCAAACATTTCATAAATATTGATTGAATGAAAGCTAAATAAACCATAGGCTTCCCACCACCTCCCTCCCAGTTTTTCTTGATATCAAAACGAGGAAAATTTAAACATCAGCATTATTCTGCTAATTAGTAAAACCTAAAATCCAGCCCCTTGTAAATAGATATGCCTGTATTTTACACAGAGAGGGCCAAATGCACGGCCCTTCCCTGGTTTTCTGTTGCAAACCTCACATTTGTCTTGCAAACACATTTGCCTGTTTTTGAAGGCTGGGTGCTAGAAGCTTCAGGCAACAGTGATCTGGGCTGGGGTCTCAGACACTAATTCCCATCCAAGGAACAATCGCATTAATGCAGGGGGAAGGAGAGGAGGCCTTCATGAGCCACAGAAACCGTTCCCTCCACAGGGAACCGTCGTGCGGCATGCTCGCCGTCAGTTTCAGCCCAGGATGGTGTTGGGGTTCACTCTGTGGTGCACCGTTTGGGTTCCAGAGCACCTCAAATGAGAACAGAGGTCTCTAATCAGAGTATGCCACAACATTCATGTCCTTACGCTTGTCAGAGGGTCAGGTTGGAAAGCCGGAATGTCGAGAGAGCCAGGCGGAGTTTCCCAGAATCAGCCACAAAGAGACATGCCCGTATTTCACTCCCTGGCAGCCTGAGTTCATTAACGCAAGGGAAGTTTCTGAGTTGGTGACTTCTCATCTTGGCTTTCTTTTAATAAAGAAACAATGAACTCACACGTCACCATGGAAAGCCCCTCTTAAACCGGCGAGGTATTTACTGTGTGTCGTTGGCTCACTTCCCTAGGAGTTTGGGGGTGGGGGGTGGATTACAAGGTCACTCATTTGTCAGCTACGCCGACCCTGAATTCTGTGGCCATGCGCCTGTGTGTGTGCTCCCCACCTTCCCAGTCCTGGGAGAACCTGCGGTGAGAGGCCACAGAGGACTGGGCACCAGCCTCCCCTGGGAGCACCGCCGTGAGACTTCCCACTTCCCTAGCACGCAGGCCGCCTGGACAGGAGATGGCTCCTTCCCACGGCCCCCGCGTGGCAGGTTTGAAGGGCACAGGAGTCTGGGCTGAGTCTTTGCTGTGTCCCACGAGGTGATACATGAAGCAGGTGCTCTGTGTCCCGGCCTGGCAACCCCTCGGTGCCTGTCTTTGGGGACAAGGACTTAGCATCACCATCTCCTCTCCCACATCCTCCCTTTTTCAGCTTTAGCAAGAAAGGCAGAGAGGAAGGAACCAAACCTAAAGGCTGCATTCTGCATGAACTGCTCCCATCCAAGTCTGCAGCGTGTCCTGATGAAAGCCAGGCTGTGGGGGAGAGAAAAGAGAGACAGAGGCTTCACCCCAGCGAGATGGCACTTTAAAGAGAGAGGCCTCAGAAAGAAAGTGTTCATTGAGTAATCAGCCATAATAAACTCAGATAAGGCGACAGATGAAACAAATCTTCCTGGAAGGGAAGTGATTGGAGAACAGGATGGAGAACAGGACGGAGAACAGGACTGTCTGGAAGGAATAGTGGATCATAACCAAAAGCTGAAATCTAGAACTCATGGTGAGACCCTGGTTCCAAACAGAAGCAAACTGCCACGCCCAGTTTTCTCTTCTCATTGAACCCAAATTTAACCAGAATCACTAAAATCCAGGAAAGGGGTCGGGTGCTGTGGCTCACACCTATAATCCCAGCACTTTGGGAGGCTGAGGCAGGCAGATCACGAGGTCAGGAGATCAAGACCATCCTGGCTAACATGGTGAAACCCCATCTCTACTAAAACTACAAAAATTAGCCGGGTGTGGTGGTGGGCACATGTAGTCCCAGCTACTCGGGAGGCTGAGGCAGAGAATGGTGTGAAACCGGGGGGCGGAGCTTGCAGTGAGCCGAGATTCCACCACTGCACTCCAGCCTGGGCAACAGAGTGAGACTCCGTCTCAAAAAAATAGAAGAGAATAGAATAGAACAGAACAATCCAGGGGAGGCTGCCTTTGAGACAGTGTCTCCTAGAATAGAATAGAATAGAATAGAATAGAATAGAATAGAATAGAATAGAATAGAACAGAATATAGAATAGAATAGAATAGAATAGAACAGAATATAGAATAGAATAGAATAGAATAGAATATAGAATAGAATAGAATAGAATAGAATATAGAATAGAATAGAATAGAATAGAATATAGAATAGAATAGAATAGAACAGAACAGAATATAGAATAGAATAGAATAGAATAGAACAGAACAGAATATAGAATAGAATAGAATAGAATAGAATAGAACAGAATATAGAATAGAATAGAATAGAATATAGAATAGAATAGAATAGAACAGAACAGAATATAGAATAGAATAGAATAGAACAGAACAGAATATAGAATAGAATAGAATAGAATAGAACAGAACAGAATATAGAATAGAATAGAATAGAACAGAACAGAATATAGAATAGAATAGAATAGAATAGAACAGAATATAGAATAGAATAGAATAGAACAGAATAGAATATAGAATAGAATAGAACAGAACAGAATATAGAATAGAATAGAATAGAACAGAACAGAATATAGAATAGAATAGAATAGAATAGAATAGAATAGAGAAGAGAAGAGAAGAGAAGAGTCCAGGGGAGGCTGCCTCTGAGACAGTGTCTCCCCGTGCTTGGCATCTGGGGAAGGGAGATTTGTCACATGAGCTCATAGGTTTGTCGGGCAGAGCCAGAGAAACTGAACTATGTCCTGGGTGTGCAGATCTGTGCTGGGCACAGCCAGAAGCTGTCAGACAACGAACAAGTGTGTTCCTTACCCCTGAGGGTCTTTCAGGGGGATGAAGGATACAAGATGAGATGTGGGGGAGGCCCAAGAAGTAGAAGAGATGCCCACTGGGGCTGGCGTGTGCCCTCAGAGCAGGGCAGAAGAACATTGGAGAGAGCCGCGGTCAGGATCCTGGGTTTGTGTCTCAGGCATGAGCCCCTGCTTCCATCAGCCATGCATTCCTGGACAGTTGGCATCTGTTGGTAGTAGCTGTGAGCCAGGTGGAGGGCTCCATCTGGTGCTGCAGAGGTGAGACCCTCTTACCTAGGAGCAGGGGGCCACAGGAGTCCTGCTGTCGGTACACTGTGAAGAGCAAAGTGACGGAGACGCACTCAGGATGTCACCACCAAGTCCAGCCCGGGAACATGTGGCAATGGAGGGAAGTCAGAAGGCCCCAGATATTCCTTATGGTTCCGCTCTGAACCTGATATTGGAGGCCATGGGTCATGGGGGTTTCTGAACTTAACACAAAATGCAAAAAAAAACTGTAAAGAATCTGTCAAAAGCAGCCAGAATGATGAGAGGCATACCAACTCAATTCTAGAAGGGAGGCTTTGGTAAATCAGGGCTGTATACTTGTGAACTGATGGTTTTAACCCCATCCATCAAACAAAAAGAATACGGACTGGTTATTCCCATTTCCACAGAGGGGCAAACAAAAGGAACAGCATGGAAACGTAGCAGGAGGATTCAAGTTCTGTTCTTAGGAGAGGAGACAGGAGACTCAGGGAGAAGCAGGCAAGAGATGTGGCCAGAGTCATAGAGTTGGCAAGGGAGTGATGTGGAGACTGACTTAGCCGGGGACCCTGGGGTGACTCTCAGGCTGAGACTGAGAGGGAAGGAGCCCTGAGGGTTGCCCTTTCCGGCAACATGGAGCTCGGGACTCTCCCGTTGCTCTGGAGGGGGTACCCTGCTAGGGTTTCTGGGGTGGGCCCTCCTTTGCCAAGAGACGTGCACACATGGATCTTATGTGGGTGGCAGTGGGGGAGGAGGAGGAGGTATTATTTCTTAGCTTTCATGATCACATGTGTCAAGAAAGAGAAGGGAGAACTTGTGGAAATGGGCAGATTAGAGAAGCACTTGGCAAGTTGATGAGTATTTGTAAATCACTCCCAGGTGTGATTTTCCAGGGGATGAGGAGGGAGATACAGCTGCAGTGATCAAAGCAGACAACCAGACACTTTCCTTGGACCTCTTTCTTCTAATCTGCAGAGCATCTGTCTACTGGCTTTGGTTCCAAAAAGGAAGATGCTCCCATTTTAACTTTGGTTTCCGACAGTCGTGCGTGAAGGAGCCCAGCCTGACTCCTTCCTTGAACAGACATCCGCTGAGCAGCAGGTGACAGAACCAACCCAAGCTTGGGGTCTGAGAAGGAAGAGCTGGAGCCTGAGTCAGGAAAGTGGTGCAGGCATGAAGCCAGGGCAATGGGGCTTTCATCAGTCTGTGCTTGGGCGTAGGGAGGAGGTGCCGTGGTGTGGAACCCGGGGTGCCTGCCTGCGAGAAGGCCAGCCCAGCACTTGGCTTTCTCTCACGCCCAAGTACTGTTCTAGGCCCAGGGGATCAGCTTTCTCTCACGCCCAAGTACTGTTCCAGGCCCAGGGGATCAGCTTTCTTTCATGCCCCAAGTACTGTTCCAGGCCCAGGGGATCCTGTGCACAGCAAGTGAGCCAGGCATCTGCCATCCCGGAGCCCACGCTCCCCAAGAGGGGACCAGCAAGTGTCTCGCCCAGTTGGAGCAGCTTGGAGAGCAGTGGGTGCTGGTGAAGAAGATGCAGAGGGCTGCGTGTCCCTTAGCCAGCACGGTCGGTGAAGACCTTTGTGAACAGGAAACATTTGGGCTGAGACTTGAGAAGCAAGAAAGAGCCAGGAAGGCAATGATGAGGGAGAAGAAAGGTGTGGGTGGGGGCACAGCAAGTGCAAAGACTGGCAGGGGGGACACGCTTGCTGCATTTGGCTGTGTGGGCCTTGGGGAGGGGTTTGGGGTCAATGGAAGCCACAGCGTATTCAGCAGGGCAGGGGACAGCGGAGACGTGGCCTAGGGCAGCATAGGGGAGAACAGAGACGACGTGGCCTAGGACCGCGCAGTGGAAGTGAAGGGAAGTGCTGAGATTCAGCGGGTCAGGATGGGGGAACAAAGGGGACTTGAGGTGAAGACACATCACAATCCTGATGACCTCCGGGGCCACCAGCACCCCTGACTGGATGGGTGGGGGGCACTCCCCGAGACAGGGGCGCCTGAGACAGCATTAGGGAAGGAAGGACGTGGTGGGAGGATCATGCGTTCTGTGTCGGGTCAGAGGAGATGAGATCAAATCACGGCAAGTAGAAGGGTCCAGCAACGTGCGTCATTGGTCCAACGGGGTCTGAGTCCAAAGATGCCATTCCTAACTTTTCAAGAATGTGAACGGGTAGGTTTTTTACAAAGCTCCCCACCACCTGCGTCGTGTGCCCTTGAGCCGTGTCACATGTGAACTGTGTGTCCTGGAGTGAGTTGAAGAGTGGCTCTGGACTCTGGGGTTCCCATCTGTGAGGACAGTGAGTTCCTTCCAGCTCTGGCATGGTCTCATTCTAGTGAGCTGAACCTGCTGCATCCGAGCCTTAGAATTGTGTCTGGGTTCCAGGACAGCTGCCGGCAGGTTTGGAGGCTGAGCACTGGACCGAGGGCCTGATGCACATGTGTGAGCTGGCCATTTTCTCATCCTCCCATCCGTTTGTTCTTTAACTCATTCATTCATTTATCCAGAATTAGACAGGCATGCAGCACCAGAGCCCAAGTTTCAGGGCTGTGGTAACAGGTTTCAGGCAGCTCATGGCTTCCCCGTTGGTGGCAGGCCAGCCGCAGTTGAAAGGAGGGCAAGCGTCTTGTGGGAAGAGGTGGTCTCCGCTGAAGCACAGTTCTGCTGGACAAAGGCTGTAGTCTTTGCAGTCCTCCAGGGCTGGAGACTCAACCATGAAGAGATGTTCCTGAGTTTCACTTTGAATTCATTCCTAGCAGTTCTCTGCGGTCCTGGGAGGTCATCCTAAGATGAGGTTCCTGTCTTGGCTTAGAGTTTGGTCAAGGTAGACCCTATGACTATTTGGGAGATGATCCCAAGAAACATAAGGAGGGAGGCTGGGGAAGAAAGACAGTATAGGAAGAAAACCATAAAAACAGCATATTAACGGGGTCATAGCCCTGGACAACTGGAGCCTGGGCCCTTTGCAGACCCTCCAGAGACCACACAGAACACACTGCGGACAACGAGAGAGCAGGGCCCATTGACCCCACCCACCCCATCGCTGGCAGAGAGCCGTGCCTGGGCTACTCACTGGGGCAGATCCAGTCTGCCCAAGCCCTGACTGAGTAAATGTGCAGGTCCTCAGGGAGGGGAGTGTGTGCTGAAGTGGCCCCCAGAGCTGTCAGTTCCCCCAGGCCAGGGTGGGGCAGGGCTCTGGGGCTCCCTGAGATCACATTTCCTAACACACCTGAGAGTTGTCTTCCGTTAAATGCTCGCTCTGTGCTAAACACATTCCGGAGCTGAAGCACAGCTGTAAACAAGGCTGACACAAGAGACAGTCAGTAAATAAGTGGACGAATGAGTAAACAGCAGAGCTCCAGCTAATTATGTGAAGCCAATTAAAGAGAACAAAGGAGAAAGTAAGAAAGTGCTCAAATAGTGGTGGGAATGTGATAAAAGAAAGCCACAGAAGCCAGCTTGAAGGGGCTCCCACGGACCCAACCTCCAGCAGCTTGAAGGGGCTCCCACGGACCCAACCTTCAGCAGCTTGAAGGGGCTCCCACGGACCCAACCTTGAGCATCAGAAACAAACAATGACAGTTGTAGATCATAACCTCCAGAATAAATAAGAGCCCCGAGTCCACACTGACATAAATAGAGGAGAAAGGAGGAACAGCACTTTCTTGTGGCAAAATGTCAGCTAATCAATGAGAAGGGAATCATGGAATGAGAAAGTCACCATTTGACAAGCATCATAACAATAACTGATTCAGGCCAGACGCCTCCGTAGATGCTGAAACTAGTGAGTGAAAGTCTGAGGATGAGTACAGGATGTATATTATACATTGCCTGGAAATGCCTTTCTCCAGATTTTTTTTTTTTTTTTTTTGAGATGGAATTTTGCTCTGTCACCCAGGCTGGAGTGCAATGGCACACTCTTGGCTCACTGCAACCTCCGCCTACCGGATTCAAGCAATTCTCCTTCCTCAGCCTCCTGAGTAGCTGGAATTACAGGTGCCCACCACCACGCCAGGCTAACTTTTGTATTTTTAGTAGAGACAGGGTTTCACCATGTTGGTCAGGCTAGTCTCAAAGTCCTGACCTCATGATCTGCCCACCTCGGCCTCCCAAAGTGCTGGGATTACAGACGTGAGCCACCGCGCACAGCCTCTCCAGACTCTTAATGATTACAACGGGAAAAATAAATGGTAACTTTCCACTGGAGAAATGGTGCATACCTCCTTGCTGTGCTCTGAGTGTGTTTATGTCTCCCCAAAATTCCTGTGTTGAAATCCTTACCCCCAAGGTGGAACATTTGGGAAGTGATTTGACCATGAGAGTGGAGCCTCAGGAATGGGATCAGTGCACTTAGAAAAGAGGTTCCAGAGGGAACCTGCACCTCATCCACCAGGTGAAGACACAGCAGAAAGGCACAGTCTGTGAACCAGGAAGCAGCCTGCACCAGACACTGAATCTGCAGGCACCTTGATCTTGGACTTCCCAGCCTCCAGAACAACGAACAATAAATTGCTGTTGTTTATAAGTCACCCAAAGTATGGTAATTTTTTTTTTTGAGACAGAGTCTTACTATGTCACCCAGGCTCACTGCAACCTCCACCTCCTGGGTTCAAGTGATTCTCCTGCCTTAGCCTCCCAAGTAGCTGGGATTACAGGCATGCGCCACCATGCCAGGCTAATTTTTGTATTTTTAGTAGATAGGGAGTTTCACCATGTTGCCCAGGCTGGTCTTGAACTCCTGGCCTCAAGTGATCTGCCTGCCTTGGACTCCCAAAGTGCTGAGATTACAGGTGTGAGCCACTGTACCCGGCTGGGATGGTATTTTGTTATAGCAACCCAAAAGGACTAAAAACCCCTTAATGAAGTAACCAAAGTTAATATCACTGGTAATTGAACAAATCAGTATCATTGATTCTTGACACAATCCACTGAGAAGGACGCAGCATCATGTTTGTGATATCCCTGAAAATCCCAAATGTAATCATGAGAAAACGACAGACAAACCCAAAATGAGGAACATTCTGTAGTTCGTAGCCTACTGTCTTCAAAAATGCCATTTTCATGAAACATACGGACCGATTAAAGTCCAGATTAAAGAAAACTCCTGTCGAAACAGCAGCTGAACCCCTGGCCCAGGATTGTCTTTTGTTAAAAGACATTGTTAGGCTGGGCACGGTGGCTCACGCCTGTAATCCCAGCACTTTGGGAGGCTGAGGCAGGCAGATCATGAGCTCAGGAGTTTGAGACCAGCCTGGCCAACGTAGTGAAACTCCCTCTCTACTAAAAATATAAAAATTAGCCAGGTGTGGTGGCATGTACCTGTAGTTCCAGCTACTCAAGAGGCTGATGTGGGAGAATTGCTTGAACTCGGGAGGTGGAGGTTGCAGCGAGCCAAGATCATACCATTGCACTCCAGCCTGGGTGACAGAGTGAGACTGTCTTAAAAATAAAAAAAATAAAAAAAAGACATTGTTGGGGCAATAAGCAGAATCTGGGTTGGATCTGTAGATTAGAAGATGGCATTGCATCTTGCTATGTGTACTGTGCATACGTAAGAAGATGCCCGTGTTTTTAGAAGAGGCACATGGAAGGATGTATTAGAGATGAACCCAGTGGGGTTCACAAAATCTACGTGAAGGAATTACAGGAATTATTTGTCCTCTTCATGCAACTTTCTGTAAATCTAAACTTCTATTAAAATCAAAGTTAAAAACAACCAAAAAAAAAAAAGTCAGCAACGTCAAATGGAAGGGGAAGGGGCCCTGGGGGCTCTTCAGACAGGGGGTCACAGAAGACCCCCGCAGAGGTGCCGTTTGAGTCACGAAAGAGGAGAAGGTGCCCGACCACACGAAGATCAGAGTGAACAGAGTGAGGCGCCCTCCGTGGGGAGGACTTTCCAGAGTCCTGGGGACGTAAAGGCGGGCATCCTGGGGAAAGGAGAGGTGGGCAGCACGGCCCATAGGGCCTTGTAGACCCCGGGATAGGAGCGGGGTTTTATTCGGGTCTTCCAGGACCTCCTGGGAAGGTTTCTAAGCCGCGTAGGGCCCCAGCCTGGCCTGCAGGGGCTGCATCCTGTGTCTACTGCTGGTCAGAGAACTGACTGGCGTTAGGGGAAGGGAGGCCCTGCTTTTAGCCAGGTGGCGGCTGGTGGAGGCCTGCCCCGAGGGTGGGTGGCCCTGGGAAGGTGTGCGTAGGGAGGGGCCAGGTCAAGGAGGGCCCTGTTCTTTCACGCTGAGCTCCTGGCTGGCCCTGGGGGTGGCTGTTGCCTGTGAAGGTAGAGTGCTGGGTGGGACCTCTCTGTGCCTTCAAGGAGCTCCCGGCTCTGGGATCAATGCAGAGGAGGGTGGTACAGGCGATGCACGGGAGAGGAGCTGGGTGGTCCCTGGGCCTGGCCTGGGCCTGCAGGGGCTTTGCACCCTTCACCACGGCCTCCTCCCTCAGTCTGTGGCCTCCTCCCTCTCCCCAGTGCTGCTGAGTGAGTGGCCGTCATTATTCCCACCAAGCCCAGGGGTTTCCCCCTCTACAGATAGAGAGTATCAGTTGCTTCTAAGGATTAAACTGGAAAAGGATTCAAGCCGGCACTGCCAGGAAGGGCTTTTGACATGCCTGCATTAAGGGAAGACATATCATTCCAGCGAGCATTTAAATACTGATTACATCTTTTGCTTTGTAAATAACTCAATGGTAAATTTTTACAATATTGTTTTTACAGAGACTATAATGAGAAGGCAATTTTTCTCCCCTGTCACTTGGATATTAAGCTTTTTAATGAGAGTACACAAATGACTATATAAAACTTGGGATGGTGAGAGCGGAGTTGGGACTTAATGCAAAATTAAAGTTGCGCAGGCTCCAGCTCACTGATGAACGAGCCTCCTGTCATTGCGAGGAGCGGAATGGTGCCGGCTCTTTGTCCTTTCTCCCTCCCTTTCCCCCCGTGCCCTTTGTCCTCCCGAGGAACCACAGTGCTCTGGGCAGGGGTCGCTTGGAGAGGCTTCCTGGGAACGGGGTGGGAGCAGCCTGGGGGATTTTTTATTTGGGAGCATGCCTACTTTTTAATTGGCCTTGGTGTTAATGAATGGATTCGTTCTGTTTGGAGCAAGCAGGCTGGGCGCTGGAGCGTGTAATCTGATTGCAGCCGGGCGCTCGGAGCCCTGCAGAAGGCTCTAGAGTGGCTGGGACTGGTTTGGCCCCGGACTGTGCAGTGCTGGTGGTGATGGGGCCAGGAGGGTGGGAAGTGGGGAGAGGTGGGCACCTGTAGGATGGAGGCCATCAGGCCCGTTTGCCCTCTTGCAGTGGCCCCCAGGCAGACCCCCTTTGGGCTCTAAGGCCAGGGATGGATAAAGGGGACCCTTCCTGGGGCAGTCTTTGGTGTCCAGTGGATATTGAATATCTAAATACACAGGACTTGTCCCCGCAGGTAAGAAGCGGGAGACACTGCGGACGTGTTTTCACTCTGGCAGCTCTCAGTGCCGTCGGGAAAAGCCTTCAACTAGACGTCATATAGGTGGACAATCTGGTTATTCCCCAGACACCTAATTTTTCTTCCTGTGGTTTCTCAGCCTTTCAGTTCATTCCGCATTTGAACAATCCCTTCCCCAAGAGCGCCAGGCAGGCCTCCGCTGCAGGCCCCGAGCCCCCACCAAGGCCTGTGTGTGTTACCAGCTTCGTGGCTCGGTCCTGGTGTCTGGAGGACCCAGGCCATGGGACTCCTGTCGGGACCTTATCACACACAGAGCAGCCCTGGGCTGGGCCACGTGGAAGGCAAAGGCGTGAGTCCAGAACGGCAGTGTGCTGGTGCACATCTTGAAGGCAGATTTTGAACCTGAAATATTTTCCTGCAGTGACGTAAACCTGCACTCGCACCCTCCGTCCGTCCTTCGCCCCTGGCCAAGTGTTTGTGACTGTCATTTGGGCTCTACGTACCAAGCCCAGTCTCGTGGAGATGACTCAGAGTGAGGTTTAATGGGGTCATGGGCAGGCAGCTTGTGTTTGGAAACACATGCGCATTCCAGGGTTACAGGACTCTCTTTAAGTGAATCTCCACAATGTGGAATTTGCGTCCATGTTTGGATTCCATACTTTTGTTCCACGTTTGTCACCCAGGTCTCTCCCTCCTGGGATAGATGAGAAGCCGTTCTCTGCCGGGTGTTTTGGCCCCAGCGTGAAGCATGTGACCTGTGTGGATGCCCCATCTGCCCCCGAAAGCCAAACGCCGTGTCTTCCTGATGCCCGGCCCTTGGTTGTGGCTTGGCTCCTGTTGGGAAGTCACACAGCGGTGACCTGGCCCGTGTGTCTGTCCCACGCAGACACAGAGGCAGCCGCAATGGGACCAGGCACCCAGCCCTCCTGCCCAGTGTTTACATCGGAAGGAAACAGCGCACTCCTGTGTCGACCCGCACACGCGTCACCTCCTTCTCCGTGCAGCTCCGCCCTGCCCAGCAGCGGTACTGCGGACTCTTCTGCCTGTGGCCCCCATGACTCTATTTGCAGACCCACCTCAGGGGCCTGACAGGGACTAAGTAGCGCAGACTCATCTGTCAGTAAAGGGCGACATCCAGGAACAGCCGGAGCCCTGCTGGACCTCTGGATCGCTCCTGGGTCACCCAAAAACTGTGGTGGACTTGGGTGGCTGCAAAGATTTTGGTCCCCCTGACATGGCTCCTGTTCTTGGTTACCCTGAGATCCAGACCTGGAGCCAACCCTCCCCCAACCCCCACCCACGTGCCGGCCAGGTCTCAGTTTTGCCGCAGATGAGGAGCAAAGCCTCCCAGGTTTCTGTCCACATTGGAGGGATGGCCGACTCCCAGTAGCAGGACACACTTACCAAGCTAGACTATTTTTTTCCACGCCTACAGGGAAGGCTAAAAGGCATCCTGGAGGTTTCCAGGAATGAGATTCACAGGGCGGAGGCTTCAGCACAGGCAGCAAGTGTGGACGCGCAGCCCCGGCCCCGTGCCCTCCGCGTCCTCACATGCATTTCACACAAGACTTCGGATTTTTTTTTTTTTTTTCATTTAGATGTTAACACTTTTATAAAAAGTACTTTTCATAAAAATCCTGATTCCTGGCTAATTTTCTAGATAGTTGGAGGACTTGGCTTCCGGGGCCCACATTGTTGTGGTGCCCCATGGCTGGCTTAGGGCAGCAGCTGTCCCTTAACTGAGCACGTCCTCTATGCGGCCAACACTCCCACCCAGGTGTGTGCCCTGCTGGCCCCCCGTAACCTGGAACAACGCCCTGTGTCCCATGCCCCGGGCTGTCAGGACTAGGCAGCTCCTCTCCGTGAGGGCTGAGGGCGTTGGGGCCCGGCACAGTTCCCAGCTCCGAACAACGCCCTGTGTCCTGTGCCCCGGGCTGTCAGCACTAGGCAGC
Source organism: Theropithecus gelada (assembly GCF_003255815.1). Classification (NCBI taxonomy): domain Eukaryota; kingdom Metazoa; phylum Chordata; class Mammalia; order Primates; family Cercopithecidae; genus Theropithecus; species Theropithecus gelada. The sequence continues at coordinate 41,243,803 of NC_037678.1, read as the reverse complement.
TCCTCTCGGTGAGGGCTGAGGGCGTTGGGGCCCAGCACAGGCCCTAGCTCCGGGGAGAGCCAGGGATCCTCGAGCAGGAGGGCTTGCACCCCTTGAGTGAAATGGGCTATGCCCTTTAGCCACTCGTTCTGCATTGTTGGAGGCTGATTCAAAGGCCCTTTTATTGTTCTAAAAACAGCAATGATATTCTTTGTTCTTTGAAGATAATGTGCTGGATGTTCTCCCATTACATTTCTCATAATGAACGTCGTCCTAGGGCTGGCAGGACCATTTGGACTTAATGGAGAAAACGCAGCAGACAAAGCTGTAGAAATTCCTTGCTGTATCCACCGTCCCAGCAAAACGGGATTAGAACCCGGGGAATATGAGTTCCGATTACCAGACTTACACCTGAATTGCCAGGTGACCTGGGGCTGATTGTGTGGGATATTTGGGGCTGTTTTGTCCACTCAGGAATCACAATCACACGCCTTCCCCTCTGGGTGCCATGCAGGTTGGCTGTAGAATGGTTTGGAAAGCGATTCGAACACATCCAGGGCAACATAAATGCTAAGCGTGACTTCTTAAATGCACAGCAGCTTGAAGAACTAGACATATGTGGGTGTCTGTGTAAACTCTGGACTGAGTCACATTAAACAGATGGATACACCTGTTCTCTTCAGAAAGTGACGGGGATGGGGCAGGTGTGGAACTCGTGGAGCAGTGGTGTTCTCTGGAGGTGGGGTGTGGCTGGCTGTGCGCACGGTGGGTGTGGAGGGTTCAGCGATACAGAGCCCACGGGGCTCCTGCGTGATGGTGGCAGAGCATGGACCCCAAGTTTTTAAGCATCCATCAAGCACTGTCACGGACCTGGCACTGAGCTTGGGGCTTGTAGGTTGGCAGTAGCATCTGTAGGTTGGCAGTAGCTCCCTGAGGAGCTCGCCGTCTGAAAGGGGAGAAGCATGTGGGAAAGGTGAGTTCTGTGCAGCGTGATGTGCAGGAGATGCGTGAGGTTGGACCAGGGGCCACCCCCATGCACAGGACTCAGGGAAGGCTTTGCAGAGAAGGTGATGATCCGGGGGAAAGGTGCAGTTTGAGGATGACTAGGGCACCCTATCTTGGCAGCATGACATGTCGTGGCATCCCTGGGAGTTACCTGGGGGGTCCCAAGAGGGTCTGGGAGGGGTGACTCTGCTTGCCGACTGCCTGAGCTCAGGTCCTGGTGCTCCACTCACTTCCCCTGTGGCCTCGGGCAAGTTATTTAAGGTACCTGGACCACGGTTTCCTCAGCTGTGAGATGGGATGACCGTAGTACCGATCTCACACAGTTGTCACTGGTGTAAACCAAAAATAAAGTTCTAAGCACCCCCCAACCATCCGAATGGACTTTCTCCTAGGCTAAGGCTCTCTAGAATTAACCTGAAAGATCAGTTCAAGGCCTTGAGTGGGGTTCGGACATGCCTCCAGGGCTCTCTAGAATTAAATCTGAAAGATCAGTTCAGGCCATGACAGGAAGTGGGGGTCCGACATGCCTCATGATACCTCTCTGGCATTAACATCAACACAGACCTTAAGTCTGATAAGAAACAGTTCTGATCTATTTCCTGGGAAGCGTGCTGCCTGGAGGCTGCATCTGCATGATACAACTTCAGTCTCCACAACCTTTTATTGCAACCCAGACATTCCTTTCTACTGATAACTCTTCCAACCAATTGCCAATTAGAAAATGTTTAAATCTACCTATAACCCGGAAGCACCCTCCTCCTTCAAGTTGTGCCATGCTTCTGGACCAAACTAATGTCTTTCTTAAAGGTATTTGATTGTAGTTTCATGTCTCCCTAAAACGTATAAAACCAAGCTGCACCCCAACCACACTGGGCACATGTTCTCATGATCTTCTGAGGGCTGTGTCACAGGCCAGGGTCACTCATATTTGGCTCAGAATAAATCTCTTCAAATATTTTACAGAGTTTGACTCTTTTTGTCAACACAGGAGTGATGCTTAGAAGAGTTCACAGTACCTACTAAATGCTTGGTAATGTTGGGTGATGGTAGCAGTGCTGATGGTAGTGATGGTGGTGGTGACCGTGGGGAGGTGGTGATAAATGTGGCGGTTGTGCTGATTGTGATAGTTGGATTGTGGTGATGATGGTGATGATGGTGGAGGTGTTGGTGATGGTGGTGGTGGTGGTCTTGATGGTAGTGCTGGTGGTGGTCATAGCACTGGAAGTGATGGTGTGGTTTGTTGATGGTAGTGTGATTGTCTTGGTGGTGGTGATGATGGTGTGGTTTGTTGATGATAGTGTGATGGTCTTGGTGGTAGTGATGATGGTGGTGCTGGTGGTAGTCATAGCACTGGTGGTGATGGTATGGTTTGTTGATGGTAGTGTGATGGTCTTGGTGGTGGTGATAATGGTGTGGTTTGTTGATGGTAGTATGATGGTCTTGGTGTTGGGGATGGTGTGGTTTGTTGATGGTAGTATAATGGTTTTAGTGCTGGTGATGGTGTGGTTTATTGATGGCAGTGTGATGGTCTTGATGCTGGTGGTAGTGATGGTATGGTTTTTTGATGGTAGTGTGATCGTCTTGGTGGTAGTGGTGATGGTGTGGTTGGTTGATGGTAGTGTGATGGTGTTGGTGGTGGTGTGGTTTGTTGATGGTAGTGTGATAGTCTTGGTGCTGGTGGTGGTGATGATGTGGTTTGTTGATAATAATGTGATGGTCGTGGTGGTGATGGTGTGGTTTGTTGATGATAGTGTGATGGTCTTGGTGCTGGTGGTGGTGTTGGTGATGGTGTGGTTTGTTGATGGTAGTATGATGGTCTTGGTGGTGCTGGTGTGGTTTGTTGATGGTAGTGGGATGGTCTTGGTGCTGGTGGTGATGGTGTGGTTTGTTGATGGTAGTGTGATGGTCTTGATGCTGGTGGTGGTGATGGTATGGTTTATTGATGGTAGTGTGATGGTCTTGGGGGTGGTGATAGTGGTGTGGTTTGTTGATGATAGTGTGATGGTCTTGGTGCTGGTGGGGATGGTATGGTTTGTTGATGGCAGTGTGATGGTCTTGGTGCTGGTGGTGATGGTGTGGTTTGTTGACGGTAGTGTGATGGTCTTGGTGATGGTGATGAAGGTGGTGCCGGTGGTAAATGTGCTCAAGATGGTGATGGTGTTGCTGATGATTGTGTGGGTGTGGGGGGTGGTGCCAATGCCAGTGGTGGCATTTGTGGCATCGATAGTGGTGGTGGTGGTGGTGGTGATGTGCTTTGTCTCTGCCCTACCAGTGCTGATGAAAGGAGCATAGAACCCCTGAGATCAGCCACAAAAGTGCCCGGCTTTCTGCTGTGTGGGATGTGAGTGTTGCTGGGAAAGATTCCAGGGGAAGGAGGGCAGGAGGAGCCGCAGTCGTCTTCTTGGGGAAAGCCAGGCTCTGGCCTGGCCTGGGAAGGGAGATGGGAGACAGATTCCTCAAGTTAGAGAAATGAAAATGGCACAGAAGTGGGGCAGGGGAACCTGGAGCAGAGACTGAGAGGGACATGGTGAAGAGGCTGGGGTGGAAGTGTGGGCTTGGGACGTTCTAATACTGGACGGGCTCTTACTCCAGGCGGAGTTCAGATCAGCCATGGGGGAAAGGCTGGTCTGGGGCCATGATGCATCTTCCTCTGCATTCTCCCCCATGGAGTGTGGTTGGAGTGGTTCCCTCCTGTGGATCCTTCTGTGTGGCTGCCCCTGTTCTTCCCATCTGTCTCAGCACAGACCCCCAGGCAAGCCCTAGAAGGTGGGTGCTCACATTCCCATGCTACTGGTGAGGGACAAAGCTTAGAGACACAGGTGAATGGCAGGCGGCCAGTATCATTGGCAGCAGGAGACACCACCTACACCGCCTCTCCTCCCTGGCAGTTCCCTGTGGCAAATGCCCTGATCTGACAGCCTTCCTAGGTGGTTCTGATACTGATGGGCACAGTTCCTGAGTCGAAAGCCTGCTTTGCATGTCTTTGGGGCCAACTCTTTCATCGCAACCAGTGAGCGCTAGTTAGGCAAGCTGGAGGCTGTAGGATGATCAAAATACAAACGTGCATCCACCACCAACACATGAGGGCGGCTGCTGTCCTTCAAGTCTGCGTTGCCAAGGTAACTGGGGATTTGGAAGGGACAGCCAAGTGACATATTTTGCAAGCAGGGCTCTGCAATTATTGAAGCTCAATCTAAAATGGAGGAGCCTTGGAGTTTTCAGAAGTGGCGTGGAGACGCGGGGGGCTCCGGCGAGGGAGAGCAGCCCTGTGGCACTTTGTCACAGCATCATTTAGATGACACAGCCCGGGACTCCTGGGCCCTGATGAATCCAAAGGGTCCCCATTCCATGTCTAAGTGTCCATCGGACGGTTGAGTTGTGTGGTCCAGGGCTCTGCCGGCCCCGTCTCCTGGTTGTCCCATTTCCTTCATCCTCTCTCCACCTCCCTGGTGCCTTTCCTGAGTGCAGAACCCTCCAGCACCAAGACATCCCCATGTGCACTTGTGTAAGGAGGAGTCTGTGGTTACGGTGACCTTCAAGTGTCCTTGTGAAGTGAAACAAAACCACTGCATAGTGCTTTTCTGTAGTCAACGAGTCGCTTTAGCTTTCAAACAACTGTAGTGTCTTTAACTTTATCTGAAGAACGTGAACCAGATCCCCAGAAAGAACGTCCCTTTCAAAACCAGAAGTCTCAGGATGTTAATGTGTCATAACCACTGGTTCCAAGCAATCCTTCAGTGCTGTGTAGAGGGTACATTCCATCTGTTCCCCATCTGGACTCCTTAGGGTGGTCCGCTGGCCTGTGCCTGCTCCTCAGAAGGCCGGAGGCCTGTGTCCTCTGTAGCAGAAAGGAGATCAATGCAGCCCCGCCAATTAATGGGGAATTACTTCACACATCCCTTCATGTCCCATGATGTTGACTCACTTGATCTGGATAAATGATTTAGGAAAAATGGTTCTGAAGATTTCATTGGGAGGCTGGGCGTGGTGGCTCACACCTTTAATTCCAACACTTTTTGAGGCCGAGGTGGGTGATCACTTGAGCCCAGAAGTTCAAGACCAGCCTAGGCAACATGGCAAGACCCCCATCTCTCCAAAAAATACAAAAGTAAACTGGGCATGGTGGTGCACGCCTGTAGCCCCAACTACTCAGCAGGCTGAGGCTGGAGGGCTGCTTGAGCCCGGGAGGTTGAGTCTGCAGTGAGCCATGATCATGCCACTGCACGGCAGCCAGGGGGAGAGAGCAAAACTCTCTGTTTAAAAAAAAAAAAAAAAAAAAAAAATTGGGATATAGTTTTCTTCCCTTCAAAACTTTGAAAGTATAGTGTGTGAGGTTTCTGGGGCTGCTGTCACCAATTAGCACAAAGTGGACGGCTTAAAACAACAGAAATGTGCTGTCTCACAGTTCTGGAAAAATCTGAAATCTAAAATCAAGGTGTGGGCAGGACCATGCTTGCTCCCTCCCTGGGCTTCTCCAGCTCCTGCTGGCTCCGGCTTTCCCTGGCTTGTGACTACATCACTCTAGTCTCTGTCTCCATCTTCCCGCGGCCTTCTCCTCTCATCTGTGCGTCTCACTTGGTGTCTTTCATAGGGACACCTGTCATTGGGTTTAGGGCCCAATCAGATAATCCAGAATGATTTCTTTATCTCAAAATTACTAATCACATCTGCTTGTCAATACCGTTTCTCCAAGTAAAATGACATCATAGGTTCCAGGGATTGACATGGATGTATTTTGGCCATCAGACAACTCACTCCATGTAGAAGGATGCTTTAGCATAATGTGTTAAAACTTTTTTTGGGAAGTATTTCTAGATTCACGGGGAAGTTGCAAAGATAGCCCAGAAAGTTCCCTTCAGTTGATGTCCTAATGGTAGCCTTCCATGAACTGCAGGTGATGTCATCACAGCTAAGACATTGACATCAGTCCCGTCCACGGATATTAAGCATCCATTTTTTACTGAGAGCTCAGTTGTAACTCAGAGAGACCCTCCCTTCCTTGCTGTTTGACTTTAAGCAAGTTTGCAACCATTCTGAGCCTAAGGTTTCTGTTTTCCATCTATGCAAAAGGGAGCGTGAGAATGCCGGGTAGGTGGTTGGGAAAATTAAATGAGACGATGAATGAAACCGGGCACGTAGCCTGCCTGACAAGTGGTAAGTGTAATTCCTCTTAACGGACTAACACCAGGGTGTGGAAACGTAATCCATTTCAAGATCTGTTCCTCGGAAGGGTCTGAAGACGAGATAGAGAGGATGGACGTGGTTTTGGAGTGAGTGCCTTGGCCGTGGGGCGCTGGGCCTCGGTGGGGTCTTGGGAATGCTCTGCTCTCACAGTCACTAATGGGGCAGCAGCGGCGTGGAGTCGCCTTAATTGACAGACAGCCATGCAGAGTCATCCTGTACTTCTCACTGTAGACACCAAGCAGGATGAAATAGTTAGAGCCATGACTTTTACAGTTACTGAAGTTAATCCAACATCCGAATCTGTGTGGGGAAATCTGAAGGTCGTTAAGAAAATTCAGAACCTCATCTTCCCAAGCCAGCGGCTGCAGGGAGGTGGCCTGTGGAGCTTTTGGTCTTTAAATCCTCTGCCCCACCCCCATTGTCCAGCATAACCATCTCACTTTCTGAAATCCACAAATGAAGGGGAGGGAGGTTTTTGAAATGCTTCATTTAAATGCACTGATTCGACAAAGAATTTTTCTAAGGAGCAGTAGAAAAATTGCCAGGACATTCTTTCCTGTTCCCACGGTTTAACCAACTCTGCTCAAGGCTCCTGTGCTCAAATGTTCTTTGTTTAAATTCCCGCTGCAAGTTTTCGAGGTGAAGTGTCAACTCCAGGAATGTTAAACAAAAAGAAAAATGACTCAAAAATAGGTAGCATTGCTTAGAGCGGAGACACATCACTCAAATAAGATATCGGCCTGTCACTGGCCTTTGTTTAAATGGAGAGTTATGCAGATAAGGATTGTGTAGATAATTTTGTTGCAGACTTTTTTATTACAAAGACTAATTTGATATTGTCCTGGGAAGCTGTCCCTTTGAATATTCAACAAAAGCAAGGATGCATAGGGAGAGATGGTGTTGAGTGTATTATTTTGCATAATTTATGCTCAGTGACAGCCACTGCCTGCTTCACTTCATCAGACATTTGGGGGAGACTGCTCGATGCTTCAAATCTCATTAAGCTATTTATTCATTGTAATGAATGATTTTAATGTACCGCATTAAGGTTATGTCACACTGAACTGTTAAAAAAATCCATCTTACTGTATACATTTTAATGTTTGCAGCTAAATTAATACCTTTATGACTGTCTCAATGGTTGAGTGGACACCGTTTGCAGATAAATCACACTTCACACTCGTCCTTGTTTTACCCAGTTCTGGGCCACGACCTGATGGAGTTGTGATCATCTCTTTGTATCCATATCCGTGGACAGAGAGATGAGTGATCCGGTTTGCGTGAACTCTGATAATTCACAGGCTTTCGCCTCGACAGCACTCCCACCAACAACACCATCCTCCAAACCCCCTCTGCCCCTCCCACCTGTTTCCACCCCTCCCTCAATCCATCAAGATGTTAGCAAGTTGCAATGATGAGAAGATAATATCTTTCAGGAGGATGGAAGGCAGTTCTCATAAAAAGCTGTCATTCACAAACTCAGACCCACTGTCACACGATATGCATTTTAAAGACCATATGAACTGTTAAATGGCTCAATATGGCAGCCCGCATGGTTGTTACAACTTGGAGATCTTTCACGACGCTTAAAGAAGGTGTGGGGCTTATTGCAGCTTCGGCAAACGAAAGGTTTGAGGTTCTACAAAGAAATATGTCATCTGTGCTCTGTTGTATCGAATTATTTCTCCTGCATCTGCTCAAGATGTCATCAGAAATACTCACCCTTAGCAGGGGAAGATGTGGGAAAATTTAGATGATATAAAAATACTGGAGTATCATCCTTTATAATCTAGCAAATATTTGAAAACTACAAGTTACGCAGCAGGACATAGTCCCTGTCTGAATTCGGCAGATGGAAATTCAGAGTGTTATTTTGCAAGGGAAGGTTAGCTGGTCATAGGATGGCACATTTTTAATTTGGGGGAAAGAAGAGAGACCAGCTCCCCTAGCCTGTGTGGAGTAGTGATCTCGAATGAGGCTTGGGGTGCCTGCGCTCCCTAATGCATCTTCCAAAGAAGGTGCCAAGTGTCCTGCCTTGAAAGGTCACCAGGATGTTTGTGATTGGATCTTGATAGGAGTTGCTGCTTATTTCTATAGATGATATCACCAGGGCCCAATCAGGGACTCAAGTTCTGAAATGTAAGGGAGAATAAGTTCTTCAGGAGAAGGTAAGTACAGAAAATCATAGACAGCTATTTTGGGCTTGTCTTAGCCTGTGCGAAAATAATTAGTTCACTGCACATAACCTAGCAGTTGATGATAAACAAAAACATCCACTTAGCAAGGAGATTTTTTTTTTCCATTTTCAAAGAGGATAAATGAACCAAGGAAAGAACATGTGACCCTGTCTTCATCCCTGCGTGCCTTCTCCCTTCTCAGGATGCCTCGAAACTCAACAAAGACTGCACATGCTATGATGGAAAGCTGCTCTAAAGCCACAGGGCAGTCCGCAGAATGTCCCCCCTTCGAAGATTTGAGCCACCAGTTAACCTACCCACCTAAGGAATATCAATTACTCACTTTCCCACCCCACTTTGGCCTTTGTATAATCTACTACCAGAGAAACACTTTAATCACATGACACCTTTCAGAAAACTATTTAAAAAGATCACTGTTGGCCATGTGTAGTGGCTCACACCTGTAATCCTAGCACTTTGAGAGGCTGAGGTGGGTGGATCACCTGAGGTCAGGAGTTCGAGACCAGCGTGGCCAACATGGTGAAACCCAGTCTCTACTACAAATACAAAACAGTTAGCCAGGCACGGTGGCAGGCACCTGTAATCCCAGCTACTCAGGAAGCTGAGGCAGGAGAATTGTTTGAACCCAGGAGGCAGAGGTTGTAGTGAGCCGAGACCATGCCGCTGCACTCCAGCCTGCACAACAAGAATAAAACTCTGTCTCAAAAATAAAAATAAAATAAATTAAAAATAAAAAGATCACTGTTCTGAGCAGAAATGTCTAATGGAAAGGATACCTGATACCTGTGGCATCATGTTTCATTTAACTAGAGGCTTAAACGTAAAAATAAGAAATGAGAACTACAAACAAAGCTTACTTCATGCTCATTGACTGCCTGGCCACCTAATGGAATGCTCAAACGCAGCAGCTCTAACTTATTATGGAAAGGCGGGTGGTGTGAGGTAGGGGTCGTTTCATCAGGATGAAGAGTGAGAGATCCTTATGCCAAGAGGAAAGGCAGGTGAACATGCACACAATGAATATGCACATGGAAGACCCTGGCATGGGAGACCCCTGGGAGTGGACCTCCTGTGAGCAGGTGTTCCTGGTGTCTCTGTCGTGGGCCCTCCTGAAAAGGCAGAGGAAGTGACACCTTCTGTTGGCTTCCCAGGGCTGTTGTGACAAATTACTACAAACCAGGGGACTTAAAACCACAGGGACTTATCTTCTCACAGTTCTGGAGACCAGAAGTCTGAAATGTAGGTGCGAGCAGGGCCATGTTCCCTCTGAAGCTTCAGGAGAGGCCCCTGCCTCACCTCGTCCAGCCTCAGGTGGCCACATCATTCCAGGCTATGCCTCTGTCTTCACGTGGCTCTCCTCAGGTGCACCTCCATGGACTTCTCCCTTCTTGAGAGGTCACCTGTCATCAGAAATGCTCAGTGCCAAGGAGTTAGGGCCCACCCTAAGTCCAGAATGATCTCATCCCAGGATCCTTAACGTCATTACATCTGCAAAGACCATTTTTCCAAATAAGCTCACATTTCCAGGTAACCAGGGTTAGGATATAGACATGTTTTTTTGCAGAGGGGAAGACACAAGTCCACTGCTACAGAGCAAAAAAACCAATCAGTGTGTATCATGATGGGGGAATGTATTAGTCACGGTTCTCTAGAGGGACAGAACTGATGGAAAATTTATATATATATGTATGTAAACTCATATATGTATATGTATGAGTTTATTAAGAATTAACTCACACAATCACAAGGTCCCACAATAGGCCACATGCAGGCTGAGAAGCAAGGAGAGCCAATTCGAGTCCCAAAACTGAAGCACTTGGAGTCTGATGTTCGAGGGCAGGAAGCATCCAGCACGGGAGAAAGATGAAGGCTGAGAGGCTAGGCCAGTTTCTCTCTTCACATTTTTCTGCCTGCTTATATTTTAGCTGTGCTGGCAGCTGATTAAATGGTGCCCACCCAGACTGAAGGTGGGTCTGTCTTTACCAGCCCATTGACTTAAATGTTAATCTCCCTTGGCAACACCCTCACAGACACACCCAGGACCAATACTTGGTATCCTTCAATCCAACCAGGTTGACACCCAGTATTAACCATCACAGGAGGGGATATTGGGAATCACACCAGGAGGAACCATGAGTGTAAAGACAGGGTCTCCCCACAGAGCATAGAACCCAGGTCAGCCCCAACTGAGACTAGCACCAGTGGGGGTGCTAAAGAGCTGGCCTCTTACTCAGGCCCTGGCAGGACAGAGAAAGGCTGTGCCTTCACAGTGTGGTCAGGCATTTACTGTGCTGCTGTCCATCTGGAAGCTGGTGATCTGGATGTGTGGTTTGTCCTGCAAACCAGTCTTTTCTGAACATCCGCCCCAATGTGTCAACACTTCTCATCCTGCCCACTGTGTCTTCTACCCTTTTCTTTCTAATCCCTTAGTCTCTCTCTACCACATTCTAAACAATTTCTTCTGACCTGCCTTCCAGTTCACCAATTCTCTCATCAGCAATGTCAGCTCAGCTACTAATCCTACCCATTAAGTTTTAAATTATAAATTCTGTATTTTTCACTTCTGGGGGTTCTCTTTTGTTAATTTTCAGCTTTTTAAAAATACTTTTCTGTTCTCTGCAGTTATTTTCTGGGTCATTAAACAAATCTCTTTAAACGTAATAAGTATAGGTATTTCAGACTCCAAGTCTGATCCCTCACAGTCCTGATGTTTGCAGTTCTGATTTTATTGTCTGAGGTTTCTACTTGTTCTAGCTCATAGTGTAGTCATATCTAACTCTGAGCTACTCGTTTGCCGTGGGATATCACTGGTGAGAATCTTCCTACAAAGAGGATGTGTGTCTCTAGAGAGATTTTGCATTGGCCATTGCCAGGCCCTAGGGGCGTTGTCAGTTTGGAACTGCTTTAAACTGAGTTTGAACTTGGGGTTCTACCGGCACCACCTAGACGTGGTGAATGTGGCCTCCATCCTCTCCGAACAGTACTCCTACCCCTCTGCTCCACTGAGCCACCTTCCCTAAAGCCTCTGGAAGTGGCAGGAGGGGGACTAGGGTTTAACCTTTTACGGAAGATGTGCGCTTTGAAGTGGCAGCGTTCTGCAGTCTGTCCCCTATAAGACCATCCACCTGAATGGGCCCCAGGCTTTGTCTTCTTTCCCCATAACCAACTCCTTCCCTTCCCTTCCAAGACCATGAAATGAACACTCAGATCAGGAGTTTGGCAAATCCCCTGGACAAGAACAGCTGAATTCATTGTGCCAACGACCAAATCCCTACCCCCCGTTGGATGGTGGTCTCAAGAACTCTTGAACTCTTCCTGTCTGTGTGGCTCATCTTAGCCTTAATTCAACATGTTCGGCTGTCCCCGCCTGCGCTGGTTCAAATTCCTGCCCTACCGTATTGCCAAACGCGTGACTGGCCTCCTTTGCAGGGACTGGTTCCTGCTCTCCTGCCTCCTCTCCCGTTATCTTCTGTTGCTGTCCACGCTGTATCCAGGCTGACTGTAGCTTCTCCACACGCCAGGTTCCCAGGCTCAGGATCGTCACAGATGCCTTTTCCACCAAGAGGAATCACTATCTTCTCTTCGTGGGAGAAGCTGTACTCCCATCTTGCCCACCTTTAAACTTTAGCGTAGATGTCATTTACTCAAAGAGCCCCCGAGTGCCCAGGCCTCCTGTTCGCCTTGATCTCTGCACTTGGCATTTGCTATGTAGATTGCAGCTGCAGTTAAAGCATCATGTGGGTAAGGATTTAATGCCTGGCACCAGACTGGAGCTGTGCTGCAGGAGGTCAGGAGCCACGGTTGTCCTAGCACATGGGGACACCCATGGTTGTTTCTCCCGTGGCTCTGTGCTCAGCTATGCAGCTGTCGGCCAGGAGCAGACCCCTATCTTGAAGGCTGAGCTGTCTGAGTAGTGGTGATCGTGTGTGGGGTTGAAGTTGACCCCTGTCTCACTGTTCGCCTTTCCTGGAAGAGTGGACCGTGTACCACTGCCGCTCGTTGCTGGCGAGGGCTTCGGCCCCTGTGGGTGCCCCTCCTTGAGCTGCAGTCGTGTGGTGCCTGGCCTAAAACTCCTGGAAGGAAAAAACCTCTCAGTCTTCTCCAAAGGCGTGGCCTCCCCGATGCTGACAGTGCTGCCCAGGACAACACTCAGCAATCCGTGACACCCTCCTCCAGACAGGAGACATTGGATAAGTGGATTCTCACCTCCCAGCCACGTCTGTCTAGGTCACCTTCTTACTCACCAGTTGTTCCACTCTGCCTTCCCTCAGCCGTCCCTCCGGAGGCCCTGGCATGCGCTGAACTCATGCCATGAGCTGTTTCCTTCTGGTGGAATGATGAGGGGGGCACGGCTTTGAGGTCTTTGATGGGAAGATGGAAGTGGTTTGCCACCGTGAGGTTAGAGAGGCTGGGTTACCCGGCTCTGCCCGTCCCGGAGAGCTGCACACCACAAGGTTAGAGAGGCTGGGTTACCCGGCTCTGCCCGTCCTAGAGAGCTGCACACCACAAGGTCAGAGAGGCTGGGTTACTTGACTCTGCCCTTCCTGGGGAGCTGCACACCGTGAGGTCAGAGAAGCTGGGTTACCCGGCTCTGCCCGTCCTGGAGAGCTGCACACCACAAGGTCAGACAGGCTGGGTTACCTGACTCTGCCCTTCCTGGAGAGCTGCACATGGATTCTTTTATCTCTGAAATGTGTTATATCCACCTGAGGGTGATGGTGTCTTCTTGTGGGATTGTTTTAGGGTTAAGCAAGAGAGTATTGCCAAACGCTCAGCACAGTGCCCAGCACACCATCGGGTAAGCTGTTGCTGTCCTCCATATTTTGTGCCTTCAGGAAACAGAGAGAGGTGACCCTGCAGGTCCCAAAGGTGCTTCCTGAGAGAGGTCAAAGTTGGACCTGAAGGGTGAGGCAGGTGTGCCTGGGGCCCGGAAGAGGAGGCGTCAGGACCGGCCTCAAGACCACACTCCTAGTCCATACATGTGGATATGTGAGCTGACCATGGGAGGAACTCCCCCGAGTTCTGTTACCAATTTTCCATGTCTCTAAGATGAGTTTACATTACTAGGTTGGATTCTTTTTGTATTTTGCAATTTTGTTTAAAAATTGTAAAAATAAAATATATTCACAATTAGAAGAAAGGAAAATCCTGCAGTTTAGGATGCTGGAAGGTAAAAGATACTCATCTCTCCTCTGACCCACTAATGTGACACACACACACACAGACACATGCAGACACACAAACCCACACACAGATCCACATATACACACATACAGCCACACACACACACAGAGGCACACGTATAGCCACAGAAACAGCAACAGCCACACAAACATACACACAGACACACACACACAGACAAAGATACACACGCATTTAACCACCCAAATACACACAGACAGAACGATACACACAGACACACACACACTGACATAGATACAAACGCATTTAGCTACCCAAATACACACAGACGAAAAGATACACACAGACACACAAACACATACCAATGTCCTGTTTGAATCTGTACTCAGATACGTAATTAATCATCACACTGGCTCGTGGCTCAATCTTGTCATTGGTCCACGCAAGCCTCTCTTTTATAAATGTGTTTTTAATGACTCCACTGTGAACTGCAGTGAGAGCGCCAGACAAGCCTACACCCGCCCGTGGCCCTGCCCCTTCCTCCTGGCTCTTTCCCCACCCCACCCTCCTCTGGCCCCGCCCCAGGTCTCCACCCCCCAGATTCACTGCCTCTGTTCCCTGCTTTGCTGTCTAATGCAGTTTCATCATATCTGTGTGTTTAGCTGAAAGGTATCTCTATTTTTGGTTTGGGCTGTTTAAATAGTAATAAATGGGTATATATAATTAGAGGGCACTTACAGTTTACATTCAATGTTGATAAGATTTATAAAGCAAACATTTTGGCCACCATATGGTATACCACAGTTTGAACTCCACAGTTTACCATCTTGCAGTGTGGAGATGGCAGGGCTGGCTCTGCTTCTTTGCAGTTAGAATGTGTGTCGTCTGCATTTCTGCAGGCTCCCAGGCAAGGGCTGTGCAGCTGTCGGCCAGGAGCAGAGCCCTGCCTTGAAGCCTGAGCTGTCTGAGTGATGGTGGGTGGGGGCTGGGGGGTGTGGGGTTAACCCTGTCTCACTTTTCCCCTTTCCTGGAAGGGTAGACCGTATGTATACCACTGCCCTTCGTCGGCTCCAAAGTGGGGTCCCAATTTCTGCCCCTACAGCCACAGCTGCACTGTGCAGTGAGCCACTTCCTCTCCCAGAAGTGGTCATGTCATACTTGGAAGCCTGTGCCCTCGAAGGAGTACAGGATGACACTGTGACCCTTCTTCGATTTGCGTCTTCCTGATGGCACATTAGGTTTCACATCCCCTCATAGGCTCCACTAGCCGTGAGTGTTCCCTGTGATGTGCCCATTCATACCTTCTGCCCATGCTTCTATTCTGTCGTTAGCATTTTTAAAACAACTCAGGGGCACTCTGTATTGTGCTACAGCTTGATTTTTAAAGATATCACAGACAACAAGTGGATGTTGGCTACATGTGTATGGTTTGTGTGTACATGTTATACGTGCGCAAATACATGAGTTACATTTTTATTGTGTGCTTTTTTCATTTAACAACATCTCTTGGAGCTGTTTCGTGAAAACAAAATACATCCAAAATGTAACTTCAATTATGCCGTGGTGTGAGCATAACGTACTATATTTAACTAAGCGCTTATATTCTGTTTCGCGTGTTTTACATTATAAACTGCTTTGTGATAAACAGCCTTGGAGTCCAGTCTTTTCACATTTGAATTTTTCTCTCCTTAGGAGATATTTTAGGTAACAGAAGCATTGAGTCAAAGGACATATTTTAAAAGCTTCCTTTTATATATGGCTAAACTGATCAAGGTTTTTTGGTGGTGTTTGTTTTTGTTTCCTGGGAATGCAAATAGCTAGATGCTATTCTGCCAGTGGGCTGAAGTCCCTCAGCCCACAGTCCCCAGACTCAGCCGTGACTGTGCACCTGTGTGGCATTCGGAGGGGCAGGGAGGGGTGGGGGTACAGGTTCTGCCTCCTCTGTCCTCTTGCTCTTGGGCGCTTATTCCTGGCTTTTCCGCCTTGACCATGTGGTGGCCTGTCTCAGATGTTCTTTTTTTTTTTTTTTTTTTTGAGACGGAGTCTCGCTCTGTCGCCCAGGCTGGAGTACAGTGGCCGGATCTCAGCTCACTGCAAGCTCCACCTCCCGGGTTTACGCCATTCTCCTGCCTCAGCCTCCCGAGTAGCTGGGACTACAGCCGCCCGCCACCTCGCCCAGCTAGTTTTTTTGTATTTTTTAGTAGAGATGGGGTTTCACTGTGTTAGCCAGGATGGTCTCGATCTCCTGACCTCGTGATCCGCCCATCTCAGCCTCCCAAAGTGCTGGGATTACAGGCTTGAGCCACCGTGCCCGGCCTCAGATGTTCTTTATCTTATCACATGACATGTCCATGTCCTGCTGGGCACTTCTGGCACTTTGCACAGCCCCTAAACATCTGTTTGTCCCTGTGGTTACAGATATCACCCCCTTGTAAAAGTGAGCATGTCTTTCCTGTCCACTGCAGTATTTCTCATAGCTAATTCCAATGCCTGGCATACAGCAGGTGCTTTAGATATTTGTTGAATGAACGTACGATTGGATTTGACAGAGGATAGAGAGAAAAGACTGGGAGAACGCCTCTCAGCATCTTCCTTGTTGTTCAGTAGATCGATGCTTCTCAACTGGGCCAGGAACACATGGCGATGTCTGGAGACATTTTTTGTTATCACATCAGGGGGTGAGAACAATCGGCACCTGGTGGGTGTGGGCTGGGGGTGCCGCTGAACATCCTGCTGTGCACAGGGCAGACCCCACAACAAAGGATCCTCCCTGAAGTACCCATAGCACCATGTTTGGGAAACCCCGATTGACATCATGCGGTCATAGGGTGCCCATAGCGCCGTGTCTGGGAAACCCCTATTGAGATTGTGCAGTCATAGGGTGCCCATAGCACCGTGTCTGGGAAAACCTGATTGGGATCGTGAGGTCATGGGGTGCCCATAACGCCGTGTCTGAGAAACCCTTGATGAGATCGTGAGGTCTTAGGGTGCCCATAGCGCCGTGTCTGGGAAACCCTGATTGAGATCGTGTCTGGGAAACCTCGATTGAGATCATGTGGTCATAGGGTACCCATAGCGCCGTGTCTAGGAAACCCTAAATGAGATCGTGAGGTCATAGGGTGCCCATAGCACCATGTCTGAGAAACCCTAAATGAGATCGTGAGGTCATAGGGTGCCCATAGCGCCATATGTGGGAAACCCCGATTGAGATCGTGAGGTCATAGGGTGCCCATAGCGCGGTGTGTGGGAAACCCTGAATGAGATCGTGCTGTCATAGGTAATTTTCTCCCTTTTCTTTGTATCAGCTTTCCAAATTCTCTGAAATAATTTCGTAGTTAAAAAATTACTTATTAATCCCAGCACTTTGGGAGGCCGAGGCGGGCGGATCACGAGGTCAGGAGATCGAGACCATCCTGGCTAACATGGTGAAACCCCGTCTCTACTAAAAATACAAAAAACTAGCCGGGCGTGGTGGCGGGCGCCTGTAGTCCCAGCTACTCGGAGGCTGAGGCAGGAGAATGGCCTGAACCTGGGAGGCGGAGCTTGCAGTGAGCCGAGATCGCGCCACTGCACTCCAGCCTGGGTGACACAGCGCGAGACTCCGTCTCAAAAAAAAAAAAAAAAAAATTACTTATTAAAGAGATATTCGCTAATACAAGCTGGGGAACAGGAGGCAGGGCCGCGGGGGGTAGCCCGACCACAGCACACTGCTCCTGTCTGCTTGTTTTTGTCCTGCATGGGGAATTTTGGGGTGCCAGGTTGAAGGTCCGCATGTAGCCTCAGGCCTCAGAGCACTTGGACATTTGTTCTAGAAAACACCCCCGAGATGTGCCCACTGTGTGGTTTGCCGAGTAAGTGAACCCAGGAACGCAATAATTTACTCGAGTGGACAGAATTAGCACCAGTTAGGGAGAAGGGCTGAGTGCTGTATTGAGGGGCCTGGAAGCCATGAGGGCTGGGCCCGGACTTGCTAAACACATCTGATCTGACACTGGCATCAGGAGAAAGGTGGGGGGCAGCTGGTTTTCACGGGTGACCTACTAGCCAGGGCGCTTCCTGCAGTAGACCAGAATGTCCACCACCTGCGCCCTCGAACCGCTTTCTTGGACTAAGGGACGTCGCCGGGCTGGACACAGGTCCCCAGCACTCTGCACGTGTGGCATACGGGGCTCAGCAATTGTCTAAACGGAGGCTCCCTCTTAGACAGCAAAGCTGTGTGTTTTGTATTCCGTTGGTCTCATTTCCTGTGGGGATGTCTCCTGGTTGCAGCATGTCTGTGCTTGGTTAGTAAGACAGTTGGTCCAAAGCTCTTCTCTCCCGTGGGGAATGTGAGCAGAACGATCCTTAGGTAGAAAAGCGGAGAACCGGTGCTCCTGCTACTTCTGCGTTGGTGGACAAGAAATAACAGTGGGAGGACACTGTCTGTCCCTAATTACCTGCCCTGCATCCAATTTGCTGGCGTCAGGTGGCTTTCCTGAGGCAAGCCCTTGGGGATGCTGAACCGCTAGGAGGGACAGTGGCTCCGGGGCCTGCAGGGCTCCAAGATTTTTTTCTGCCAGGTACACTTCCCCCCGCGTTCTGCAGAAAGGCGAAGATGAGCAGTTGGGAGAAAGACAGCCCCAGTGACTCAGCATGGAGATACTAAGGGATAGGGGAGAGCTGGCTACTTCTCATCCTTTCCCTGGCCTCACTTGCCATGAAATCACCTGAACTTCTGAGGTGCTCTAGAGCCAAATGCCAGGGCAAGGGTGAGCAGGGGTTTCAGCATCATGGGGGACTGTGGACAAAGGCCCAAAGAGCTTTGCAGAACTAAGTGGTGGTCAGGCAGCTCGTGCTGCAGCAGGTGAACCCGGGCACGTGACATGGTCACAGGGACTCTTCCAGTGGTTTAACGTGCAGTGTGAGTGGCCTTAACACGGGACCCGGACATGCTTCCTCTGGGCTGGGGAGGGACAGGAACCCGAGGCACATCCTTTCACCAAATGAGTGTTTTGCTGTCAGGACACAGCCTCCCTGGAAACAGAGGCTCCCCAGCAATTCCGCTCGGAGTCCCACACTGCTCAGTATGCACCATCCCAGGGCGTCGCCGGGGCGGAACGCACGGCGCCCTGACGTGATTTTCCAGAGAACTGAGTTCCTTGAATATTAAAATTAACCTTTTTTAATAACAAAAATGATATAGTCCATTGAAGTAGGGCTGGATTTATCTTATGACAGTGCTTGTCATGGCCTTGAGTATTTATTGAGTAGTTTCAAAAGTTCATTAAACTCAAGAGATTAAATATTGCCCTGAGCAGTGCCCCATAAAGGGGAAATATGGTCCTATTACTTAGTAAAATGTTGTGCTATGTTGTTAATTTAACTCCCTTGGGTTCTCATCTTCTGATTCAAAAGACATTTTCCCGTGCTGTTAAATTTGAACCTCGGACTGTTTCTCACAGTATTCATCAGAAACTCAGTATCGCACATTTATTTCCTAGCGGGGTAGAAACACTGGCCCCCCACAGTGCTCTAGAAATGTCAGATGCATTTGTCTTCCATCAGCCCCACCACCGTCCCCTGTGTCACTGCACTGAGTAAAGCCAGTGGATTGACACAAAGGCTCCCCAGTTGGGGAAGGAGGTGCAGATTCCCCGATAGTCACCAAGGGCAGCCAAGCCTCCTGCTTGGGCACACGCCTTGTTACTCTGGGCGTGACGGGATAGAAAACGTGAGGACAGAGCTGCTGCGGGGCCCCTCGGTGATCAGGGCCATTTATTTTCCTCCTAATTTCTTACTGAATTGATTCCCACTGAATCTCTGTAGAAATATCCTCTTTATTATCTCTTCTGACCCGAGGGCCTTCATTTGGTTTATATGGAGTGGTCTTGGTGACATTGACAACACTGCTTAATCGGTCCTCGCGGGAGCTTCCCTGGGGGGCAGGACCCAGTCAGTGTTCCCTCCAACAAGAGGCCATTTCACAGGCGAGCCCACACGCCTGGAGAGAAGTGCGAGGCCCGACATCTGGTCTTCCAGTGGCGTGGGGGGCAGCAGCCGGGGGCCAGAGTCTTCCTTGCCTCCTAGCTTGTGTATGGATCAACGACCATCAGCCCTCTGATGTTGAGGACCCCCAGGGATTGGCAAAATTAAACCCGGATGCTTTGATCGCTGGCAGTAAGGGACACCCTGAACCACGACTTTCTTCCCAGGGTGATTCTGAATGACAGCCCAGAGTGGAGTCTTTATGGAGCAGGTTCCTCACGTAGCGCACATTCGCCACAGCGACTTGGCTGAGCTCTGTTTTAGGTGTTGGCAAGGCAGGTGTTGAGTAACAGAGACCCAAAGCACAGTGGTTGCGTCAAGGATCATTGAAGTAGACCTGGCTGGGTAAGAGTCACTGCAGCCCCTCACATCTCTGTTGTGTCAGGACAAGATGTGTAGCTGGCGGGGTCCTCATGAGGATTACATGAGTCCTGGAGACCATGCAGTAAACTCTTACACCCCAAGGCTCAGTGCGTGAGAGCTGCTGCCATCTTCACCACCAAGACTGATGTGCCATGGGCCTCTCCTCTTCTGTAAAATGGGTCTGTAACGCCCCTGGAAAAGAGTGTGCACTTAACGTTACCATTGACATCATCATAATGATTGCCCCATATTCTATTATACCAGTGTAATCTAGTAATATTGTTCTATCTGCATAGATCACAGACATACAATAAAAATACTTATTTTTTTTTTTGAGATGGAGTCTCGCTCTGTCGCCCAGGCTGGAGTACAGTGGCCGGATCTCGGCTCACTGCAAGCTCCGCCTCCTGGGTTCACGCCATTCTCCTGCCTCAGCCTCCCGAGTAGCTGGGACTACAGGCACCGCCACCTCGCCCGGCTAGTTTTTTTGTATTTTTTAGTAGAGACGGGGTTTCACCGGGTTAGCCAGGATGGTCTCGATCTCCTGACCTCGTGATCCGCCCGTCTCGGCCGCCCAAAGTGCTGGGATTACAGGCTTGAGCCACCGCACCCGGCCAATAAAAATACTTATATAGGCCGGGCGCGGTGGCTCAAGCCTGTAATCCCAGCACTTTGGGAGGCTGAGGCGGGTGGATCACGAGGTCAGGAGATCGAGACCATCCTGGTGAACATGGTGAAACCCCGTCTCTACTAAAAAATACAAAAAACTAGCCGGGCGAGGTGGCGGCGCCTGTAGTCCCAGCTACTCGGGAGGCTGAGGCAGGAGAATGGCGTGAACCCGGGAGGCGGAGCTTGCAGTGAGCTGAGATCCGGCCACTGCA